>NW_026111756.1:0-365971 GCF_024679095.1 Eriocheir sinensis | reverse complement strand
TTTGTATAAACTATATACAAAAATACACAAAAATAATTTAAACTTGTATGAAAATAAATATACAAAAAAATATAAAATTAGGTAAATTTGTATTGAAATACATATACAAAATACATATAAAATAAAGTAAATTTGAATGAAAATATATAAACAACTAGACTTAAAATAATGTAAATTTGTATCAAATATATATACAAAAAAACACATTAAATAATGTAAATATGTATAAAAAAATATATACAAAACACAAATAAAATAATGTAAAATCGTATCAAAATAAATACAGAAAATATTAATAAAATAATGTAAATTTGTATGAAAGTTAAGATGCAAAATACCCATAAAATAACGCATTTTTTATAAAAATATATATACGAAAAAACATAAAATATTTCATTTTGTATTAAAATAAATAGATATACAAAATACACATATAATAAGCTAAATTTGAATTGAAATATATATACAAAATACATAAAATAATGTAAATTTGTATCAAAATACTTATTCAAATACACATATAATAATGTAAATTTCTATAAAATATATAAACAAAAATACACATTAAATAATGTAAATACGTATAAAAAATGTATAAAATATGAAATAATCATGTTATTCGTATCAAATAAATAGACAAAATAATTAATAAAATAATGTAAATTTCTATGAGAAAACATATACAAAATACACATAATTAACGCAAATATCACTAAAAATATATATAATATAATATATTTTTATACATATTTAAAATATTTAATGTATATTTTGTATATATATTTTATCCAAATTTACGTTATTTTATATGTATTTGTTTATATATTTTCATACAAATTTACTTTATTTTATTTACATTATTTAATGTGTATCTTGCATATATATTTTATACAAAAATATATATACCAAAATACACATAAAAAAATTAAATTTGTATTAAAATAAATATACAAAAAACACATACAATAAGGTAAATTTGTATTGAAATAGATATGCAAAATACATATAAAACAATGTAAATTTGTTTCATAATATATATACGAATACACATAAAATAACTTAGATTTCTATAAAATACTTATACAAATACACATAATATTAAGTAAATACGTATAAAAATGTATACAAAATACAAAATAATGTAAATTATATAAATGTAAATAAACAATATACTTAATAAAAGAATGTGTATTTGTATAAATATAAATATACAAAATGCACATAAAATAACGTAAATTTATATAAAACTATATACATAAAATAACGCAAATTTCTATAAAAATATATGTACATAAATGAACTTAAAATAAATTTGCATAAAAATATATATACAAAACACACTTTTGATAATGTAAATGAGTATAAAAATATGTATACAAAATACCTATGAAATAATCTAAATTGCATCGAATTAAATTAAGAAAATACCAATAAAATAATGTAATTTTGGATGAAAATATATATACAAAATACACATAAAATATACTAAATACAAATACAAAAAAACACATAAAAAACTTTAAAATTGAATGAAAGTAATATACAATATAAATATAAAATAAAACTAAAGATAACCTAAGATAACCTAAATAAAATTCAAAATACATTAAATAATTTAAAATTGAATGAAATAAATATACAAAATAAACATAAAATAAGGTAAATTTGTAATAAAATATATGTAAGAATACACATAAAATAATATAAATTTGTATGAAAATATATATGCAAATACACATAAAATAACATGAATTTGTATAAAATTTGTTTGAAATATATACGAATACACACAATAAAATAACAAATTTTATGAAAATGTATATATAAAATACACATAAAATAATTTAAATACGTAGAAAATATATATACAAAATACACATAAAATAATGTAAATTGTAAAATTAAATACACAAAATTCTAATAAAAGAATGTATATTTGTAGGAAAATATATATACAAAAACAAATAAAATAACTAAAATTTGTATAAAATATATACAAATATACACAAAAATAATTTGAATTTGTTTGAAAATAGATATGCAAAATACACATGAAGTTAGGCAGATTTGTATTGAAATACATATACAAAACTCACATCAAATAATGTAAATTTGTATGAAAATATATAAACAAATACATATAAAATAACGTAAATTTGGATAAAATATATATACAAAATATACATTAAATATTTTAAATATGTATAAAAATATATTATATTATATATATTTTTTTCGATATTTGCGTTATTTATGTGTATTTTGTATATGTTTTCTCATTGAAATTTACATTATTTTTTTGGTATTTTGTCTATTTATTTTGATACGAATTACATGATTATTTGTGAATTTTGTGCATTTTTTTATACGTATTTACATTATTTAATGTGTATTTTGTTTATATATTTTTATACAAATTTACGTTATTATATGTGTATTTGTATAAGTATTTTGATACAAATTTACATTATTTTATGTATTTTGTATATATATTTCAATTCAAATTTGGCTTATTTTATGTGTATTTTGTATATCTATTTATTTTAATTCAAAATCAAATATTTTATGTTTTTTCGTATATATATTTTTATAAAAAATGCGTTATTTTATGGGTATTTTGCATCTTAATTTTCATACAAATTTACATTATTTCATTAATATTTTCTGTATTTATTTTGATACGATTTTACATTATTTTATTTGTGTTTTGTATATATATATATTTTTTATACATATTTACATTATTTAATGTGTTTTTTGTATATATACTTGATACATATTTACGTTATTTTAAGTTATTTTATGTGTATTTGTTTATGTATTTTGACACAAATTTACAATATTTTATAGGTATTTTGTATATATATTTCAAAAGAAATTTACCTAGTTTTATGTGTATTTTGAATATCTACTTTCATACAAACTCAAATTATTTTTTATGTATTTTGTATATATTTCAATACAAATTTTAGTTATGTTATGTGTATTTTGTAAATCTATTTTCATTCAAATATATATTATTTTATTAGTATTTTGTTGATTTACAATATTTTATAGGTATTTTGTATATATATTTCAAAAGAAATTTACCTAGTTTTATGTGTATTTTGAATATCTATTTTCATACAAACTCAAATTATTTTTATGTATTTTTGTATATATTTCAATACAAATTTTAGTTATGTTATGTGTATTTTGTAAATCTATTTTCATTCAAATATATATTATTTTATTGGTATTTTGGTTCATTCAAATATATATTATTTTATTGGTATTTTGTTGATTTACAATATTTTATAGGTATTTGTATATATATTTCAAAAGAAATTTATATAGTTTTATGTGTATTTGAATATCTATTTTCATACAAACTCAAATTATTTTTATGTATTTTTGTATATATTTCAATACAAATTTTAGTTATGTTATGTGTATTTTGTAAATCTATTTTCATTCAAATATATATTATTTTATTGGTATTTTATTGGTATTATATTATTTTATATGTAATTTGTATATATATTTTATACGCATTTACATTATTTAATATTTATTTTGAATATATAATTTTATAGAAATTCATGGTATTTTATGTGTATTTGTATATATATTTCATATAAATTTACATTATTTTATTTGTATTTTGTACATATATTTCATTACAGATTTACCTTATTTTATGTTTATTTTGTATGTGTATTTTGTACATTTATATTTATACCAATACACATTCTTTTATTGGTATTTTGTTTATTTATTTTGTTTCGAATTTACTTAATTTATGTGTATTTTGTATATATATTTTTATTGAAATCTACGTTACTTTATGTGTTTTCGTTTATATTTTGAAACAATTTTACATTGTTTTATATGTATTTTTGCATATCTCTTTCAATAGAAGTTTACCTTATTGTATGTGCATTTTGTATATTTATTTCAATACAAATTTAACTATTTTATGTGTATTTTGGTATATATATTTTTATCAGAATAAACAAAATATCAATAAAATAATGTAAATTTGTATGAGAAAACATATACAAATACATATAAAATAACGCTAATTTCTATAAAAATATATGTCCAAAAATGAACATAAAATAAAGTAACTTTCGATAAAATATATATACAAAACACACATTAAATAATGTAAATGCGTACGTAAAATAACCTAAATTTGTATAAAACTATATACAAAAATACACAAAAATAATTTAAATTTGTCTGAAAAGAAATATACAAATTACACATAAAATTAGGTTAATTTGTATTGAAATACATTTACAAAATACACATAAAATAATGTAAATTTGAAAGAAAATATATAAACAAATACACATATAATAACGTAAATTTGTATGAAATATATATACAAAATACACATTAAATAATGTAAATATGTATAAAAATAACAAATAGAATAATGTAAAATCGTATCAAAATATATACACAGAATATTAATAAAATAATGTAAATTTGTATGAAAATTAAGATGCAAAATACCTATAAAATAACGCATTTTTTATAAAACTATTGATACCAAAATACACATAAAATATTTGAACTTGTATTAAAATAAATATACAAAATGCACATACAATAAAGTAAATTTGTATTGAAATAGATATGCAAAATACATATAAAATAATGTAAATTTGTTTCAAAATATATATACGAATACACATAAAATAACGTAGATTTCTATAAAAATACATATACAAAATACATATAAAATTAAGTAAATACGTATAAAAAAATGTATACAAAATACACATAAAATAATGTAAATTCGTATAAATGTAAATAAACAATATACCAATAAAAAAATGTGTATTTGTATAAATATAAATATACAAAATGCACATAAAATAACGTAAATTTATATAAAACTATATACATAAAATAACGCAAATTTCTATAAAAATATATGTACAAAAATGAACATAAAATAAATTTGCATAAAAATATATATACAAAACACACATTAGATAATGTAAATGAGTATAAAAATATGTATAGAAAATACCTATGAAATAATCTAAATTCGTATCGAGTTAAATTAAGAAAACACCAATAAAATCATGTAATTTTGGATGAAAATATATATACAAAATACACATAAAATAACCTAAATACAAATACAAATATACACATAAAATATTGTACTTTGTATATACATTTCAATTCAAATTTAGCTTATTTTATGTGTATTTTGTATATCTATTTTCATACGAATTTATTTACTTCTGTGTATTTTTGTATAGTTTTATACAAATTTACGTTATTTTATGTGTATTTTGTATATTTATATTTATACAAATACACATTCTTTTATTGGTATTTTGTTTATTTATTTTGATACGAATTTACATTATTTTATAGGTATTTTGTATACATTTTCTTATACGTATTTACTTCATTTTATGTGTATTTTGTATATATATTTTTATACAAATCTACGTTATTTTATGTGTATTCGTATATATATTTTGAAACAAATTTACATTGTTTTATATGTATTTTGCATATCTATTTCAATACAGATTTACCTTATTGTATGTGTATTTTGTATATTTATTTTAATACAAATGAATTTTTTCATGTGTATTTTGGTATATATATTTTTATAAAAAATGTGTTATTTAATTGGAATTTTGCATCTTTATTTTCATATAAATTTACATTGTTTTATTAATATTCTGTGTATTTATTTTGATACGATTTTACACTATTCTATTTGTGTTTTGTATATATTTTTTTATACATATTTTCATTATTTAATGTGTATTTTAAAACAAATTTACGTTATTTTATGCGCATCTGTTAAAATATTTTGATACAAATTTACATTATTTTATGTATTTTGTATATATATTTCAATACAAATTTAGTTTATTTTATGTATATTTTGTATATCTATTTTCATTCGTATCAAAATAAATAAACAAAATAGCAATCAAATAATGTAAATTTGTATGAGACAACATATACAAATAAACATAAATTAACGCAAATTTCTAAAAAAATATATGTACAAAAATGCACATAAAATAAAGTAAATTTGCATAAAAATATATATACAAAACACACATTAAATAAAGTAAATGCGTACATCAAATAACCTAAATTTGTATAAAACTATATACAAAAATACACAAAAATATTTAAAATTTGTATGAAAAGAAATATACAAAATACACATAAAATTAGGTAAATTTGTATTGAAATACATATACAAAATACACATAGAATAATGTAAATTTGAATGAAAATATATAAACAAATACTTTTAAAATAACGTAAATTTGTATAAAATATATATGCAAGATACACATTAAATAATGTAAATGTGTATAAAAAAATATATACAAAAAAGAAATAGAATAATGTAAAATCCTTTCAATATAAATACACAGAATATCAATAAAATAATGTAAATTTGTATGAAAAGAAAGAAGCAAAATTCCCATAAAATAGCGCATTTTTTATAAAAATATATATACCAAATTACACATCAAATATTTAAATTTGTATTGAAATAAATATACAAAATGCATATACAGTAAGGTAATTATGTATTGAAAGAGATATTCAATAATACATATAAAAAAAGTAAATTTGTTTCAAAATATATATACGAATACACATAAAATAACGTAGATTTCTATAGAAATATATATACAAAATACACATGAAATTATGTAAATACGTATAAAAATATATATACAAAATACATATCTAGGTAAATTCGTGTCAAAATAAATGAACAAAATTATCATGAAAAGAATGTGTATTTGTATGAAAATAAAAAAACAGATAATAAATTTGTATGAAATATATGTGCAAGATACACATTAAATAATGTAAATATGTATAAAAAAAATATATACAAAAAACAAATAGAATAATGTGAAATCGTATCAAAATAAATACACCGAATATTAATAAAATAATGTAAATTTGTATGAAAATAAAGATGCAAAATTCCCATCAAATAGGGCATTTCTTATAAAAATATATATACCAAAATCCACATAAAATATTTAAATTTGTATTGAAGTAAATATACAAAATGCACATACAATAAGTTAAACTTGTATTGAAAGAGATATGCAAAAATACACATTAAGTAATTTAAATTCTCGTCAAAATAAATAAACAAAATATCAATAAAAGAATGTGTATTTGTATGAAAATAGATATACAAAATACTCATAATATAACCTAAGTTTGTATAAAACTATATACAAAAATACACAAAAATAATTTAAATTTGTATGAAAATAAATATACAAAATACACAAAATTATTTTGTATATCTATTTTATGCAAATGTACGCTATTTTATGTGAATTTGTTTTCATTTCATCCAAATTTACATTATTTTATGTATTTTGTACATGTATTTAAATACAAATTTAACTAATTATAGTTGTATTTTGTATATCTATTTACAAATTGAAATTTATTTTTTTGTTTTTTTGTATATATTTTATTCAAATTTTCGTAATCTTATAAAAATATATATACCAAAATACACATAAAATTTTTAAATTTGCATTGAAATAAATATACAAAATGCACATACAATAAGGTAAATTTGTATTAAAAGAGATATGCAAAAATACATATAAAACAATGTGAATTTGTGTCAAAATATATATACCAACACAAATAAAAAAACGTATATATATATATAAATACATATATATATATATATATATATATATATATATATATATATATATATATATATATATATATATATATATATATATATATATATATATATATATATATACAAAATACATATAAAATTAAGTAAATACGTATAAAAAATGTATACAAAATACACATAAAATAATGTAAATTCGAATTAAAATAAATAAACAAAATACCAATAAAAGAATGTGTATTTGGATAAATATAAATATACAAAATACACATACAATATAAACATAAAATAAGGTAGATTTGTAATAAAATATATGTACAAATACACATAAAATAATGTAAATTTATATGAAAATATATATACAAATACACATAAAATACAATGAATTTGTATAAAAATATATATTCAAAATAAATATTAAATAATGGAAAAGCGTATAAAAATATATATACAAAGTACATATAAAATAATGTAAATTCGTATCAATATAAATCAACAAAACACCAATAAAATAATATATATTTGAATGAAAATGAATTTACAAAATACACATAACATAACTAAAATTTGTATTAAAATATATACAAAAATACATAGAAATAATTTGAGTTTGTATGAAAATAGATATACAAAATACACATAAAACTAGATAAATTTCTTTTGACATGTATATACAAAATACCCATAAAATATTGTAAATTTGTGTCAAATTATATAAACAAATACACATAAAATAAAGTAAATTTGTATGAAAAATATATACAAAATACACATAGATTAATGTCAATTCGTATCAAAATGAGTGAGCAGAATATCAATAAAATAATGTAAATTTGTATGAAAATAAAGATGCAAAATACCCAAAAAATAAAGCATATGTTTATAAAAATACAGATACAAAAATACACATCGAATAATTAAATTTGTATTAAAATTAATATACAAAATGCGTATATAAGAAGGTAAATTTGTATTGAAAAAATATGCAACATACACGTTTACTCAAACAAATTTATATTATTTTATTGGTATTTTGTTTATTTATTTTGATACGAATTACATGATAATATGTGTATTTTGTACATATTTTTTTTATACGTATTGACATTAATAATACAAATAAAACAGTGTAAATTTGTTTCAAAATATATATACGAATACAATACACGTAAATAACGTTATATATATAAATACATGAAATTATATATATATATATATATATATATATATATATATATATATATATATATATATATATATATATATATATATATATATATATATATATATATATATATATATATATATATATATATATATATATATATATATATATATATATATATATATATATATATATATATATATATATATATATATATATATATATATATATATATATATATATATATATATATATATATATATATATATATATATATATATATATATATATATATATATATATATATATATATATATATATACATATTAAGTAATGTAAATTCGTGACAAAATAAATAAACAAAATATCATGAAAAGAATGTGTTTGTATGAAAATAAATAATAGATAATATATTTGTATGTAATATATATGCAAGATATACATTAAATAATGTAAATATGTATAAAAAATATATATATATATAAAAAACAAATAGAATAATGTAAAATCGTATCAAAATAAATACACCGAATATTAATAAAATAATGTAAATTTGTATGAAAATAAAGATGCAAAATTCCCATCAAATAGCGCATTTCTTAAAAAAAATATATATATATATATATATATATATATATATATATATATATATATATATATATATATATATATATATATATATATATATATATATATATATATATATATATATATATATATATATATATCAAAATACACATAAAATATTTAAATTTGTATTGAAATAAATATACAAAATGCACATACAATAAGGTAAACTTCTATTGAAAGAGATATGCAAAAATACATATAAAACAATGTAAATTTGTTTCAAAATATATATACGAATACACAAAAAATAACGTAGATTTCTATAAAAATATATATACAAAATACACATAAAATTAAGTAAATACGTATAAAAAAATGTAAACAAAATACACGTAAAATAATGTAAATTCGAAACAAAATAAATATACAAAATACCAATAAAAGAATGTATATCTATTTATTTTAATAAAAATCAAATATTTTATGTTTTTTCATATATATATTTAAAAAAAAAATGCGTTATTTTATGGGTATTTTGCATCTTCATTTTCATACAAATTTACATTATTTTATTAATATTTTCTGTATTTATTTTGATACAATTTTACATTATTTTACTTATGTTTTGTATATATTTTTTTATACATATTTCCATTATCTAATGTGTTTTTTGTATATATATTTGATACATATTTACGTTATTTTAAGTTATTTTATGTGTATTTGTTTATATATTTTGACACAAATTTACAATATTTTATGGGTATTTTGTATATATATTTGAAAAAAAACTTACCTAGTTTTATATGTATTTTGAATATCTATTTTCATACAAACTCAAATTATTTTTATGTATTTTTGTATATATTTCAATACAAATTTTAGTTATGTTATGTGTATTTTGTAAATCTATTTTCATTCAATTATATATTATTTTATTGGTATTTTGTTGATTTATATTGATTCGAATTTACATTATTTTATATGTACTTTGTATATATATTTTAATACGCATTTACATTATTTAATATTTATTTTGAATATATAATTTTATACAAATTCATGGTATTTTATGTGTATTTGTATATATATTTTCATATAAATTTATATTATTTTATGTGTATTTTGTACATTTATTTCATTACAAATTTACCTTATTTTATGTTTATATTGTATGTGTACTTTGTACATTTATATTTATACAAATACACATTCTTTTATTGGTATTTTGTTTATTTATTTTGTTTCGAATTTACATTATTTTATGTGTATTTTGTTTACATTTTTTTATACGTATTTACTTAGTTTTATGTGTATTTTGTATATATATTATTATAGAAATCTACGTTATTTTATGTGTATTCGTATATATATTTTGAAACAAATTTACATTGTTTTATATGTATTTTTGCATATCTCTTTCAATAGAAGTTTACCTTATTGTATGTCCATTTTGTATATTTATTTCAATACAAATTTAAATATTTTATGTGTATACATGTACAAAAAACACATAAAATAATGTAGATTTGTATGAAATGAAAACAAATACATTTCATATAAAATATATATACAAAATACACATAGAATAATGTAAAATCATATCAAAATAAATACACAGAATATCAATAAAATAATGTAAATGTGTATGAAAATAAAGATGCAAAATACCCATAAAATAAAGCATATTTTTAAAAAAATACATATACAAAAATACACATAGATTAATCAAATTTGTATTAAAATTAATATACAAAATGCACATACAATAAGGTAAATTTGTATTGAAAAAATATGCAAAATACACATAAAACAATGTAAATTTGTTTCAAAATATATATACGAATACACATAAAATAACGCAGATTTCTATAGAAATATATATACAAAATACACTTGAAATAATGTAAATACGTATAAAAATATATATACAAAATACACATTAAATAATGTTAATTCGTGTCAAAATAAATAAACAAAATATCATGAAAAGAATGTGTATTTGTATATTAATAGATATACAAAATACACATATAATAACCTAAATTTGTATAAAACTATAAACAAAAATACACAAAAATAATTTAAACTTGTATGAAAATAAATATACAAAAAAACATATATTATTAGGTAAATTTGTATTGAAATACATTTACAAAATACACATAAAATAATATAAATTTGAATGAAAATATATAAACATATAGACTTAAAATAACGTAAATTTCTATCAAATATATATACAAAAAACACATCAAATAATGTAAATATGTTTAAAAAAATATATACAAAACACAAATAAAATAATGTAAAATCGTATCAAAATAAATACAGAATATATTAATAAAAAAATGTAAATTTGTATGAAAATTAAGATGCAAAATACCCATAAAATAACGCATTTTTTTTAAATATATATACGAAAAAACATAAAATATTTGATTTTGTATTAATATAAATAGATATACAAAATACACATAAAATAAGCTAAATTAAATGAAAAATATATACAAAATACACATAGAATAATGTAAAATCGTATCAAAATAAATACACAGAATATCAATAAAATAATGTAATTTTGTATGAAAATAAAGATTCAAAATACCCATAAAATAAAGCATATTTTTTAAAAATACATATACAAAAATACACATAGAATAATTAAATTTGTATTAAAATTAATATACAAAATGCACGTACAATAAGGTAAATTTGTATTGAAAAAATATACAAAATGCACATTAAAGCATAAATTTGTTTAGAAATCTGTATACGAATACACATAAAATAACGTAGATTTATATAGAAATATATAAACAAAATACACATGAAATGATGTAAATACGTATAAAAATATATATATACAAAATACACATTAAATAATTTAAATTTTCGTCAAAATAAATAAACAAAATATCAATAAAAGAATGTGTATTTGTATAAAAATAGATGTACAAAATACACATAAAATATTCTTATTTTGTATAAAACTATATCAAAAAATACACAAAAATAATTAAAATTTATATGAAAAAAATATACAAAATACACATAATATTAGGTAAATTTGTATTGAAATACATATACAAAATATATAAACATATACACCTAAAATAACGTAAATTTGTATAAAATATATATACAAAATACACATTATATAATGTAAATATGTATAAAAAAATATATACAAAACACAAATAGAATAATGTAAAATCGTATCAAAATAAATACACAAAATATTAATTAAATAATGTAAATTTGTATGAAAATAAAGATGCAAAATAGCCATAAAATAACGCATCTTTTTATAAAAATATATATACCAAAATACACATAAAATATTAAAATCTGTATTAAAATAAATATAAAAAATGCACATACTGTAAGGTAAATTTGTATTGAAATAGATATGCAAAATACATATAAAACAATGTAAATTTGTTTCAAAATATATATACGAATACACATAAAATAACGTTGATTTCTATAAAAAAAAATATATACAAAATACACATAAAATGAAGTAAATACGTATAAAAAATGATAACAAAATACACATAAAAATCGTATCAAAAAAAAAAAAATACCAGTAAAAGAAAGTGTATTTGTATAAATATACAAAATACACATAAAATATCGTAAATTTGTATAAAACTATATACAAAAATACACAGAACAAATACACATTCTTTTATTGGTATTTTGTTGATTTATTTTGTTTCGAATTTATATTATTTTATGTGTATTTTGTTTACATTTTTTTTATACGTATTTACCTTATTTTATGTGTATTTTGTATATATATTTTTATAGAAATCTACGTTATTTTATGTGTATTCGTATATATATATATATTTTGAAACAAATTTTCAATTTTTTATATGTATTTTTGCATATCTCTTTCAACAGAAGTTTACCTTATTGTATGTGCATTTTGTATATATATTTCATAACAAATTTAAATATTTTATGTGTATTTTGGTATATATATTTTTATAAGAAATGCGCTATTTGATGGGAATTTTGCATCTTTATTTTCATACAAATTTACATTATTTTATTAATATTCTGTGTATTTATTTTGATACGATTTTACATTATTCTATTTGTTTTTTGTATATATTTTTTTATACATATTTACATTATTTAATGTGTATCTTGCCTATATAATACATACAAATTTATTATCTATTATTTATTTTCATACAAATACACATTCTTTTCATGATATTTTGTTTATTTATTTTGTCACGAATTTACATTACTTAATATGTATTTTATATATATATTTTAATACGTAGTTACATAATTTCATGTGTATTTTGTATATATATTTCTATAGAAATCTACGTTATTTTATGTGTATTCATATATATATTTTGAAACAAATTTCCACTGTTTTATTTGTATTTTTCGTTTTTTTTCAATACAAATTTACCTTATTGTATGTGTGCATTTTGTATATTAATTTTAATACAAATTTAATTATTCTATGTGTATTTTTGTATATGTATTTTTAAAAAAAAATGTTTTATCTTATGGGTATTTTGCATCTTTATTTTCACACAAATTTAAATTATGTTATTGATATTCTGTGTACCTATTTTGATACGATTTTACATTATTCTATGTATAACAAAAATAAATACAGAATACACAAAATAGATATCCAAATACATATAAACAATGTAAATTTGTTTCAAAATATATATACTAATACACATGAAATAAGGTAGATTTCTATAAAAATATATATACAAAATACACATAAAATTAGGTAAATACGTATAAAAAAATTTATACAAAATACACATAAAATAATGTAAATTCGTATCAAAATAAATAAACAATAATATATGTATATATATATATATATATATATATATATATATATATATATATATATATATATATATATATATATATATATATATATATATATATATATATATATATATATATATATATATATATATACAAAATACACATTAAATAATATAAATTTGTTTAAAACTATACAAAATACACATGAAATGATGTAAATACGTATAAAAATATATATACAAAATACACATTAAATAATGTAAATTCGCGTCAAAATAAATAAACAAAATATCAATAAAAGAATGTGTATTTGTTTGAAAATAGATATACAAAATACACATAAAATAACCTAAATTTGTATCAAACTATATACAAAAAAACACAAAACTAGTTTAAATTTGTATGAAAATAAATGTACAAAATAAACATAAAATTAGGTAAATTTGTATTGAAATACATACACAAAATACACATAAAATAATGTAAATTTGAATGAAAATACATAAACAAATACACTTAAAATAACGTAAATTTGTATAAAAAAATATGTACAAAACACAAATAGAATAATATAAAATCGTATCAAAATAAATACACAGAATATTAATAAAATAATGTAAATTTGTATGAAAATAAAGAAGCAAAATACCCATAAAATAACGCATTTTTTTATTTATAAAAATATATATACCAAAATACACATAAAAAAATTAAATTTGTATTAAAATAAATATACAATAAACACATACAATAAGGTAAATTTGTATTGAAATAGATTTGCAAAATACATATAAAACAATGTAAATTTGTTTCAAAATATATATACGAATACACATAAAATAACGTAGATTTCTATAAAAATATATTTACAAAATACACATAAAATGAAGTAAATACGTATAAAAAATGTATACAAAATACACATAAAATAATGTAAATTCGTATCAAAATAAATAAACAAAATACCAATAAAAGAATGTGTATTTGTATGAATATAAATATACAAAATACACATAAAATAACGTAAATTTATATAAAACTGTATACAAAAATACAAAGAAGTAATTAAATTTGTATGAAAATATATACAAAATACACACGAAATAAGCTAAATTTGAATTGAAATATATATACAATACATGAAATAAAGTAATTTGTATCAAAATACATATAATAACGTAAATTTGTATGAAAATATATAAACAAAATACACATTAAATAATGTAAATACGTATTAAAAAAATATGAACAAAATACACATATAATCATGTAATTCGTATCAAAATAAATAAACAAAATACCAATAAAATAATATAAATTTGCATGAGTAAACGTGTATGTTGCATATTTTTTCAATACAAATTTACCTTATTATATACGCATTTTGTATATTAATTTTAATACAAATTTAATTATTCGATGTGTATTTTTGTATCTGTATTTTTATAAACATATGCTTTATTTTTTTGGTATATTGCATCTTTATTTTCATACAAATTTACAATATTTTATTGATATTCTGCTCATTCATTTTGATACGAATTGACATTATTCTATGTGTATTTTGTATATATTTTTCATTCAAATTTACGTTATTTTATGTGTATTTGTTTATATATTTTGACACAAATTTACAATATTTTATGGGTATTTTGTATATACACTTCAAAAGAAATTTACCAATGTGTATTTTGTATAT
This sequence comes from Eriocheir sinensis, assembly GCF_024679095.1. Taxonomy (NCBI): domain Eukaryota; kingdom Metazoa; phylum Arthropoda; class Malacostraca; order Decapoda; family Varunidae; genus Eriocheir; species Eriocheir sinensis. The sequence continues at coordinate 350,035 of NW_026111756.1, read as the reverse complement.
CTATTTTCATACAAACTCATATTATTTCTATGTATTTTTGTATATATTTTAATACAAATTTTAGTTAGGTTATGTTTATTTTGTAAATTTATTTTTATTCAAATATATATTATTTTATTGGTGTTTTGTTGATATATATTGATACGAATTTACATTATTTTATATGTACTTTGTATATATATTTTTATACGCTTTTCCATTATTTAATATTTATTTTGAATATATATTTTTATACAAATTCATGGTATTTTATGTGTATTTGTATATATATTTTCATATAAATTTACATTATTTTATGTGTATTTTGTACATATATTTCATTACAAATTTACCTTATTTTATGTTTATTTTGTATGTGTATTTTCTATATTTATATTTATCCAAATACACATTCTTTTATTGGTATTTTGTTTATTTATTCTAATTCGAATTTACATTATTTTATGTGTATTTTGTATACATTTTTTTATACGTATTTACTTAATTTTATGTGTATTTTGTATATATATATTTATAGAAATCTACGTATTTTTATTTGTATTCGTATATATATTTTGAAACAAATTTACATTGTTTTATATGTATTTTTGCATATATCTTTCAACACAAATTTATCTTATGTATGTGCATTTTGTATATTTATTTCAATGCAAATTTAAAAATTTTATGTGTATTTTGGTATATATATTTTTTATAAGATTACGAAAATTTGAATAGAAATATATACAAAAAAACAAAAAAATAAATTTCAGTTTGTATGAAAATAGATATACAAAATATAACTATAATTTGTTAAATTTGTATTTAATTACATGTACAAAGTACACATAAAATAATGTAAATTTGTATGAAATGAAAACAAATTCACATAAAATGACGTACATTTGTATAAAATGGATATACAAAATAATTTTATGTGTATTTTGTATATTTATTTTCATACAAATTTAAATTATTTTGTGTATTTTTATATAGTTTTATACAAACTTAGGTTATTTTATGAGTATTTTGTATATCTATTTTCATACAAATACACATTCTTTTATTGATATTTTGTTTATTTATTTTGTCGAGAATTTAAATTATTTAATGTGTATTTTGTATATATATTTTTATACGTATTTACATCATTTCATGTGTATTTTGTATATATATTTCTATAGAAATCTGCGTTATATTATGTGAATCCGTATATAGATTTTTAAACAAATTTACACTTTTATGTGTATTTTGCATATTTTTTCAATATAAACTTTCCTTATTGTATATGCATTTTGTATATGAATTTTAATACAAATCTAATTATTCTATGTGTATTTTTGTATATGTATTTTTATAAAATTATGCTTTATTTTATGAGTATTTTGCATCTTTATTTTCATACAAATTTACGTTATTTTATTGATATTCTGCTCATTCATTTTGATACGATTTGACATTATTCTATGTGTATATTGTATATTTTTCAAATAAATTTACGTTATTTTATGTGTATTTGTTTATATATTTTGACACAAATTTACAAAATTTTATGGGTATTTTTTATATATATTTCAAAAGAAATTTACCTAGTTTTATGTGTATTTTGAATATCTATTTTCATACAAACTCAAATTATTTTTTATGTATTTTTGTATATATTTTAATACAAATTTTAGTTATGTTATGTGTATTTTGTAATTCTATTTTCATTTAAATATATATTATTTTATTGGTATTTTGTTGATTTATATTGATACGAGTTTACATTATTTTATATGTACTTTTTATATATATTTTTATACGCATATACATTATTTAATATTTATTTTGAATATATAATTTTATACAAATTCATGGTATTTTATGTGTATTTGTATATATATTTTCATATAAATTTACATTATTTTATGTGTATTTTGTACATATATTTCATTACAAATTTACCTTATTTTATGTTTATTTTGTATGTGTATTTTGTACGTTTATATTTATACAAATACACATTCTTTTATTGGTATTTTGTTTATTTATCTTGTTTCGAATTTATATTATTTTATGTGTATTTTGTTTACATTTTTTATACGTATTTACCTAATTTTATGTGTATTTTGTATATATATTTTTATAGATATCTACGTTATTTTATGTGTTTTCGTATATATATTTTGAAACAAATTTACTTTGTTTTATATGTATTTTTGCATATCTCTTTCAATAGAAGTTTACCTTATTGTATGTGCATTTTGTATATTTATTTCAATACAAATTTAAATATTTTATGTTTATTTTGGTATATATATTTTTATAAGAAATGCGCTATTTGATGGGAATTTTGCATCTTTATTTTCATACAAATTTACATTATTTTATTAATATTCGGTGTATTTATCTTAATACGATCTTACATTATTCTATTTGTTTCTTGTATATATATTTTTTTTATACATATTTACATTATTTAATGTATATCTTGCATATATATTTCATACAAATGTATTATCTATTATTTATTTTCATACAAATACACATTTTTTTCATGATATTTTGTTTATTTATTTTGACACGAATTTACATTACTTAATATGTATTTTATATATATATTTTTATACGTATTTACATAATTTCACGTGTATTTTGTATATATATTTCTATAGAAATCTACGTTATTTTATGTGTATTCGTATATATATTTTGAAACAAATTTACAATGTTTTATTTGAATTTTGCGTTTTTTTTAATACAAATTTACCTTATTGTATATGCATTTTGTATATTAATTTTAATACAAATTTAATTATGCTATGTGTATTTTTGTATATGTATTTTTAGAAAAAAAATATGCTTTATCTTATGGGTATTTTGCATCTTTATTTTCATACAAATTTAAATTATTTTATTGATATTCTGTGTACTTATTTTGATACGATTTTACATTATTCTATGTATAACAAAAATAAATACAGAATACACAAAAATAGATATGCAAAATACATATAAACAATGTAAATTTGTTTCAAAATATAAATACGAATACACATGAAATAAGGTAGATTTCTATAAAAATATATATACAAAATACACATAAAATTAAGTAAATACGTATAAAAAATGTATACAAAATACACATAAAATAATGTAAATTAGTATCAAAATAAATAAACAAAATACCAATAAAAGAATGTGTATTTGTATAAATATATATATACAAAATACACATTAAATAATATAAATTTGTTTAAAACTATACAAAATACACATGAAATGATGTAAATACGTAAAAAAAATATATATACAAAATACACATTAAATAATGTAAATTCGCGTCAAAATAAATAAACAAAATATCAATAAAAGAATGTGTATTTGTATGAAAATAGATATACAAAATACACATAAAATAACCTAAATTTGAATTAAACTATATACAAAAATACACAAAAATATTTTAAATTTTAATTTACCTTATTGAATTTGCATTTTGTATACTTATTTTAATACAAATTCAAATATTTTATGTGTATTTTGGTATATATAATTTTAAAAAAAAATGCGTTATTTTATAGGTATTTTGCATCTTAGTTTTCATACAAATGTACATTATTTTATTAATATTCTGTGTATATATTTTGATACGATTTTATATTATACTATTTGTGTTTGGTATATATTTTTTTATACATATTTTCATTATTAAATGTTTATTTTTTATATATATTTTATACAAATAAACGTTATTTTAAGTGTATTTGTTTATATAATTTCATTCAAATTTACATTATTTTAAGTGTATTTTGTATATGTATTTAAATACAAACTTACGTAATTTTATGTGTATTTTGTATATTTATTTTCATACAAATTTAAATAATTTTTGTGTTTTTTGTATAAACATATAGAGTAAATTTCTATGATAATATATATTCAAAATACATATAAAATTATGTAAATAAGTATAAAAATATATATATCAAATACACCTAAAAAAAAAAAATTCGTTTCAAAATAAATAAACAAAATTCCGAGAAAAGAACGTATATTTGTAGAAAAATAAATATACAAAATACACATAAAATTACGAAAATTTGAATAAAAATATATAAAAAAACAAAAAAATAAATTTCAATTTGTATGAAAATAGATATACAAATTAGTTAAATTTGTATTTAAATACATGTACAAAATACACGTAAAATAATGTAAATTTGTATGAAATGAAAACAAATTCACATAAAATAACGTACATTTGTATAAAATAGATATACAAAATATACATAGAATAATGTAAAATCGTATCAAAATAAATACACAGAATATCAATAAAATAATGTAATTTTGTATGAAAATAAGGATGCAAAATACCCATAAAATAAAGCATATATTTTTACAAATACATATACAAAAATACACATATAATAATTAAATGTTTATTAATATTAATATACAAAATGCACGTACAATAAGGTAAATGTGTATTTGTATGAAAATAGATATACAAAATACACATAAAATTAGGTAAATTTGTATTGAAATACATATACAAAATACACATAAAATAATGGAAACTTGAATGAAAATATATAAACATGTACACTTAAAATAACGTAAATTTGTATCAAATATATATACAAAATACACATTAAATAATGTAAATATGTATAAAAAAAATATATACAAAACACAAATTGAATAATGTAAAATCGTATCAACAATAAATACACAGAATATTAATAAAATAATGTAAATTTGTATGAAAATAAAGATGCAAAATAGCCATAAAATAACGCATTTTTTATAAAAATATATATCCCAAAATACACATGAAATATTAAAATTTGTATTAAAATAAATATAAAAAATGCACATACTGTAAGGTAAATTTGTATTGAAATAGATATGCAAAATACATATAAAACAATGTAAATTTGTTTCAAAATATATATACGAATACACATAAAATAACATAAAATAAAATATATACAAAATACACATAAACTGAAGTAAATACGTATAAAAAAATTAATACAAAATACACTTAAAAATCGTATCAAAATAAATAATGAAAATACCAGTAAAAGAAAGTGTATTTGTATAAATATAAATATACAAAATACACATAAAATATCCTAAATTTGTATAAAACTATATACAAAAATACATAGAAGTTATTAAATTTGTATGAAAATATATATACAAAATACAGCTAAAATAAGCTAAATTTGAATTGAAATGTACATACAAAATACATAAAATAATGTAAATCTGTATCAAAATATTTATACAAATACATATAATAACGTAGATTTGTTTAAAAATATATAAACATAATTCACATTAAGTAATGTAAATACGTATAAAAAATATGTACAAAATACACATATAATCATGTAATTCGTATCAAAATAAATAAACAAAATAGCAATAAAATAATGTAAATTTGTATGAGAAAACATATACAAATAACGCAAATTTCTATAAAAATATATGTACAAAAATGCACATAAAATAAAGCAAATTAGCATAAAAATATATATACAAAACATACACTAAATAATGTAAATACGTACATAAAATAACCTAAATTTGTATAAAACCATATACAAAAATACACAAAAATAATTAAATTTGTTTGAAAAGAAATATACAAAATACACATAAAATTAGATAAATTTGTATGGAAATACATATACAAAATACACTTCATATAATGTAATTTTGAATGAAAATATATAAACAAATTCACTTAAAATAACGTAAATTTGTATAAAATATATATGCAAGATACACATTAAATAATGTAAATGTGTATAAAAAAATATATAAAAAACAAATAGAATAATGTAAAATCGTATCAAAATAAATACACAGAATATCAATAAAATAATGTAAATTTGTATGAAAATAAAAATGCAAAATTCCCAAAAATTTTCGCATTTTTTATAAAAATAAATATACCAAAATACACAAAATATTTAAATTTGTATTGAAATAAATATACAAAATGCATATACAGTAAGGTAAATTTGTATTGAAAGAGATATTCAAAAATACATATAAAACAATGTAAATTTGTTTCAAAATATATATACGAATACACATAAAATAAAGTAGATTTCTATAGAAATATATATACAAAATACATATGAAATTATGTAAATACGTATAAAAATATATATACAAAATACATATCAAATAATGTAGATTCGTTTCAAAATAAATAAACAAAATATCATGAAAAGAATGTGTATCTGTATGAAAATAGATAATAGATAATAAATTTGTATAAAATATATATGCAAGACACACATTAAATAATGTAAATATGTACAAAAAAGTATATACAAAAAACAAATAGAATAATGTAAAATCGTATCAAAATAAATACACCGAATATAAATAAAATAATGTAAATTTGTATGAAAATAAAGATGCAAAATTCCCATAAAATAAAAATTTTATGTGTATTTTGGTATATATATTTTTATAAGATTACGAAAAATTGAATAAAAATATATACAAAAAAAGAAAAAAATAAATTTCAATTTCTATGAAAATAGATATACAAAATACAACTATAATTAGTTAAATTTTTATTTAATTACATGTACAAAATACACATAAAATAATGTAAATTTCTATGAAATGAAAACAAATTCACATAAAATAACGTACATTTGTATAAAATAGATATACAAAATAATTTTGTGTATTTATTTTCATACAAATTTAAATTATTTTGTGTATTTTTGTATATATTTTATACAAACTTAGGTTATTTTATGAGTATTTTGTATATCTATTTTATACAAATACACATTCTTTTATTGATATTTTGTTCATTTTTACATCATTTGAAATTATTAAATGTGTATTTTGTATATATATATTTATAGAAATTTACGTTATTTCATGTGTTTTCGTATATAGATTTTAAACAAATTTACACTTTTTATGTATTTTGCATATTTTTCAATACAAATTTGCCTTATTGTAATGTAAAATCGTATCAAAATAAGTACACAGAATATCAATAAAATAATTTAAATTTGTATGAAAATAAGATGCAAAATACCCATAAAATAAAGCTTTTTTTAAATACATATACAAAATACACATAGAATAATTAAATGTGTTAAAATTAATATACAAAATGCACATACAATAAGGTAAGTTTGTATTGAAAAACGCAAAATACACATAAAACAGTGTAAATTTGTTTCAAAATATATATGAATACATAAAATAACGTTGATTTCTATAGGAATATATATACAAAATACATGAAATGTTGTAAATACGAATAAAAAAAATACAAAATACACATTAAATACTGTAAATTCGCGTCAAAATAAATAAACAAAATATCAATAAAAGAATGTGTATTGTATGAAAATAGATATACAAAATACACATAAAATAACCTAAATTTGTATCAAACTATATACAAAATACACAAAATATTTTAAATTTGTATGAAAATAAATATACAAAATACACATAAAATTAGGTAAATTTGTATTGAAATATACAATAAAATAACGTAAATTTGTATCAAATATATATACAAAATACACATTAAATAATGTAAATATGTATCAAAAAATATATATAAAACACAAATAGAATAATGTAAAATCGTATCAAAATACAGAGAATATTAATAAAATAGTGTATATTTGTATGAAAATAAAGATGCAAAATACCCATAAAATTACACATTTTTTATAAAAAATATATATACCAAAATACACATAAGATATTAAAATTTGTATTAAAATAAATTTACAAAATGCACATACAATAAGGTAAATTTGTATTGAAATAGATATGTAAAATACATATTAAACAATGTAAATTTGTTTCAAATTATATATACGAATACCCATAAAATAACGTAGATTTCTATAAAAATATATACAAAATACACATAAAATGAAGTAAATACGTATAACAAAATGTATACAAAATACATATAAAATAATGTAAATTGTATCAAAATAGATATACAAAATACCAATAAAAGAATGTGTATTTGTATAATAAATATACAAAATACACATAAAATAACGTAAATTTATAAAACTATATACAAAAATACACAGAAGTATTTTAATTTGTATGAAAATAGATATACAAAATAAGGTAAATTCGTTTCAAATTCAATAAACAAAATTCAGATAAAAGAAAGTATATTTGTAGAAAAAATAAATAATCAATTTAAACATAAAATAACGAAAATTTGTTTGAAAATATATAAAAAAATAAACAAAAATAATTTCAATTTGTATGAAAATAAATATACAAAATACACATGTATTTTGTATATCTATTTTCACACAAATTTAATTACTTTTGTGTATTTTTGCATATAGTTTTATATAAATTTACGTTATTTTATTTGTATTTTGTATATTTCTATTTATACAATACACATTCTTTTATTATTATTTTGTTTATTTATTTTGATACGAGTTTACATTATTTTATGTGTATTTTGTATACCTTTTTTTATAAGTATTTACTTCATTTTATGTGTATTTTGTATATTTATTTTCATAGAAATCTGCGTTATTTTATGTGTATTCGTATATATATTTTGAAAATAATTTACATGGTTTTATTTGTATTTTGCATATCTATTTCAATACAAATTTACCTTATTGTATGCGCATTTTGTATATTTATTTTAATACAAATTCAAATATTTTATGTGTGTCTTGGTATAAATATTTTTATAAAAAATGCGTTATTTTATGGGTATTTTGCATCTTAATTTTCATACAAATTTACATTATTTTATTAATATTCTGTGTATTTATTTTGATACGATTTTTTATTATTCTATTTGTGTTTTGTATATATTTTTTTATACATATTTACATTATTTAATGTGTATTTTTTATATATATTTTATACAAATTTACGTTATTTTAAGTGTATTTCTTTATATTTTCATTCAAATTTACATTCTTTTATGTGTATTGTGTAAATGTATTTCAATACAAATTTACCTAATTTTATGTGTATTTTGTATATATATTTTCATACAAATTAAAATTATTTTTGTGTATTTTTGTATATAGTTTTATACAAATTTAGGTGATTTTTTGTGTATATTGTATATCTATTTTCATACAAATAAACCTTCTTTTATTGATATTTTGTTTATTTATTTTGACGGGAATTTACATTATTTAATGTGTATTTTATATATATATTTTTTTTATACATATATACATCATTTGATGTGTATTTTGTATATATATTTCTATAGAAATCTACGTTGATTTATGAGTATTCGTATATAGATTTTGAAATAAATTTACGCTGTTTCTATGTGTATTTTGCATATTTTTTAATACAAATTTACCTTATTGTATATGCATTTTGTATATTAATTTTAATACAAATTTAATTATGCTATGTGTATTTTTGTATATGTATTTTTTTTAAATATATGCTTTATTTTATGGGTATTCTGCATTTTTATTTTCATACAAATTTACATTATTTTATTTATATTCTGTTTATTTTTTTTAAACAATTTTACATTATTCTATGTGTATTTTGTATATCTATTTTTATACGTATTTACTTAATTTATGTGTATTTTGTATATATATTTTTATAGAAATCTACGTTATTTTATGTGTATTCGTATAAATATTTTGAAACAAATTTACATTGTTTCATATGTATTTTTGCATATCTCTTTCAATACAAATTTACATTATTTTATTTATATTCTGTTTATTTTTTTTAAACAATTTTACATTATTCTATGTGTATTTTGTATATCTATTTTTATACGTATTTACTTAATTTATGTGTATTTTGTATATATATTTTTATAGAAATCTACGTTATTTTATGTGTATTCGTATAAATATTTTGAAACAAATTTACATTGTTTCATATGTATTTTTGCATATCTCTTTCATACAAATTTACATTATTTTATTTATATTCTGTTTATTTTTTTTAAACAATTTTACATTATTCTATGTGTATTTTGTATATCTATTTTTATACGTATTTACTTAATTTATGTGTATTTTGTATATATATTTTTATAGAAATCTACGTTATTTTATGTGTATTCGTATAAATATTTTGAAACAAATTTACATTGTTTCATATGTATTTTTGCATATCTCTTTCAATACAAGAAAATAACCTTATTGTATGTGCATTTTGTATATTTACTTCAATACAAATTTAGATATTTTATGTGTATTTTGGTATATATATTTTTATAAGAAATGCGCTATTTGATGGGAATTTTGCATCTTTATTTTCATACAAATTTACATTATTCTATTAATATTCGGTGTATTTATTTTGATACGATTTCACATTATTCTATTTGTTTTTTGTATATATTTTTTTTATACATATTTACATTATTTAATGTGTATCTTGCATATATATTTCATACAAATTTATTATCTATTATTTATTTTCATACAAATACACATTCTTTTCATGATATTTTGTTTATTTATTTTGACACGAATTTACATAGATATGTATTTTGTATATATATTTTTATACGTATTTACATAATTTCATGTGTATTTTGTATATATATTTCTATAGAAATCTACGTTATTTTATGTGTATTCGTATATATATTTTAAAACAAATTTACTTTATTTACTTCTACATATTTACCTTACTGTATATGCATTTTGTATATTTATTTCGATACAGATTTAAATATTATATGTGTATTTTGGTATATATATTTTTATAAAAAATGCGCTATTTTATGGGAATTTTGCATCTTTCTTTTCATACAAATTTACATTATTTTATTGATACTCTGTGTATTTATATTGATAGGATTTGACATTATTCTATTTCTTTTTTGTAAAAACTTTTTTATACACATTTACATTATTTAATGTGTATCTTGCATAGATATTTCATACAAATTTACGTTATTTTAAGTGTATTTGTTTATATATTTTCATTCAAATTTACATTATTCTATGTGTATTTTGTATATCTATTTCAATACAAATTTACCTAATTTTATGTGTGTTTTGTATATTTCTTTTCATACAAATTTTAAATATTTTTGTGTATTTTTGTATATAGTTTTATACAAATTTAGGTTATTTTATGTACGCATTTACTTTATTTAATGTGTGTTTAGTATATATATTTTTATGCAAATTTACTTTATTTTATGTGCATTTTTGTACATATATTTTTTTAGAAATTTGCGTTAATTTATGTGTATTTGTATATGTTTTCTCATACAAATTTCCATTATTTGATTACTATTTTGTTTATTTATTTTGATACGATTGAAAATAGATATACAAAATATACATAAAATAAACTAAATTTGTATTGAAATATATATACAAAATACATAAAATAAGGTAAATTTGTATCAAAATATTTTAACAGATGCGCATAAAATAACGTAAATTTGTTTTAAAATATACAAAATACACATTAAATAATGTAAATATGTATAAAAAAATATATACAAAACACAAATAGAATAATGTAAAATCGTATCAAAATAAATACACTGAATATTAATAAAACAATGTAAATTTGTATGAAAATAAAGATGCAAAATACCCATTAAATAACGCATTTTTTTTATAAAAATATATATACCAAAATACACATGAAAAAATTAATTTGTATAAAATAAATATACAAAATACACATACAATAAGGTAAATCTGTATTGAAAAAGATATGCAAAATACATATAAAACAATGTAAATTTGTTTCAAAATATATATACGAATACACATAAAATAACGTAGATTTGTATAAAAATATATATACAAAATACATATAAAATGAAGTAAATACGCATAAGAAAATGTATACAAAATACACGTAAAATAATGTAAATTCGTATCAAAATAAATAAACAAAATATCAATAAAAGAATGTGTATTTGTATAAATATAAATATACAAAATACACATAAAATAACGTAAATTTGTATAAAACTATATACAAAAATACACAGAAGTTATTAAACTCGTATGAAAATAGATATACAAAATACAGATAAAATAAGCTAAATTTGAATTGAAATGTATATAGAAAATACATAAAATAATGTAAATTTGTATCAAAATATTTATAAAAATACATATAATATCGTAAATTTGTTTAAAAATATATAAACAAAATTCACATTAAGTAATGTAAATACGTATCAAAAATATGTACAAAATACACATATAATCATGTAATTCGTATCAAACTAAATAAACAAAATATCAATAAAATAATGTAAATTTGTATGAGAAAACATATACAAATACATATAAAATAACGCTAATTTCCATAATAAAGTAACTTTGGATAAAAATATATATACAAAACACACATTCAATAATGTAAATCCGTACATAAAATAACCTAAATTTGTATAAAACTATATACAAAAATACACAAAAATAATTTAAATTTGTATGAAAAGAAATATACAAAATACATATAAAATTAGGTTAATTTGTATATAAATACATATACAAAATACATATAAAATAATGTAAATTTGAAAGAAAATATATAAATAAATACACATATAATAACGTAAATTTGTATGAAATTTATAATCAAAATACACATTAAATAATGTAAATATGTATAAAAGAATATATACAAAACACAAATAGAATAATGTAAAATCGTATCAAAATATATACACAGAATATTAATAAAATAATGTAAATTTGTATGAAAATATATATACAAATACACATTAAATAACATGAATTTGTATAAAATTTGTATCAAAATATATACTTATACACAATAAAATAACGTAATTTTTTTATGAAAATGTATATACATAATACACGTAAAATAATTTAAATACGTAGAAAAATATATATACAAAAAACACATAAAATAATGTAAATTTGTATGAAAATATATAAACAAATACACATAAAATAATGTAAATTTGGATAAAATATATATACAAAATGAACATTAAATAATGTAAATATGTATAAAAAAATATACAAAATACACATAGAATAATGTTAAATCGTGTCAAAATAAATTGAGAATATCAATAAAATAATGTAAATTTGTATGAAAATAAAGATGCAAAATATCCATATAATAACGCATATTTGCATAAAAATATATAAAAAAATACATATAAAATAGTTAAATTTGTATTAAAATAAATATACAAAATGCACGTACAATAAAGTAAATTTGTATTGAAATAGATATGCAAAATACACATCAATAATGTAAATTTGTATCAAAATATATATACGAATACTCATAAAATAGAGTAAATTTCTATGAAAATATACATACAAAATAGATATACAAAATACACATATAACTAGTTAAATTTGTATTTAAATACATGTACAAAAAACACATAAAATAATGTAGATTTGTATGAAATGAAAACAAATACATTTTATAAAATATATATACAAAATATACATAGAATAATGTAAAATCATATCAAAATAAATACACAGAATATTAATAAAATAATGTAAATTTGTATGAAAATAAAGATGCAAAATACCCATAAAATAAAGCATATTTTTATAAAAATACATATACAAAAATACACATAGATTAATGAAATTTGTATTAAAATTAATATACAAAATGCACATACAATAAGGTAAATTTGTATTGAAAAAATATGCAAAATACACATAAAATAATGTAAATTTGTTTCAAAATATATATACGAATACACATAAAATAACGCAGATTTCTATAGAAATATATATACAAAATATACTTGAAATAATGTAAATACGTATAAAAATTTATATACAAAATACACATTAAATAGTGTTAATTCGTGTCAAAATAAATAAACAAAATATCATGAAAAGAATGTGTATTTGTATGAAAATAGATATACAAAATACACATAAAATAACCTAAATTTGTATAAAACTATATACAAAAATACACAAAAATAATTTAAACTTGTATGAAAATAAATATAAAAAACATAAAAATAGGTAAATTTGTATTGAAATACATATAGAAAATACACATAAAATAATGTAAATTTGAATGAAAATATATAAACATATAGACTTAAAATAACGTAAATTTGTATCAAATATATATACAAAAAAACATTAAATAATGTAAATATGTATAAAAAAATATATACAAAACACAAATAAAATAATGTAAAATCGTATCAAAATAAATACAGAAAATTTTAATAAAATAATGTAAATATGTATGAAAATTAAGATGCAAAATACCCATAAAATAACGCATTTTTTTAAAAAATATAAATACAAAAAAAACATAAAATATTTGATTTTGTATTAAAATAAATAGATATACAAAATACACATAAAATAAGCTAAATTTGAATTGAAATATATATACAAAATACATAAAATAATGTAAATTTGTATCAAAATACCTATACAAATACACATATAATAACGTAAATTTGTATAAAAATATATAAACAAAATACACATTAAATAATGTAAATACGTATAAAAAAATGTAAAAAATACACAAATAATCATGCAATTCGTATAAAAATATATAGACAAAATACCAATAAAATAATGTAAATTTCTATGAGAAAACATATACAAAATACACATAAATAACGCAAATATCAATAAAAATATATATAATATAATATATTTTTATACATATTTAAATATTTAATGTATATTTTATCCAAATTTACGTGATTTTATATGTATTTGTTTATATATTTTCATACAAATTTACATTATTTTATGTGAGTTTTGTATATGTATTTCAATACAAATTTGCCTAACTTTATGTGTATTTTGCATATCTATTTTCAAACAAATTTAAATTATTTTTGTGTATATTTGTATATATTTTTATACAAATTTTAGTTATTTTATTTGTTTTTTGTATATATATTTTCCTACAAATATACATTCTTTTTTTAATTTTTTACGAATTTACATTATTTTATGTGTATTTTGTATATATATTTTTCTACGTATTTAAACTATTTTATGTGTATTTTATATATACATTTTCATAAAAATTTCCGTTATTTTATTGTGTGTATTCGTATATATTTTGAAACATTTTATACAAATTCATGTTATTTTATGTGTATTTGTGTATATATTTTCATAAAAATTTATATTATTTTATGTGTATTCTTACATATTTTTTATTACAAATTTACCTTATTTTATGTTTATTTTGTATATTTATTTCATTCAATTTTAAATTATTTAATGTGTATATTTGTATTTGTATTTAGGTTATTTTATGTGTGTTTTCTATATATATTTTCATCCAAAATTACATTATTTTATTGTTATTTTCTTAATTTAACTCGATACGAGTTTAGATTATTTCATAGGTATTTTGTATACATATTTTTATACTCATTTACATTATCTAATGTGTGTTTTGTATATATTTTTTTATGCAAACTAATTTTATGTGCATTTATGTACATATATTTTTATAGAAACTTTAAACGTCATTTTATGTGTATTTTGTATATGTTTTCTCATACAAATTTACATTATTTAATTAGTTTTTTGTTTATTTATTTTGATACGAATGACTTGATTATTGGTGTATTTTGTAAATATTTTTTTTATACGTATTTACATTGCTTAATGTGTATTTTGTTTATATGTTTTTTTTTACAAATTTACGTTATTATATGTGTATTTGTTAAAAATATTTTCAAACGAATTTACTTTATTTTATGTATTTTGTATATATATTTCAATTCAAATTTAGCTTATTTTAAGTGTATTTTGTATATCTATTTTCATACAAATTTAATAATTTCTGTGTATTTTTGTATATAGTTTTATACAAATTTACGTTATTTTATGTGCATTTTGTATATTTATATTTATACAAATACACATTGGTATTTTGTTTATTTATATTTATACGAATTTACATTATTTTATGTGTATTTTGTATACATTTTTGATTCGTATTTACCTAATTTTATTTGTATTTTGTATATATATATTTATAGAAATCTACGTTATTTTATGTGTATTCGTATATATATTTTGAAACAAATTTACATTGTTTTATATGTTTTTTGCATATCTATTTCAATACAAATCTACCTTATTGTATGTGCATTTTGTATATTTATTTTAATACAAATTCAAATATTTTAAGAGTATTTTGGTATATATAATTTTATAAAAAATGCGTTATTTTATAGGTATTTTGCATCTTAGTTTTTATACAAATGTACATTATTTTATTAATATTCTGTGTATATATTTTGATACGATTTTATATTATACTATTTGTGTTTTGTATAAATTTTTTTATACATATTTTCATTATTTAATGTGTATTTTTTATATATATTTTATACAAATTAACGTTATTTTAAGTGTATTTGTTTATATAATTTCATTCAAATTTACATTATTTTAAGTGTATTTTGTATATTTATTTTCATACAAATTTAAATTATTTTTGTGTTTTTTTGTATATACATATAGAGTAAATTTCTATGAAAATATATATTCAAAATACATATAAGATTATGTAAATAAGTATAAAAATATATATATCAAATACACCTAAAAAAATGAAAATTCGTATTAAAATAAATAAACAAAATTCCGATAAAAGAACGTATATTTGTAGGAAAATAAATATACAAAATACACATAAAATTACGAAAACTTGAATAAAAGTATATACAAAAAAAGAAAAAAAGAAATTTCAATTTGTATGAAAATAGATATACAAAATACACATATAATTAGTTAAATTTGTATTTAAATACATGTACAAAATACACATAAAATAATGTAAATTTGTATGATATGAAAACAAATTCACATAAAATAACGTTCATTTGTATAAAATAGATATACAAAATATACATAGAATAATGTAAAATCGTATCAAAATAAATACACAGAATATCAATAAAATAATGTAATTTTGTATGAAAATAAAGATTTAAAATAAACTTAAAATAAAGGATATTTTTTTAAAAATACATATACAAGAATACACATACAATAATTGAATTTGTATTAAAATTAATATACAAAATGCATGTACAATAAGGGAAATTTGTATTGAAAAAATATACAAAATGCACATAAAACAATGTATATTTGTTTCAAAATATATATACGAATACACATAAAATAACGTATATTTCTATAGAAATATATATACAAAATACACATGAAATGACGTAAATACGTATAAAAATATATATACAAAATACACATTAAATAATGTAAATTCGCATCAAAATAAATAAACAAAATATCAATAAAAGAAAATGTATTTGTATGAAAATAGATATACAAAATACACATAAAATATTGTAAATTTGTATAAAACTCTATTAAAAAAATACACAAAAATAATTTAAATTTGAATAAAAATATATATACAAAATACACATAAAACTAGTTAAATCTCTATTGAAATACATATACAAAATACACATAAAATAATGTAAATTTGAGTGAAAATATATAAACAAATACACTTAAAATAACGTAAATTTGTATGAAATATATATAGAAAATACACATTAAATAATGTAAATATGAATAAAAAAATATATACAAAACACAAATAGAATAATGTAAAATAGTATCAAAATAAATACACAGAATATTAATAAAATAATGTAAATTTGTATGAAAATAAAGATGCAAAATACCCAGAGCACAACGCATTTTTTATGAAAATATATATACCAAATTACACTAAATATTTAAATTTGTATTACAATAAATATACAAAATGCACATACAATAAGGTAAATTTGTATTGAAATAGATATGCAAAATACTCATAAAACAATGTAAATTTGTTTCAAAATATATATACAAATACACATAAAATAACGTAGATTTCTATAAAAATATATATACAAAATACACATAAAATGAAGTAAATACGTATAAGAAAATATATACAAAATACACATAAAATAATGTAAATTCGTATCAAAATAAATAAACTAAATGCCAATAAAAGAATGTTTACTTGTATAAATATAAATATACAAAATACACATAAAATAACGTAAAATTGTATAAAACTATATACAAAAATAAACAAATATAATTAAATTTGTATGAAAATAGATATACAAAAAACACATAAAATAAGCTAAATTTGAATTGAAATAAATATAGAAAATACATAAAATAATGTAAATTTGTATCAAAATATATATTCATATACACATATATTAATATTAATATACAAAATGCGTATATAATAAGGTAAATTTGTATTGGAAAAATATGCAACATACACGTTTACTCATACAAATTTATATTATTTTATTGGTATTTTGTTTATTTATTTTGGTACGAATTACATGATTATATGTGTATTTTGTACGTAATTCTTTATACGTATTTCCATTATGTAATGTGTATTTTTTTTATATTTTTATACAAATTTATGTTATTATATGTGTATTTGTATAAATATTTTGATACAAATTTACTTTATTTCATGTATTTTGTATATATATTTCAATTCAAATTTAGCTTATTTTGTGTGTATTTTGTATATATTTTCATACAAATTTAATTACTTCTGTGTATTTTTGTATATAGTTTTATATAAATTTACGTTACTTTATGTGTATTTTGTATATTTATATTTATACAAATACACATTCTTTTATTGGTATTTTGTTTATTTATTTTGATACGAATTTACATTATTTTATGTGTATTTTGTGTACATTTTTTTATACGTATTTACTTCATTTTATGTGTATTTTGTATATATATTTTTATAGAAATCTACGTTATTTTATGTGTATTCGTATATATATTTTGAAACAAATTTACATTGTTTTATATGTATTTTGCATATCTATTTCAATACAAATTTACCTTATTGTATGTGTTTTTTGTATATTTATTTTAATACAAATTTAATAATTTATGTTTATTTTTGTATATATATTTTTATAAATGCGTTATTTTATGTGTATTTTGCTTTATTTTCATACAAATTTTCGTAATCTTATAAAAATATATATACCAAAATAAACATAAAATATTTAAATTTGCATTGAAATAGATATAGAAAATGCACATACAATAAGGTAAATTTGTATTGAAAGAGATATGCAAAAATACATATAAAACAATGTAAATTTGTTTCAAAATATATATACGAATACAAATAAAAAAACGTAGATTTCTATAAAAATATATATTCAAAATACACATAAAATTAAGTAAATACGTATAAAAAATGTAAACAAAATACACATAAAATAATGTAAATTCGAATTAAAATAAATAAACAAAATACCAATAAAAGAATGTGTATATGGATAAATATAAATATACAAAATACACATACAAAATAAACATAAAATAAGGTAGATCTGTAAAAAAATATATGTACAAAATACACATAAAATAATGTAAATTTATATAAAAATATATATACAAATACACATAAAATACCATGAATTTGTATAAAAATATATATTCAAAATAAATATTAAATAATGTAAAAGCGTATAAAAATATATATACAAAGTACATATAAAATAATGTAAACTCGTATCAATATAAATCAACAAAACACCAATAAAATAATATATATTTGAATGAAAATAAATTTACAAAATACACATAACATAACTAAAATTTGTATTAAAATAAATACAAAAATACATAGAAATAATTTGAGTTTGTATGAAAATAGATATACAAAATACACATAAAACTAGGTAAATTTCTTTTGAAATGTATATATAAAATACCCATAAAATATTGTAAATTTGTGTCAAAATATATAAACAAATACACATAAAATAAAGTAAATTTGTATGAAAAATATATACAAAATACACATAGAATAATGTCAATTTGTATCAAAATGAATGAGCAGAATATCAATAAAATAATGTAAATTTGTATGAAAATAAAGATGCAAAATACCCAAAAAATAAAGCATATGTTTATAAAAATACAGATACAAAAATACACATCGAATAATTAAATTTGTATTAAAATTAATATACAAAATGCGTATATAATAAGGTAAATTTGCATTGAAAAAATATGCAACATACACGTTTACTCATACAAATTTATATTATTTTATTGGTATTTTGTTTATTTATTTTGATACGAATTACATGATTATATGTGTATTTTGTACATATTTTTTTATACGTATTTACATTAATTAATGTGTATTTTGTTTATATATTTTCATACAAATTTACGTTATTATATGTGTATTTGTATAAATATTTTGATACAAATTTACTTTATTTCATGTATTTTGTATATATATTTCAATTCAAATTTAGCTTATTTTGTGTGTATTTTGTATATATTTTCATACAAATTTAATTCTTCTGTGTATTTTTGTATATAGTTTTATATAAATTTACGTTATTTTATGTGTATTTTGTATATTTATATTTATACAAATACACATTCTTTTATTGGTATTTTGTTTATTTATTTTGATACGAATTTACATTATTTTGTGTTTTTGGTATACATTTTTTTATACGTATTTACTTCATTTGATGTGTATTTTGTATATATATTTTTATAGAAATCTACGCTATTTTATGTGTATTCGTATATATATTTTGAAACAAATTTACATTGTTTTATGTGTATTTTGCATATCTATTTCAATACAAATTTACCTTATTGTATGTGTTTTTTGTATATTTATTTTAATACAAATTTATTTTTTGATGTGTATTTTGGTATATATATTTTTATAAATAAAAAAAATGCGTTATTTTATGGGTATTTTGCTTCTTTATTTTCATACAAGTTTACATTATTTTATTAATATTCTATGTATTTATTTTGATACGATTTTACATTATTCTATTTGTGTTTTGTACATATTTTTTTATACAAATTTACGTTATTTTAAGTGTATTTGTTTATGTATTTTCATTCAAATTTACATTATTTTATGTGTATTTTGTGTATGTATTTCAATACAAATTTACCTAATTTTATGTGTATTTTGTATATTTATTTTCATACAAATTTAAAATATTTTTGTGTATTTTTGTATATTGTTTGATACAAATTTAGTTATTTTATGTGTATTTTGTATATCTATTTTCATACAAATACACATTCTTTTATTGATATTTTGTTTATTTATTTTGACACGAATTTTATTTTTTAGGTGTATATGATATATATATTTTTATACTTATTTACATAATTTTATATGTATTTTGAATATATATTATCATAGAAATTTACTCTATATGTTTATACAAAAAAACACAAAAATAATTTAAATTTGTATGAAAATAAATATACAAAATACACATAAAATTAGGTAAGTTTGTATTTAAATACATATACAAAATACACTTAAAATAATGTAAATTTGAATGAAATTATATAAACAAATACACTTAAAATAACGTTTATTTGTATAAAATATATATAAAAAATACACATTAATTAATGAAAATATGTATAAAAAAATATATACCAAACACAAATAGAATAATATAAAATCGTATCAAAATATATACACAGAATATTAATAAAATAATGTACATTTGTATGAAAACTAAGATGCAAAATACCTATAAAATAACGCATTTTTTATAAAAAATTATATGTACCATAATACTAATAAAATATTTGAATTTGTATTAAAATAAATATACAAAATGCAAACATAAATAAAACAATGTAAAATCGTTTCAAAATACAAACAGAAAATATTAATAAAATAATGTAAATTTGTATGAAAATTAAGATGCAAAATACCCATAAAATAACACATTTTTTATAAAAATATATATACGAAAAAACATAAAATATTTGATTTTGTATTAAAATAAATAGATATACATTCTTTTATTGGTATTTTGTTTATTTATTTTGTTTCGAATTTACATTATTTTATGTGTATTTTGTTTACATTTTTTTATACGTATTTACTTAATTATATGTGTATTTTGTATATATATTTTTATAGAAATCTACGTTATTTTATGTGTATTCGTATATATATTTTGAAACAAATTTACATTGTTTTATATGTATTTTTGCATATCTCTTTCAATAGAAGTTTACCTTATGGTATGTGCATTTTGTATATTTATTTCAATACAAATTTAAATATTCTATGTGTATTTTGGTATATATATTTTTATAAGAAATGCGCTATTTGATGGGAATTTTGCATCTTTATTTTCATACAAATTTACATTATTTTATTAATATTCGGTGTATTTATTTTAATACGATTTTACATTATTCTATTTGTTTTTTGTATATATATTTTTTTTATACATATTTATATTATTTAAATGTATCTTGCATATATATTCCATACAAATGTATTATCTATTATTTATTTTCATACAAATACACATTCTTTTCATGATATTTTGTTTATTTATTTTGTCACGAATTTACATTACTTAATATGTATTTTATATATATATTTTTATACGTATTTACATAATTTCATGAGTATTTTGTATATATATTTCTATAGAAATCTTCGTTATTTTATGTGTATTCGTATATATATTTTTAAACAAATTTACACTGTTTTGTTTGTATTTTGCGTTTTTTTTTTTCAATACAAATTTACCTTATTGTATGTGTGCATTTTGTATATTAATTTTAATACAAATTTAATTATTCTGTGTGTATTTTTGTATATGTATTTTTAAAAAAAATATGCTTTATCTTTTGGGTATTTTGCATCTTTATTTTCATATAAATTTAGATTATTTTATTGATATTCTGTGTACTTATTTTGATACGGATTTACATTATTCTATGTATAACAAAAATAAATACAGAATACACAAAATTAGATATGCAAAATACATATAAACAATGTATATTTGTTTCAAAATATATATACGAATACACATGAAATAAGGTAGATTTCTATAAAAATATATATACAAAATACACATAAAATTAAGTAAATACGTATAAAAAATGTATACAAAATACACATAAAATAATGTAAATTAGTATCAAAACAAATAAACAAAATACCAATAAACGAATGTGTATTTGTATAAATATATATATAAAAAATACACATTAAATAATATAAATTTGTTTAAAACTATACAAAATACACATGAAATGATGTAAATACGTATAAAAATATATCTACAAAATACACATTAAATAATGTAAATTCGCGTCAAAATAAATAAACAAAATATCAGTAAAAGAATGTGTAATTGTATGAAAATAGATATACAAAATACACATAAAATAACCTAAATTTGCATCAAACTATATTAAAAAATACACAAAAATATTTTAAATTTGTATGAAAATAAATATACAAAATAAACATAAAATTAGGTAAATTTGTATTGAAATACATATACAAAATACACATAAAATAATGTAAATTTGAATGAAAATACATAAACAAATACACTTAAAATAACGTCAATTTGTATAAAAAAATATGTACAAAACACAAATAGAATAATGTAAAATCGTATCAAAATAAATACACAGAATATTAATAAAATAATGTAAATTTGTATGAAAATAAAGAAGCAAAATACCCATAAAATAACGCATTTTTTTATTTATAAATACCAAAATACACATCAAAAAATTAAATTTGTATTAAAATAAATATACAAAAAACACATACAATAAGGTAAATTTGTATTGAAATAGATATGCAAAATACATATAAAACAATGTAAACTTGTTTCAAAATATATATACGAATACACATAAAATAACATAGATTTCTATAAAAATATATATACAAAATACACATAAAATTAATTAAATACGTATAAAAAAATATATACAAAATACACATAAAATAATGTAAATTCGTATCAAAATAAATAAACAAAATACCAATAAAAGAATGTGTATTTGTATGAATATAAATATTCAAAATACACATAAAATAACGTCAATTTATATAAAACTATATACAAAAATACACAGAAGTAATTAAATTTGTATGAAAATATATACAAAATACACACGAAATAAGCTAGATTTGAATTGAAATATATATACAAAATACATGAAATAAAGTAAATTTGTATGAAAATATTTATACAAATACACATATAATAACGTAAATTTGTATGAAAATATATAAACAAAATACACATTAAATAATGTAAATACGTATAAAAAATATGTACAAAACACACATATAATCATGTAATTCGTATCAAAATAAATAAACAAAATACCAATAAAATAATATAAATTTGTATGACTAAACGTGTATGTTGCATATTTTTTCAACTCAAATTTACCTTATTATATACGCATTTTGTATATTAATTTTAATACAAATTTAATTATTCGATGTGTATTTTTGTATCTGTATTTTTATAAACATATGCTTAATTTTTTGGGTATTTTGCATCTTTATTTTCATGCAAATTTACATTATTTTATTGATATTCTGCTCATTCTTTTGATACGAATTGACATTATTCTATGTGTATTTTGTATATATTTTTCATACAAATTTACGTTATTTTATGTTTAAGAATATGTACAAAATTCACATATAATCATGTAATTCGTATCAAAATAAATAAACAAAATACCAATAAAATAATATAAATTTGTATGAGTAAACGTGTATGTTGCATATTTTTTCAATACAAATTTACCTTATTATATACGCATTTTGTATATTAATTTTAATACAAATTTAACTATTCGATGTGTATTTTTGTATCTGTATTTTTATAAACATGCTTTATTTTTTGAGTATTTTGCATCTTTATTTTCATACAAATTTACATTATTTTATTGATATTCTGCTCATTCATTTTGATACGAATTGGCATTATTCTATGTGTATTTTTTATATATTTTTCATACAAATTTACGTTATTTTATGTGTATTTGTTTATATATTTTGACACAAATTTACAATATTTTATGGGTATTTTGTATATACATTTCAAAAGAAATTTACCTAGGTTTATATGTATTTTGTATATCTATTTTCATACAAACTCAAATTATTTCTATGTGTTTTTGTATATTTTAATACTAATTTTAGTTATGTTATGTGTATTTTGTAAATTTATTTTCATTCAAATATATATTATTTTATTGGTGTTTTGTTGATTTATATTGATACGAATTTACATTATTTTATATGTATTTTGTATATAAATTTTTATACGCTTTTACATTATTTAATATTTATTTTGAATATATATTTTTATACAAATTCATGGTATTTTATGTGTATTTGTATATATATTTTCATATAAATTTACATTATTTTATGTGTATTTTGTACATATATTTTATTACAAATCTACCTTATTTTATGTTTATTTTGTATGTGTTTTTTGTATATTTATATTTATCCAGATACACATTCTTTTATTGGTATTTTGTTTATTTATTTTAATTCGAATTTATTTTATTTTATGTGTATTTTATATACATTTTTTTATACGTATTTACTTAATTTTAAGTCTATTTTGAATATATATTTTTATAGAAATCTACGTTTTTTTATTTGTATTCGTATATATATTTTGAAACAAATTTACATTGTTTTATATGTATTTTTGCATATCTCTTTCAATACAAATTTACCTTATTGAATGTGCATTTTGTATATTTATTTCAATGCAAATTTAAATATTTTATGTGTATTTTGGTATATATATTTTTATATGATTACGAAAATTTGAATAAAAACATATACAAAAAAACAAAAAAATAAATTTCAATTTGTATGAAAATAGATATACAAAATACACATATAATTAGTTAAATTTGTATTTAAATACATGTACAAAATACACATAAAATAATGTAAATTTGTATGAAATGAAAACAAATTCACATAAAATTCGCGTCAAAATAAATAAACAAAATATCAATAAAAGAATGTGTATTTGTATGAAAATAGATATACAAAGTACACATAAAATAACCTAAATTTGTATCAAACTATATACAAAAATACACAAAAATATTTTAAATTTGTATGAAAATAAATATACAAAATACACATAAAATTAGGTAAATTTGTATTGAAATACATGCACAAAATCCACATAAAATAATGTAAATTTGAATGAAAATACATAAACAAATACACTTAAAATAACGTAAATTTGTATAAAAAAATATGTACAAAACACAAATAGAATAATGTAAAATCGTATCAAAATAAATACACAGAATATTAATAAAATAATGTAAATTTGTAGGAAAATATAGAAGCAAAATACCCATAAAATAACGCATTTTTTTATTTATAAAAATATATATACCAAAATACACATCAAAAAATTAAATTTGTATTAAAATAAATATACAAAAAACACATACAATAAGGTAAATTTGTATTGAAATAGATATACAAAATACATATAAAACAATGTAAATTTGTTTCAAAATATATATACGAATACACATAAAATAACGTAGATTTCTATAAAAATATATATACAAAAAACAAATAAAATGAGGTAAATACGTATAAAAAAAAATGTATACAAAAAACACATAAAATAATGTAAATTCGTATCAAAATAAATAAACAAAATACCAATAAAAGAATGTGTATTTCTATAAATATAAATATACAAAATACACATAAAATAACGTAAATTTATATAAAACTATATACAAAAATACACAGAAGTAATTAAATTTGTATGAAAATATCTACAAAATACACACAAAATAAGCTAAATTTAAATTGAAATATATATACAAAATACATGTAATAAAGTAAATTTGTATCAAAATATTTATACTAATACATATATAATAACGTAAATTTGTATGAAAATATATAAACAAAATACACATTAAATAATGTAAATACGTATAAAAAATATGTACAAAATACACATATAATCATGTAATTCGTATCAAAATAAATAAACAAAATACCAATAAAATAATATAAATTTGTATGAGTAAACGTGTATGTTGCATATTTTTTCAATACAAATTTACCTTATTATATACGCATTTTGTATATTAATTTTAATACAAATTTAATTATTCGATGTGTATTTTTGTATCTGTATTTTTTATATATATATTTTTATACGCTTTTACATTATTTAATATTTATTTTGAACATATATTTTTATACAAATACATGGTATTTTATGTGTATTTGTATATATATTTTTATATAAATTTACTTTATTTTATGTGTATTTTGTACATATATTTTTTTACAAATCTACCTCATTTTATGTTTATTTTGTATGTGTATTTTGTATATTTATATTTATCCAAATACACATTCTTTTATTGGTATTTTGTTTATTTATTTTAATTCGAATTTACATTATTTTATGTGTATTTTGTATACATTTTTTTATACGTATTTACTTAATTTTATGTGTATTTTGTATATTTTTATAGAAATCTACGTTTTTTTATTTGTATTCGTATATATATTTTGAAACAAATTTATATTGTTTTATATGTATTTTTGCATATTTCTTTCAATACAAATTTACCTTATTGTATGTGCATTTTGTATATTTATTTCAATGGAAATTTAAATATTTTATTTGTATTTTATATATATATATTTTTATAAGATTACGAAAATTTGAATAAAATATATACAAAAAAACAAAAAAATAAATTTCAATTTGTATGAAAAAAGATATACAAAATACACATATCATTAGTTAAATTTGTATTTAAATATATGTACAAAATACACATAAAATAATGTAAATTTGTATGAAATGAAAATAAATTCACATAAAATTCGCGTCAAAATAAATAAACAAAATATCAATAAAAGAATGTGTATTTTTATGAAAATAGATATACTAAATACACATAAAATAACCTAAATTTGTATCAAACTATATACAAAAATACACAAAAATATTTTAAATTTGTATGAAAATAAATATACAAAATACACATAAAATTAGGTAAATGTGTATTGAAATACATATACAAAATTCACATAAAATATTGTAAATTTGAATGAAAATACATAAACAAATACACTTAAAATAACGTAAATTTGTATAAAAAAATATGTACAAAACACAAATAGAATAATGTAAAATCGTATCAAAATAAATACACAGAATATTAATAAAATAATGTAAATATGTATGAAAATAAAGAAGCAAAATACCCATAAAATATCGCATTTTTTATTTATAAAATATATATACCAAAATACACATCAAAAATTAAATTTGTATTAAAATAAATATACAAAAAACATATACAATAAGGTAAATTTGTATTGAAATAGATATGCAAAATACATATAAAACAATGTAAATTTGTTTCAAAATATAATTACGAATTTACATATAATAACGTAGAATTCTATAAAAATATATATACAAAATACACATAAAATGAAGTAAATACGTGTAAAAAAAATGTATACAAAATACACATAAAATAATGTAAATTCGTATCAAAATAAATAAACAAAATAGCAATAAAAGAATGCGTATTTGTATAAATATAAATATACAAAATACACATAAAATAACGTAAATTTATATAAAACTATATACAAAAATACACAGAAGTAATTTAATTTGTATGAAAATACATACAAAATACACACAAAATAAGTTAAATTTGAATTGAAATATATATACAAAATACATGAAATAAAGTAAATTTGTATCAAAATATTTATACAAATACACATATAATAACGTAAATTTGTATGAAAATGTATAAACAAAATACACATTAAATAATGTAAATACGTATAAAAAAATATGTACAAAATACACATATAATCATGTAATTCGTATCAAAATAAATAAACAAAATACCAATAAAATAATATAAATTTGTATGAGTAAACGTGTATGTTGCATATTTTTTCAATACAAATTTACCTTATTATATACGCATTTTGTATATTAATTTTAATATATGTGTATATGAATATATATTTTGATACAAATTTACATTATTTTATGTATTTTCTATATTTATTTCAATTCAAATTTAGCTTATTTTATGTTTCTTTTGTATATCTATTTTCATACAAATTTAATTATTTTTGTTTATTTTTGTATATAGTTTTATACAATTTTACGTTATTTTATGTGTATTTTGTATATTTATATTTATACAATTAAACATTCTTTTATTGGCATTTAGTTTATTTATTTTTATACGAGTTTACATTATTTTATGTGTATTTTGTATACATTTTCTTATACGTATTTACCTCATTTTATGTGTATTTTGTATATATATTTTTATAGAAATATACGTTATTTTATGTGTATTCGTATATATATTTTGAAACAAATTCACATTGTTTTATGTGTATTTTGCATATCTATTTCAATACAAATTTACCTTATAGTATGTGCATTTTGTATATTTATTGTAATACAAATTTAAATATTTTATGTGTATTTTGGTATATATATTTTCATACAAAATGCGTTGTTTTATGGGTATTTTGCATCTTTATTTTCATACAAATTTAAATTATTTTATTAATATTCTGTGTATTTATTTTGATACTATTTTACATTATTCTATTTGTGTTTTGTATATATTTTTTTTATACATATTTACATTATTTAATGTGTATTTTCTATATATATTTCATACAAATTTACGTTATTTTAAGTGTATTTGTTTATATATTTTCATTCAAATTTACATTATTTTATGTGTATTTTGTATATGTATTTCAATAGAAATTTAACTAGTTTTATGTGTATTTTGTATATATATTTTTATACAAATTTAAATTATTTTTGTGTATTTTTTTAATAGAGTTTTATACAAATTTACAATATTTTATGTGTATTTTGTATATCTATTTTCATACAAATACACATTCTTTTATTGATATTTTGTTTATTTATTTTGATGCGAGTTTACATTATTTAATGTGTATTGTGTATATATATTTTTATACGTATTTACCTCATTTCATGTGTTTTTTTTATATATATTTCTATAGAAATATACCTTATTTTATGTGTATTTGTATATATATTTTGAAACAAATATACATTGTTTTATGTGCATTTTGTATATTTTTTCAATACAAATTTCCCTTTTTGTACGTGCATTTTGTATATTAATTTTAATACAAATTTAGTTATTCTATGTGTATTCTTGTATATGTATTTTTAAAAAAAATATGCTTTATTTTATGGGAATTTTGCATCTTTATTTTCATACAAAATTACATTATTTTATTGATATTCTGTGTATTTATTTTGATACGATTTTACATTATTTTATGTATATTTTGTATATCTATTTTATTCAAATGTACGTTATTTTATGTAAATTTGTTTTCATTTCATACAAATTTACATTATTTTATGTGTATTTTGTACATGTATTTAAATACAGATTTAACTAATTATATGTGTATTTTGTATATATATTTTCATACAAATTGAAATTTATTTTTTTGTTTTTTTGTATATATTTTTTTTCAAATTTTCGTAATTTTATGTGTATTTTGTATATTTATTTTCCTACAAATATACGTTCTTTTACCGGAATTTTGTTTATTTATTTTGATACGAATTTTCATATAATAAAAATATATACAAAAATACACAAAAATAGTTTAAATTTGTTTGAAAATAGATATGCAAAATACTCATAAAGTTAGGCAAATTTGTATTGAAATACATATACAAAACTCACATAAAATAATGTAAATTTGTATGAAAATATATAAACAAATACATATAAAATATATATATATATATATATATATATATATATATATATATATATATATATATATATATATATATATATATATATATATATATATATATATATATATATATATATATATACAAAATATACATTAAATATTTTAAATATGTATAAAAATATATTATATTATATATATTTTTATTGATATATGCGTTATTTATGTGTATTTTGTATATGTTTTCTCATAGAAATTTACATTATTTTACTGGTATTTTGTCTATTTATTTTGATACGAATTACATGATTATTTGTGTATTTTTTACATTTTTTTTATACGTATTTACATTATTTAATGTGTATTTTGTTTATATATTTTTATACAAATTTACGTTATTATATGTGTATTTGTATAGGTATTTTGATACAAATTTACATTATTTTATGTATTTTGTATATATATTTCAATTCAAATTTAGCTTATTTTATGTGTATTTTGTATATCTATTTATTTTAATACAAAATCAAATATTTTACGTTTTTTCGTATATATATTTTTATAAAAAATGCGTTATTTTATGGGTATTTTGCATCATAATTTTTATACAAATTTACATTATTTTATTAATATTTTCTGTATTTATTTTGATACGATTTCACATTATTTTATTTGTGTTTTGTATATATTTTTTTATACATATTTACATTATTTAATGTTTTTTTTGTATATATATTTGATACAAATTTACGTTATTTTAAGTCTATATGTTTATATATTTTCATTCAAATTTACATTATTTTATGTGTATTTTGTATATGTATTTCAATACAAATTTACCTATTTTTATATGTTTTTTGTATATTTACTTTCATACAAGTTTAAATTATTTTTGTGTATTTTTGTATATAGTTTTATACAAATTTAGGTTATTTTATGTGTATTTTGTATATCTATTTTCATACAAATACACATTCTTTTCATGATATTTTGTTTATTTATTTTGACACGAATTAACATTATTTAATGTGTATTTTGTATATATATTTTTATACGTATTTACATTATTTCAAGTGTATTTTGTATATATATTTCTATAGAAATATGCGTTATTTTATGTGTATTCGAATATATATTTTGAAACAAATTTACATTGTTTTATGTGTATTTTGCATATTTTTTCAATACAAATTTACATTATTGTATGTGCATTTTGTATATTAATTTTAATACAAATTTGATTAATCTTTGTGTATTTTTGTATATGTATTTTTATAAAAATATGTAATTAGTTAAATTTGTATTTAAATACATGTACAAAATACACATAAAATAATGTAAATTTGTATGAAATGAAAACAAATTCAAATAAAATAACGTACATTTGTATAAAATAGATATACAAAATAATTTTATGTGTATTTTGTATATTTATTTTCATACAAATTTAAATTATTTTGTGTATTTTTGTATATAGTTTTATACAAACAGGTTATTTTATGAGTATTTTGTATATCTATTTTCATACAAATACACATTCTTTTATTGATATTTTGTTTATTTATTTTGACGAGAATTTAAATTATTTAATGTGTATTTTGTATATTTATTTTTATACGTATTTACATCATTTCATGTGTATTTTGTATATATATTTCTATAGAAATCTACGTTATATTATGTGTATTCGTATATAGATTTTTAAACAAATTTACACTTTTATGTGTATTTTGCATATTTTTTCAATACAAATTTACCTTATTGTATATGCATTTTGTATATTAATTTTAATACAAATTTAATTATTCTAAGTGTATTTTTTTATATGTATTTTTATAAAAAATATGCTTTATTTTATGGGTTTTTACATCTTTATTTTCATACAAATTTACGTTATTTTATTGATATTCTGCTCATTCATTTTGATACGATTTGACATTATTCTATGTGTATTTTGTATATATTTTTCAAACAAATTTACGTTATTTTATGTGTATTTGTTTATATATTCTGACACAAACTTACAATATTTTATGGGTATTCTTTATATATATTTCAAAAGAAATTTACCTAGTTTTATGTGTAATTTGAATATCTATTTTCATACAAACTCAAAATATTTTTATGTATTTTTGTATATATTTCAATACAAATTTTAGTTATGTTATGTGTATTTTGTAAATCTATTTTCATTCAAATATATATTATTTTATTGGTATTTTGATGATTTATATTGATACGAATTTACATTATTTTATATGTACTTTTTATATATATTTTTATACGCATTTACATTATTTAATATTTATTTTGAATATATAATTTTATAGAAATTCATGGTATTTTATGTGTATTTGTATATATATTTTCATATAAATTTACATTATTTTATGTGTATTTTGTACATATATTTCATTACAAATTTACCTTATTTTATGTTTATTTTGTATGTGTATTTTGTACATTTATATTTATACGAATACACATTCTTTTATTGGTATTTTGTTTATTTATTTTGTTTCGAATTTATATTATTTTATGTGTATTTTGTTTACATTTTTTTATACGTATTTACCTAATTTTATGTGTATTTTCTATATATATTTTTATAGAAATCTACGTTATTTTATGTTTTCGAATATATATTTTGAAACAAATTTACTTTGTTTTATATGTATTTTTGCATATCTCTTTCAATAGAAGTTTACCTTATTGTATGTGCATTTTGTATATTTATTTCAATACAAATTTAAATATTTTATGTGTATTTTGCTATATATATTTTTATAAGAAATGCGCTATTAGATGGGAATTTTGCATCTTTATTTTCATACAAATTTACATTATTTTATTAATATTCGGTGTATTTATTTTGATACGATCTTACATAATTCTATTTGGTTTTTGTATATATTTTTTTTATACATATTTACCTTATTTAATGTATATCTTCCATATATATTTCATACAAATTTATTATCTATTATTTATTTTCATACAAATACACATTCTTTTCATGATATTTTGTTTATTTATTTTTAACACGAATTTACATTACTTAATATGTATTTTATATATATATTTTTATACGTATTTATATAATTTCATGAGTATTTTGTTTATATATTTCTATAGAAATCTACGTTATTTTATGTGTATTCGTATATATATTTTGAAACAAATTTATAATGTTTTAGTTGTATTTTGCGTTTTTTTTTTCAATACAAATTTACCTTATTGAATGTGTGCATTTTGTATATTAATTTTAATACAAATTTAATTATTCTATGTGTATTTTTGTATATGTATTTTTTAAAAAAAATATGTTTTATCTTTTTTTGCATCTTTGTTTTCATACAAATTTAAAGTATTTTATTGATATTCTGTGTACTTATTTTGATACGATTTTACATTATTCTATGTATAACAAAAATAAATACAGAATACACAAAAATAGATATGCAAAATACATATAAAGAATGTAAATTTGTTTCAAAATATATATACGAATACACATGACATGGGTTTTTGAATCTTAATTTTCATACAAATTTACATTATTTTATTAATATTTTCTGTATTTATTTTGATACGATTTAACATTATTTTATTTGTGTTTTATATATTTTTTTATACATATTTACATTATTTAATGTGTTTTTTGTATATATATTTGATACAAATTTACGTTATTTTAAGTCTATATGTTTATATATTTTCATTCAAATTTACAATATCTTATGTGTATTTTGTATATATATTTCAATACAAATCTACCAATTTTATGATTTTTGTATATTTATTTTCATACAAGTTTAAATTATTTTTGTTTATTTTTGTATATAGTTTTATACAAATTTAGGTTATTTTATGAGTATTTTGTATATCTATTTTCATACAAATACACATTCTTTTCATAATATTTTTTTTATTTATTTTGACACGAATTAACATTATTTAATGTGTATTTTGTGTATATATTTTTATACGTATTTACTTTATTTCAAGTGTATTTTGTATATATATTTCTATAGAAATCTACGTTATTTTATGTGTATTCGAATATATATTATAAAAACAAATTTACATTGTTTTATAGGTATTTTGCATATTTTTTCAATACAAATTTACATTATTGTATGTGCATTTTGTATATTAATTTTAATACAAATTTGATTAATCTATGTGTACTTTTGTGTATGTATTTTTTTAAAAATATGCTTTATTTTATGGGTATTTTGCATCTTTATTTTCATACAAATTTACATTATTTTATTGATATTCTGTGTATTTATTTGGTATGATTTTACATTATTCTATGTGGATTTTGTATATATATTTTATATAAAATGTATTTGTTTTCATTTCTTACAAATCTACATAATTTTATATATT
The DNA here is from genome assembly GCF_024679095.1 of Eriocheir sinensis. Lineage (NCBI taxonomy): Eukaryota > Metazoa > Arthropoda > Malacostraca > Decapoda > Varunidae > Eriocheir > Eriocheir sinensis. Next base: position 314,962 of record NW_026111756.1, on the reverse strand, counting down.
TTTTGTACATGTATTTAAATACAAATTTAACTAGTTATATGTGTATTTTGTATATCTATTTTGTATGTATATTTTCATAGAAATTTACTCTATTTTATGAGTATTCGTATATATATTTTGATACAAATTTACATTATTGATGTGTATTTTGCAAATCTATTTCAATACAAATTTTCTTTATTGTACGTGCATTTTGTATATTTATTTTAATACAAATTTAATTATTTTATATGTATTTTTGTATATATATTTTTATGCAAATATGCGTTATTATATGGATATTTTGCAGCTTTATTTTCATACATATTTACATTATTTTATTGATATTCTCTTTATTTATTTTGATACGATTTAACATTATTCTATGTGTATTTTGTATATATTTTTTATACATATATACATTATTTAAGGTTTATTTTGTATATAGATTTTATCCAAATTTACATTATTTTATGTGTATTTGTTTATATATTTTTATACAAATTTACATTATTTTATGTGTATTTTGTATATACATTTTCATAAAAAAAATTACGTTATTTTATTGTGTGTATTCCTATATATTTTGATACAAATTTTATACAAATTCATGTTATTTAATGTGTATTTGTATATATATTTTCATACAAATTTATATTATTTTATGAGTATTTTTTCATATATTTCATTACAAATTTACCTTATTTTATGTTTATTTTGTATATTTATTTCATTCAATTTTAAATTATTTTATGTGTATATTTGTATTTGTATTTAGGTTATTTTATGTGTATTTTATATATATATTTTCATCCAAAATTACATTATTATATTGGTATTTTCTTAATTTAATTCGATACGAATTTAGATTATTTCATAGGTATTTTGTATACATATTTTTATACTCATTTACATTATCTAATGTGTGTTTTGTATATATATTTTTATGCAAATATATTTTATGCTAATTTTTGTACATATATTTTTATAGAAATTTGCGTTATTTTATGTACGTATAGTTTTATATAAATTTACGTTATTTTATGTGCATTTTGTATATTTATATTTATACAAATAAACATTCTTTTATTGCTATATTGTTTATTTATATTTATACGAATTTACATTATTTTATGTGTATTTTGTATACATTTTTTATACTCATTTACATTTTCTAATGTGTGTTTTGTATATATATTTTTAATAATATATTTTTTATTTTTTTTTTTATATTTTTATATAGAAATTGTATTTTTTTGTATAGTTTTATATAAATTTACGTTATTTTATGTGCATTTTGTATATTTATATTTATACAAATAAACATTCTTTTATTGCTATATTGTTTATTTATATTTATACGAATTTTATGTGTATTTTGTATATGTATTTTTATAGAAATCTACGTTATTTTATGTGTATTCGCATATATATTTTAAAACAAATTTACTTTATTTTATATGTATTTTGCATATCTATTTCAATACAAATTTACGTTATTGTATGTGCATTTTGTATATTTATTTTGATACAAATTCAAATATTTTATGTGTATATAAAAAATGCATTATTTTATAGGTATTTTGCATCTTAATTTTCATACAAATTTACATTATTTTATTAATATTCTGTGTATATATTCTGATACGATTTTACATTATTCTATTTGTGTTTGTATATATTTTTTTATACATATTTACATTATTTAATGCGTATTTTGTATATATATTTCATACAAATATACGTTATTATATGTGTATTTGTTTATATATTTTCTTTCACATTTACATTATTTTATGTGTATTTTGTATATGTATTTCAATAGAAATTAACCTAATTTTATGTGTATTTTGTATATTTATTTTCATACAAATTTAAATTATTTTTGTGTATTTTTGTATATAGTTTTATACAAATTTAGGTTATTTTATGTACGCATTTACATTATTTAATGTGTGTTTTGTATAAATTTTTATCCAAAGTTAATTTATTTTACGTTTATTTTTGGATATATATTTTTATAGAAATAAGCGTTATTTTATATGTATTTGTATATGTTTTCTCATACAAATTTACATTATTTTATTGCTATTTTGTTTATTTAGTTTGATACGAATTACATGATTATATGTGTATTTTGTACATATTTTTTATACTTATTTACATTACTTAATATGTATTTTGTTTATATATTTTTAAACAAATTTACGTTATTATATGTATTTTTATAAATATTTTGATACAAATTTACATTATTTTATGTATTTTGTATATACATTTCAATTCAAATTTAGCTTATTTTATCTGTATTTTGTATATCTATTTTCATACGAATTTAATTACTTCTGTGTATTTTTATATATAGTTTTATACAAATTTACGTTATTTTATGTGTATTTTGTATATTTATATTTATACAAATACACATTCTTTTATTGGTATTTTGTTTATTTATTTTGATACGAATTTACATTATTTTACGTGTATTTTGTATACATTTTTTTTACGTATTTACTTCATTTTACGTGTATTTTGTATATATATTTTTATACAAATCTACGTTATTTTATGTGTATTCGTATATATATTTTGAAACAAATTTACATTGTTTTATATGTATTTTGCATATCTATTTCAATACAGATTTACCTTATTGTATGTGTATTTTGTATATTTATTTTAATACAAATAAATTTTTTTATGTGTATTTTTGTATATATATTTAAAAAAAAAGCGTTATTTTATGGGTATTTTGCTTCTTTATTTTCATACAAATTTACATTATTTTATTAATATTCTGTGTATTTATTTTGATACGATTTTACATTATTCTATTTGTGTTTTGCATATATTTTTTTTATACAAATTTACGTTATTTTAAGTGTATTTGTTTATGTATTTTCATTCAAATTTACAGTATTTTATGTGTATTTTGTATATGTATTTCAATATAAATTTACCTAATTTTATGTGTATTTTGTATATTTATTTTCATTCAAATTTAAATTATTTTTGTGTATTTTTGTATATAGTTTTATACAAATTTATGTTATCTTATGTGTATTTTGTATATTTATTTTCATACAAATACACATTCTTTTATTGACATTTTGTTTATTTATTTTGACGCGAATTTACATTATTTAATGTGTATTTTGTATATATATTTTCATACGTATTTACATCCTTTCATGTGTATTATGTATATTTATAAAAAATGCGTTATTTTATGGGTATTTTGCATCTTTATTTTCATACAAATTTACATTATTTTATTTACATTCTGTGTATTTATTTTAATACGATTTTACATTATTCTATTTGTGTTTTGTATATATATTTTTTATACATATTTACATTATTTAATGAGTATTTTTTATATATATTTCATACAAATTTATGTTAATTTAAGTTTATTTGTTTATATATTTTCATTCAAATTTACATTATTTTATGTGTATTTTGTATATGTATTTCTTTACAAATTTACCTAGTTTTATGTGTATTTTATATATTTATTTTCATACAAATTTAACTTATTTTTGTGTATTTTTATATATAGTTTTATACAAATTTACGTTATTTTATGTGAATTTTGTATATGTAATTTCATACAAATACACATTCTCTTTTTGATATTTTCCTTTTTTTATTTTGTCACGAATTTACATTATTTAATGTGTATTTTGTATATATATTTTTATACGTATTTACATCATTTCATGTGTATTTTGTATATATATTTCTATAGAAATCTACGTTATTTTAAGAGTATTCGTATATATATTTTGAAACATATCTTCATTATTTTATGTGTATTTTGTATATATATTTCATTACAAATTTGCCTTATTTTATGTTTATTTTTATATCTATTTTCATTCAAATTCAAATTATTTTATGTGTATATATTTATTTGTATATACGTTCTTTTATGTGTATTTTCTATATATATTTTCATTCAAAATTACATTATTTTATCGGTATTTTGATTATTTATTTCGATACGAATTAAGATTATTTCATGTGTATTTTCTATACATATACATATAGAGAAAATTTCTATGAAAATATATATTCAAAATACATATAAAATTATGTAAATAAGTATAAAAATATATATATCAAATACACCTAAAAAAAATGAAAATTCGTATCAAAATAAATAAATAAAATTCCGATAAAAGAACGTATATTTGTAGGAAAATAAATATACAAAATACACATAAAATTACGAAAATTTGAATACAAATATATACAAAAATACACAAAATTAATTTCAATTTGTATGAAAATAGATATACAAAATACACATACAATTAGTTAAATTTGTATTTAAATACATGTACAAAATTCACATAAAATAATGTAGATTTCTATGAAATGAAAACAAATTCACATAAAATAACGTACATTGGTATAAAATAGATATACAAAATATACATAGAATAATGTAAAATCGTATCAAAATAAATACACAGAATATCAATAAAATAATGTAATTTTGTATGAAAATAAAGATACAAAATACCCATAAAATAAATCATATTTTTATAAAAATACATATACAAAAATACACATAGAATAGCTAAATTTGTATTAAAATTAATATACAAAATGCTCGTACAATAAGGTAAATTTGTATTGAAAAAATATGCAAAATGCACATAAAACAATGTATATTTGTTTCAAAATATATATAATACACAAAAAATAACTCATATTTCTATATATATATATATATATATATATATATATATATATATATATATATATATATATATATATATATATATATATATATATATATATATATATATATATATATATATATATATATATATATATATATATATATATATATAAAATACACATGAAATGACGTAAATACGTATAAAAATATATATACACAATACACATTAAATAATGTAAATTCCCATCAAAATAAATAAATAAAATATCAATAAAAGAATGTGTATTTGTATGAAAATAGATATACAAAATACATATAAAATATTGTAAATTTGTATAAAACTCTATACAAAAATACAAAAAATAATTTAAATTTGCATAAATTATATATACAAAATACACATGAAATTAGGTAAATTTCTATTGAAATATATATACAAAATACACATAAAATAATATCAATTTTAATAAAAATATATAAACAAATACACTTAAAATAACGAAAATTTGTATGAAATATATATAGAAAATACACATTAAATAATGTAAATATGTATAAAAAAATATATACAAAACACAAATAGAATAATGTAAAATAGTATCAAAATAAATACACAGAATATTAATAAAATAATGTAAATTTGTATGAAAATAAAGATGCAAAATACCCTTAAAACAACGCATTTTTTATTAAGATATATATACCAAAATGCACATAAAATATTTAAATTTGTATTACAATAAATATACAAAATGCACATACAATAAGGTAAGTTTGTATTGAAATAGATATGCAAAATACATATAAAACAATGTAAATTTCTTTCAAAATATACATACGGATAACATAAAATAACGTAGATTTCTATAAAATATATACAAAATACACATAAAATGAAGTAAATACGTATAAGAAAATGTATACAAAATACACATAAAATAATGTAAATTCGTATCAAAATAAATAAACTAAATGCCAATAAAAGAATGTTTACTTGTATAAATATAAATATACAAAATACACATAAATTAACGTAAAATTGTATAAAACTTAATACAAAAATAAACAAAAATAATTATATTTTTATGAAAATAGATATACAAAAGACAATAAAATATGCTAAATTTGAATTGAAATAAATATAGAAAATACATAAAATAATGTAAATTTGTATCAAAATATATATTCAAATACACATATAATAACGTAAATTTGTATAAAAATATATAAACAAAATACACATTAAATAATGTAAATACGTATAAAAGATATGTACGTAAGGTAAAAATTTATAAAATTAAAGATGCAAAATACCCATAAAATATCTCATATTTAATAAATATATATACAAAAATACACATAAAATAATTAAATTTGTATTAAAATAAATATACAAAATACACATACAATAAGGTAGATTTTTATTGAAATAGATATGCAAAAAACACATAAAATAATGAAATTTTTTATCAAAATATATACGAATACACACAATAAAATTACGTAAATTTTTATGAAAATATATATACAAAATACACATAAAATAATGTAAATACATAGAAAAATATATATACAAAATACACATAAAATAATGTAAATTCGTTTCAAAATAAATAAACAAAATTTCCTCTAAAAGAATGTATATATGTAGGAAAATATATATACAAAATACAAATAAAATAAAAAAAAATTGTATAAAAATAGTACAAAAAATCACAAAAATAATTTAAATTTCTTTGAAAATAGATATGCAAAATACAAATGAAATTAGGCAAATTTTTATTGAAATACATATACAAAATACACATAAAATAATGTAAATTTGTATGAAAATATATAAACAAATACACATAAGATAAAGTAAATTTCCATAAAATATATGTACAAAATATACATTAAATAATGTAAATATGTCTAAAAATATATATACAAAATACACAGAATAACGTAAAATCGTATCAAAATAAATAAACAGACAATCAATAAAATAAGGTAAATTTGTATGAAAATAAAGATGCAAAATACCCATATAATAACGCATATTTGTTTAAAAATATATATACAAAAAATACACATAGAATAATTAAATTTGCATCAAAATAAATATACAAAAGGCACATACAATAAAGAAAATTTGTATTGAAATAGAGATGCGAAATACACATAAATAATGTAAATTTGTATCAAAATATATATACGAATACACATAAAATAGAGTTAATTTCTATGAAAATATATATTCAAAATACATATAAAATTATGTAAATAAGTATAAAAATATATATATATATATATATATATATATATCAAATACACCTAAAATAATGAAAATTCGTATCAAAATAAATAAACAAAATTCCGATAAAAGAACGTATATTTGTAGGAAAATAAATATACAAAATTCACATAAAATTACGAAAATTTGAATAAAAATATATACTAAAATACACAAAATTAATTTCAATTTGTATGAAAATAGATATACATAATACACATATGATTAGTTAAATTTGTATTTAAATACTTGTACAAAATACACATAAAATAATGTAAATTTGTATGAAATGAAAACAAATTCACATAAAATAACGTTCATTTGTATGAAATATATATACAAAATATACATAGAATAATGTAAAATCAACTCAAAATAAATACACAGAATATCAATAAATTAAGGTAAATTTGTATGAAAATAAAGATGCAAAATACCCATAAAATAAAGCATTTGTTTATGAAAATACATATACAAAAATACACATAGAATAATTAAATTTGCATTAAAATTAATATACAAAATGCACGTACAATAAGGTAAATTTATATTGAAAAAATATGCAAAATGCACATAAAACAATGTATATTTGTTTCAAAATATATATACGAATACACATAAAATAACATATATTTCTATAGAAATATATATACAAAATACACATGAAATGACGTAAATACGTATAAAAATATATATACACAATACACATTAAATAATGTGAATTCGCGTCAAAATAAATAAACAAAATATCAATAAAAAATGTGTATTTGTATGAAAATAGATATACAAAATACACATATAATATTTTAAATTTATATAAAACTCTTTTTATTAAAATATATATACCAAAATAATAAAATATTTAAATTTGTATTACAATAAATATATACAAAATGCACATACAATAAGGTAGATTTATATTGAAATAGATATGCTAAATACATATAAAACAATGTAAATTTGCTTCAAAATATATATACCAATACACATAAAATAACGTAGATTACTATAAAAATATATATACAAAATACACATTAAATGAAGTAAATACGTATAAGAAAATGTATACAAAGTACACATAAAATAATTAAATTTGTATTAAAATAAATATACAAAATACACATACAATAAGGTAAATCTATATTGAAATAGATATACAAAATAAACATAAAATAATGTAAATTTGTATCAAAACATATACGAATACACACAATAAAATAACGTAAATTTCTATGAAAATATATATAAAAAATACATAAACTAATTATAATACTTAGAAAAATATATATACAAAATACACATAAAATTATGTAAATTCTTATGAAAATAAATGAACAAAATTCCACTAAAAGAATGTATATTTGTAGGAAAATATAAATACAAAATACAAATAAAATAACAAAAATTTATATAAAAATATATAAAAAATACATAAAAATAATTTAAATTTATTTGAAAATAGATATGCAAAATACACATAAAATTAGGCAAATCTGTATTGAAATACATATACAAATTACACATAAAATATTGTAAATTTTTATGAAAATATATAAATAAATACACATAAAATAGCGTAAATTTATATAAAATATATATACAAAATATACATTAAATAATGTAAATGTTTATAAAAAATATATATACAAAATACACATAGAATAATGTAAAATCGTATCAAAATAAATAAACAGAATATCATTAAAATAATGTAAATTTGTATGAAAATAAAGATGCAAAATAGCCAAATAATAACGCATATTTTTACAAAAATACACATAAAATAATTAAATTTGTATTAAAATAAATATACAAAATACACATACAATATGGTAAATTTGAAATAGATATGCAAAATAAACATAAATAATGTAAATTTGTATCAAAATATATATACGAATACCCATAAAATAGAGTAAATTTCTATGAAAATATATATTCAAAACACAAATAAAATGATATAAATAAGTATAAAAATATACATATCAAATACACCAAAAATAATTTAAATTCGTATAAAAATAAATAAACAAAACTACGATAAAAGAACGTATATATGTAGGAAAAAAAATATACAAAATATATTTGTATAAAAATCTATACAAAAATACATAAAATTAATTTCAATTTGTATGAAAATAGATATACAAAATACTCATATAATTAAATAAATTTGTATTTAAATACATGTACAAAATATACATAAAATTAGGTAGATTTGTATTGAAATACATATACAAAATACAAAAATAATATTTAAATTTGAATGAAAATATATAAAAAATACACCTAAAATTACGTAAATGTGTATTAAATATATTTAAAAAATACACATTAAATTATGTATATATGTATAAAAAAATATATATACAAAACACAAATAGAATAATGTAAAATAGTATCAAAATAAATACACAGAATCTTAATAAAATAATGTAAATTTGTATGTAAATTAAGGTGCAAAATACCCATAAAGAAACGCATTTTTTTATAAAAATATATATACCAAAATACACATAAAATATTTGAATTTGTATTAAAATAAATATACAAAATGCACATACAGTAAGGTAAATTTGTATTGAAATAGATATGCAAAATACATATAAAACAATGTAAATTTGTTTCAAAATATATATACGAATACACACAAAATAACGTAGATTTCTATAAAAATATATACAAAATACACATAACAAGAAGTAAATACGTATAAACAAATGTATACAAAATACACATATAATAATGTAAATTCGTATCAAAATAAATAAACAAATTACCAATAAAAGAATGTGTATTTGTATAAATATAAATATACAAAATACACATAAAATAACGTAAATTTGTATTAAACTATATACAAAAATACACAGAAGTAATTAAATTTGTATGAAAAAATATATACAAAATAAAAATAAAATAAGCTAAATTTGAATTGAAATGTATATACAAAATACATAAAATAATGTAAATTTGTATCAAAATATTTACACAAATACACATTTAATAACGTTAATTTGTTTAAAAATATATAAACAAAATACACATTAAATAATGTAAACACGTATAAAAAATATGTACAAAGTACACATATAATCATGTAATTCGTATCAAAATAAATAAACAAAATAGCAATAAAATAATAATAATAATAATAAATGGTCTATTCATTTGTAGGAAGCCATTAAATAATGTAAACTCGCGTCAAAATAAATAAACAAAATATCAATAAAAGAATGTGTATTTGTATGAAACTAGATATAGAAAATACACATTAAATAACCTAAATTTGTATAAAACTATATACAAAAAAACACAAAAATAATTTAAATTTGTATGAAAATAAATATACAAAATACACGTAAAATTAGGTAAATTTGTATTGAAATACATATACAAAATACATTTAAAATAATGTAAATTTGAATGAAATTATATAAAGAAATACACTTAAAATAACGTAAATTTGTATAAAATATATATAAAAAATACAAATTAAATAATGAAAATATGCATAAAAAAATATACACAAAACACATATAGTATAATATAAAATCGTATCAAAATATATACACAGAATATTAATAAAATAATGTAAATTTGTATGAAAACTAAGATGCAAAATACCTATAAAATAACGCATTTTTTTATAAATTATATATACCAAAATACACAAAATATTTGAATTTGTATTAAAATAAATATACAAAATGCACATACAATAAGGTAAATTTGTATTGAAATAGATATGCAAAATACATATAAAACAATGTAAATTTGTTTCAAAATATATATACGAATACACATATAATAACGTAGATTTCTATAAAAATATATATATATACTAAATACACATAAAATTAGGTAAATACGAATAGAAAAAGTACACAAAATACACATAAAATAATGTAAATTGCAAATAAATAAATAAATAAAAGAATGTATATATATATATATATATATATATATATATATATATATATATATATATATATATATATATATATATATATATATATATATATATATATATATATATATAGTATATATATATATATATATATATATATATATATATATATATATACTATATATATATATATATATATATACAAAATGCACATAAAATAACGTAAATTTGTATAAAACTATATATAAAAATACACAGAAGTAATTAAATTTGTATGAAAATAGATATACAAAATACACACAAAATAAGCTAAATTTGAATTGAAATATATATACAAAATACATAAAATAAAGTAAATTTGTTTCAAAATATTTTTAACAAATACACATATAATAACGTAAATTTGTATAAAAATATATAAACAAAATACACATTAAGAAATGTAAATACGTATACAAAAAATATGTACAAAATACACAAATAACCATTGTCATTCGTATAAAAATAAATAAACAAAAAACTAATTAAATAATGTCAAATTGTATGAGAAAATATACAAAATACACATAAAATTAGGTAAATTTGTATTGAAATACATATACAAAATACACATAAAATAATGTAAATTTGAATGAAAATATATAAACAAATACACTTAAATAAACGTAAATTTGTATAAAATATATATACAAAATACTCATTAAATAATGTAAATATGTATAAAAAATATATATACAAAACACAAATAGAATAATGTAAAATCGTATAAAAAAAAAATACTCAATGTTAATAAAATAATGTAAATTTGTATGAAAATAAAGATGCAAAATACCCATAAAATAACTCATTTTTTTTAAAAAATATATTTACAAAAATACACATAAAAAAATTAGTTTGTATTAAAATAAAAAAATCAAAATACACATACAATAAGGTAAATCTGTATTGAAATAGATATGCAAAATACATATAAAACAATGTAAATTTGTTTCAAAATATATATACGAATACACATAAAATAACGTAGATTTCTATAAAAATATATATACAAATAAATAAATGAATAAATGAAGTAAATACGTATAAAAAATGTATACAAATTACACATAAAATAATGTAAACTCGTATCAAAATAAATAAACAAAATACCAAAAAAAGAATGTGTATTTGTATAAATATAAATATACAAAATACACATAAAATAACGTAAATTTGTATAAAACTATATACAAAAATACACAGAAGTAATTAAATTCGTATGAAAATAGGTATACAAAATACAGATAAAATAAGCTAAATTTGAATTGAAATACATATACAAAATACATGAAATAAAGTAAATTTGAATCAAGATATTTATACAAATACACATATAATAAATTTCTTTCAAAATATATATACGAATACACATAAAATAACGTAGATTTGTATAAAAATATATATACAAAATACACATAAAAATAAAGTAAATACGTATAAAAAAATGTATACAAATTACACATAAAATAATGTAAATTCGTATCAAAATAAATAAACAAAATACCAAAAAAAGAATGTGTATTTGTATAAATATAAATATACAAAATACACATAAAATAACGTAAATTTGTATAAAACTACATACAAAAATACACAAAAGTAATTAAATTTGTATGAAAATAGATATACAAAATACACACAAAATATTCTAAATTTGAATTGAAATATATATATACAAAATACATAAAATAAATTAAATTTGTATCAAAATATTTATACAAATACACATATAATAAGGTAAATTTGTATGAAAATATATTAACAAAATACACATTAAATAATGTAAATACGTATAAAAACTATGTACAAAATACACATATAATCATGTAATTCGTATCAAAATAAATAAACAAAATACCAATGAAATAATATAAATTTGTATGAAAAAACATATACAAATACTCAAATAATCAAGTCATTCGTATCAAAATAAATAAACAAAAAACTAATTAAATAATGTAAATTTGTATGAGAAAATATATACAAAATACACATAAAATATCGTTTTAAGTTTCTATAAAAATATATGTACAAAAATGCACATAAAATTAGTTTGCATAAAAAAATATATACAAAACACACATTAGATAATGTAAATGAGTATAAAAATATGTATACAAAATACCTATGAAATAATCTAAATTCGTATCGAGTTAAATTAAGAAAATAACAATAAAATAATGTAATTTTGGATGAAAATATATATAGAAAACACACATAAAATAACCTAAATACAAATACAAATATACACATTAAATAATTTAAAATTGAATGAAATAAATATACAAAATAAACATAAAATAAGGTAAATTTGCAATAAAATATATGTAAGAATACACATAAAATAATATAAATTTGTATGAAAATATATATACAAATACACATAAAATAACATGAATTTGTATAAAATTTGTTTCAAAATATATACGAATACACACAATAAAATAACGTAAATTTTTATGAAAATGTATATATAAAATACACATAAAATAGTTTAAATACGTAGAAAAATATATATACAATATACACATAAAATAATGTAAATTCGTAAAAAATTAAATACACAAAATTCCAATAAAAGAATGTATATTTGTAGGAAAATATATATACAAAAAACAAATAAAATAACTAAAATTTGTAAAAAATATATACAAAAATACACAAAAATAATTTAAATTTGTTTGAAAATAGATATGCAAAATACACATAAAGTTAGGCAAATTTGTATTGAAATACATATACAAAACTCACATAAAATCATATAAAATCACGTAAATTTGGATAAAATATATATATACAAAATATACATTAAATATTTTAAATATGTATAAAAATATATCATATTATATATATTTTTATTGATATTTGCGTTATTTATGTGTATTTTGTATATGTTTTCTCATAGAAATTTACATTATTTTATTGGTATTTTGTCTATTTATTTTGATACGAATTACATGATTATTTGTGTATTTTTTACATGTTTTTTTATACGTATTTACATTAAATTACAGAGTAGTTCAGCATGCTTTCTAAAGACAGATCCTCTCTTTATCTACACCACACTACATTCACACAACATATACACCTTTTCCCAAAATCAAAATTTCAAAATGGCGCGCATACACCAAGCCTCGGAGTCCCCGACTGGGGGGGGGACCACAAATTCCCCCAGGGAGGACTCCCCTTCTGGCTGCCGACCCGAGAGGTGTCTTGATAACTCCTCGAACCTCTTTCTTCTTAATTTCTGCAACATTCGCGGTCTTCGCTCTAATTTTCATTCTGTGGAGCATCATCTCTCCTCCTCTAAACCTCACCTTCTCTTCCTTACCGAAACACAGGTTTCTGAGGCTACTGACAGCAATCTCTACTCTGTTCCCTCCTACTATCTCTATCCTAAATTTCAATCCAAAGCTGGATGTTGCGCCTACGTGCGCAACGACATCACTTGCTCTCGTGCCCACGACCTTGACTCTTCTGAATTTTCCACCATCTGGTTAAGACTTCACTGTCATTCTATTACTAAATACATCTGTGCTGTTTATCTCTCACCTAACTCTACCAACTATGTAAAATTCTTTGACTATTTGAATTCTAAAGTGGAGCACATCTTGACTCACTCTCCCTTCGCTGAAATCTCCATCCTAGGAGATTTCAATGTTCACCACCAGCTTTGGCTTTCATCCTCTTTCACTGACCATCCTGGTGAACAAGCCTACAACTTTGCTATCCTCAACGACCTAGAGCAGTTGGTCCAGCACCCTACACGTATTCCCGACCGTCTTGGAGATCGGCCCAACATTCTAGACCTCTTCCTTACCTCAAACCCTTCTGCTTATTCTGTCAAACTGTTCTCCGTTGGGCTCCTCCGATCACAGTCTTATTTCTGCATCCTGTCCTATCGCTCCTGTACACCCTCTGGACCCACCGAAGAGGCGATGCTTCTGGCATTTTGCTTCAGCTCGGTGGGACAACCTGAGGATGTACTTTTCCGATTTCCCGTGGAATGATTATTGCTTCCAGGATAGAGACCCCTCAGTGTGTGCTCAGCGCATCACAGAGGTGATTGTCTCTGGAATGGAGGCATACATTCCTCGTTCTTTCTCTACTCCTCACGCAAAAAAGCCTTGGCTTAATCACGCTTGTTCTCGTGCTGTCAATGATAGAGAGGTAGCTCACAAAAGGTACCAGAGCCTTCAAACTAATGCTAACTATGAACTTTACATTTCTGCCCGAAATCGTGCCAAATCTATTCTCCGACTAACCAAAAATTCTTTCATTAATAGAAAATGTCAAAACCTTGCTTTCTCTAACTCTTCCCGTGACTTCTGGCATCTAGCCAAAAACATCTCCACCAACTTCACTTCTTCATCTTTCCCTCCACTCCTCAGTCCTGACGGCAACACTGCCGTCTCATCTATCTCTAAGGCTGAACTCTTCTCTCAAACTTTTCTAAAAACTCCACTCTGGACGATTCTGGGCATATTCCTCCTACTCATCCCCCCTCTGACTCCTTTATGCCTGTTATAAAGATTCTTCAAAATGATGTTTTCTATGCCCTCTCTGGCCTCAATCCTCAGAAGGCTTATGGACCTGATGGAGTGCCTCCTATTGTCCTTAAAAACTGTGCCTCCGTGCTGTCACCCTGCCTGGTCAAACTCTTTCGCCTCTGCCTGTCAACATCTACCTTTCCTTCTTGCTGGAAGTATGCCTTCATACAGCCTGTACCTAAGAAGGGTGACCGCTCCAATCCCTCAAACTACCGTCCTATTGCTTTACTTTCTTGTCTATCTAAAGCTTTTGAATCAATCCTTAACCGGAAGATTCAAAAGCACCTTTCCACTTCTGACCTTCTATCTGATCGCCAGTATGGGTTCCGCAAGGGGCGTTCTACTGGTGATCTCCTAGCCTTCTTAACTGACTCTTGGTCATCCTCTCTTAGCCGTTTCGGTGAAACTTTTGCTATTGCGCTGGACATATCAAAAGCTTTTGATAGGGTCTGGCACAAATCTTTGCTTTCAAAACTACCCTCCTACGGTTTCTATCCTTCTCTCTGTACCTTTATCTCCAGTTTCCTTTCTGACCGTTCTATTTCTGCCGTGGTAGACGGTCACTGTTCTTCTCCTAAATCTATTAACAGTGGTGTCCCACAGGGTTCTGTCCTATCTCCCACTCTTTTTCTGTTGTTCATTGATGATCTTCTTTCCAAAACGAACTGTCCTATCCATTTCTACGCCGATGATTCCACTCTGCATTATTCAACTTCTTTTAATAGAAGACCCACCCTTCAGGAACTTAACGACTCAAGGCTGGAGACTGCAGAACGCTTAGCCTCAGACCTTACTATTATTTCCGATTGGGGCAAGAAGAACCTGGTGTCCTTCAACGCCTCAAAAACTGTTTTCCACATATCCACTCGACACAATCTTCCAAACACCTATCCCCTAGTCTTTGACAACACCCAGCTATCACCTTCCTCAACACTAAACATTCTCGGTCTATCCTTAACTCAAAATCTCAACTGGAAACTTCATATCTCATCTCTTACTAAATCAGCTTCCTCGAGGCTGGGCGTTTTGTACCGTCTCCGCCAGTTCTTCTCCCCTGCACAGTTGATGTCCATATACAGGGGCCTTGTCCGCCCTCGTATGGAGTATGCATCTCATGTGTGGGCGGGCTCCACTCACACAGCTCTTCTGGACAGAGTGGAGGCTAAGGCTCTTCGTCTCATCAGCTCTCCTCCTCATACTGATAGTCTTCTACCTCTTAAATTCCGCCGCAATGTTGCCTCTCTTTCTATCTTCTATCGATATTTCCACGCTGACTGCTCTTCTGAACTTGCTAACTGCATGCCTCCCCCCCTCCCGCGGCCCCGCTGCACTCGACTTTCTACTCATGCTCATCCCTATACTGTCCAAACCCCTTATGCAAGAGTTAACCAGCATCTTCACTCTTTCATCCCTCACGCTAGTAAACTCTGGAACAATTTTCCTTCATCTGTATTTCCTCCTGCCTACGACTTAAGCTCTTTCAAGAGGAGGGTATCAGGACACCTCTCCTCCCAAAACTGACCTATCTTTCGGCCACCTCTTTGGATTCTTTTTAGGAGCAGTGAGTAGCGGGCTTTTTTTTCATTAATGTTTGCTTTTTGTGTGCCCTTGAACTGTCTCCTTTGCTGTAAAAAAAAAAAAAATAATGTGTAATTTGTTTATATATTTTTATACAAATTTACGTTATTATATGTGTATTTGTATAGGTATTTTGATACAAATTTACATTATTTTATGTATTTTGTATATATATTTCAATTCAAATTTAGCTTATTTTATGTGTATTTTGTATATCTATTTATTTTAATACAAAATCAAATATTTTATGTTTTTTCGTATATATATTTTTATAAAAAATGCATTATTTTATGGGTATTTTGCATCTTAATTTTCATACAAATTTATTTTATTTTAGTAATATTTTCTGTATTTATTTTGATACGATTTTACATTATTTTATTTGTGTTTTGTATATATTTTTTTATACATATTTACATTATTTAATGTTTTTTTGTATATATATTTGATACAAATTTACGTTATTTTAAGTCTATATGTTTATATATTTTCATTCAAATTTACATTATTTTATGTGTATTTTGTATATGTATTTCAATACAAATTTACCTATTTTATATGTTTTTTGTATATTTATTTTCATACAAGTTTAAATTATTTTTGTGTATTTTTGTATATAGTTTTATACAAATTTAGGTTATTTTATGTGTATTTTGTATATCTATTTTCATACAAATACACATTCTTTTCATGATATTTTGTTTATTTATTTTGACACGAATTAACATTATTTAATGTGTATTTTGTATATATATTTTATACGTATTTACATTATTTCAAGTGTATTTTGTATATATATTTCTATAGAAATCTGCGTTATTTTATGTGTATTCGTATATATATTTTGAAACAAATTTACATTGTTTTATGTGTATTTTGCATATTTTTTTCAATACAAATTTACCTTATTGTATGTGCATTTTGTATATTAATTTTAATACAAATTTGATTAATCTATGTGTATTTTTGTATATGTATTTTTAAAAAAATATGCTTTATTTTATGGGTATTTTGCATCTTTATTTTCATACAAATTTACATTATTTTATTGATATTCTGTGTATTTATTTTGATATGTTTTTACATTATTCTATGTGTATTTTGTATATATATCTTATATAAAATGTATTTGTTTTCATTTCATACAAATCTACATTATTTTATGTGTTTTTTGTACATGTATTTAAATACAAATTTAACTAGTTATATGTGTATTTTGTATATCTATTTTGTATGTATATTTTCATAGAAATTTACTCTATTTTATGAGTATTCGTATATATATTTTGATACAAATTTACATTATTAATGTGTATTTTGCATATCTATTTCAATACAAATTTACTTTATTGCACGTGCATTTTGTATATTTATTTTAATACAAATTTAATTATTTAATATGTATTTTTGTATATATATTTTTATGCAAATATGCGTTATTATATGGATATTTTTCATCTTTATTTTCATACAAATTTACATTATTTTATTGATATTCTCTTTATTTATTTTGATACGATTTAACATTATTCTATGTGTTTTTTGTATATATATTTTTTATACATATTTACATTATTTAATGTTCATTTTGTATATATATTTCATCCAAATTTACATTATTTTATGTGTATTTGTTTATATATTTTCATTCATATTTACATTATTTTATGTGTTTTTTGTATATATATTTTTCTACGTATTTAAATTATTTTATGTGTATTTTGTATATACATTTTCATAAAAAAACTACGTTATTTTATTGTGTGTATAAGTATATATTTTGATACAAATTTTATACAAATTCATGTAATTTAATATGTATTTGTATATATATTTTCATACAAATTTATATTATTTTATGTGTATTTTTTCATATATTTCATTACAAATTTACCTTATTTTATGTTTATTTTGTATATTTATTTCATTCAATTTTAAATAATTTGATGTGTATATTTGTATTTGTATTTAGGTTATTTTATGTGTATTTTGTATATATATTTTCATCAAAAAATTACATTATTATATTGGTATTTTCTTAATTTAATTCGATACGAATTTAGATTATTTCATAGGTATTTTGTATACATATTTTTATACTCATTTACATTATCTAATGTGTGTTTTGTATATATATTTTTATGCAAATTTATTTTATGTTCATTTTTGTACAGATATTTTTATAGAAATTTGCGTTATTTTATGTATATAGTTTTATATAAATTTACGTTATTTTATGTGCATTTTGTATATTTATATTTATACAAATACACATTCTTTTATTGCTATATTGTTTATTTACATTTATACGAATTTACGTTTTTTTATGTGTATTTTGTATACATTTTTTTATACGTATTTACTTAATTTTATATGTATTTATTTAGGTATTTTTATAGAAATCTACGTTATTTTATGTGTATTCGCATATATATTTTGAAACAAATTTACATTATTTTATATGTATTTTGCATATCTATTTCAATACAAATTTACCTTATTGTATGTGCATTTTGTATATTTATTTTGATACAAATTCAAATCTTTTATGTGTATTTTGATATCAATAATTTTATAAAAAATGCGTTAATCTATAGGTATTTTGCATCTTAATTTTCATTTTATATGTACTTTGTATATATATTTTCATACGCTTTTACATTATTTAATATTTATTTTGAATATATATTTTTATACAGATTCATGGTATTTTATGTGTATTTTTATATATATTTTCATATAAATTTACATTATTTTATGTGTATTTTGTACATATATTTTATTACAAATCTACCTTATTTTATGTTTATTTTGTATGTGTATTTAGTATATTTATATTTATCCAAATACACATTCTTTTATTGGTATTTTGTTTATTTTTTTTAATTCGAATTTACATTATTTTATGTGTATTTTGTATACATTTTTTTATACGTATTTACTTAATTTTATGTGTATTTTGTATATATATTTTTATAGAAATCTACGTTTTTTATTTGTATTCGTATATATATTTTGAAACAAATTTACATTGTTTTATATGTATTTTGCATATCTCTTTCAATACAAATTTACCTTATTGTATGTGCATTTTGTATATATATTTCAACACAAATTTGAATATATTATGTGTATTTTGGTATATATATTTTTATAAGAAATGCGCTATTTTATGGGAATTTTGCATCTTTATTTTCATACAAATTTACATTATTTTATTAATATTCGGTGTATTTATTTTGATACGATTTTACATTATTCTATTTGTTTTTTTTATATACTTTTTTATACATATTTACATTATTTAATGTGTATCTTCCATATATATTTTATACAAATTTATTATCTATTATCTATTTTCATACAAATACACATTCTTTTCATGATATTTTGTTTATTTATTTTGACACGAATCTACATTATATGATATGTATTTTGTATATATATTTTTATACGTATTTACATAATTTCATATGTATTTTGTATATATATTTCTATAGAAATCTACTTTATTTTATGTGTATTCGTATATATATTTTGAAACAAATTTACATTGTTTTATATGTATTTTTGAATATCTCTTTCAATACAAATTTACCTTACTGTATATGCATTTTGTATATTTATTTCTATACAAATTTAAATATTTTATGTGTATTTTGGTATATATATTTTTATAAAAAATGCGATAATTTTTGGGAATTTTGCATCTTTCTTTTCATACAAATTTACATTATTTTATTGATATTCTGTGTATTTATTTTGATACGATTTTACATTATTCTATTTGTTTTTTTGTATATATTTTTTATACACATTTACATTATTTAATGTGTATCTTGCATATATATTTTATACAAATTTACGTTATTTTAAGTGTATTTGTTTATATATTTTCATTCAAATATACATTATTTGATGTGTATTTTGTATATGTATTTCCATACAAATTTACCTAATTTTATGTGTATTTTATATATTTATTTTCAAACAAATTTAAATAATTTTTGTGTATTTTTGTATATAGTTTTATACAAATTTAGGTTATTTTATGTACGCATTTACATTATTTAGTGTGTGTTTTGTATATATATTTTTATGCTAATTTACTTTATTTTATGTGCATTTTTGTACATATATTTTTATAGAAATTTGCGTTATTTGTATATGTTTTCTCATACAAATTTACATTATTTTATTGCTATTTTGTTTATTTATTTTCATACGAATTACATGATTATATGTGTATTTTGTACATATTTTTTATACGTATTTACATTACTTAATGTGTATTTTGTTTATATATTTTTAAACAAATCTACGTTATTATATGTATTTGTATATATTTTTTGATACAGATCTACATTATTTTATGTATTTTGTATGTACATTTCAATTAAAATTTAGCTTATTTTAGCTGTATTTTGTATATATATTTTCATACAAATTTAATAACTTCTGTGTATTTTTGTATATAGTTTTATACAAATTTACGATATTTTATGTGTATTTTGTATATTTATATTTATACAAATACACTTTCTTTTACTGGTATTTTGTTTATTTATTTTGATACGATTTTTATGTGTATTTTGTATATATTTTTATAGAAATCAACGTTATTTTATGTGTATTCGTATATATATTTTGAAACAAATTTACATTATTTTATATGTATTTTGCATATCTATTTCAATACAAATTTACCTTACAGTATGTGCATTTTTTATATTTAGTTTATTACAAATTTTAATATTTTATGTGTATTTTGGTATATATATTTTTATAAAAAATGCGTTATTTTATGGATATTTTGCATCTTTATTTTCATACAAATTTATATTATTTTATTAATATTCTGTGTATTTATTTTGATACGATTTTACATTATTCTATGTGTGTTTTGAATATATTTTTTTATACATTTTTACATTATTTAATTAGTATTTTGTATATATATTTGATACAAATTTACGTTATTTTAAGTGTATATGTTTATATATTTTCATTCAAATTTCCATTATTTTATGTGTATTTTGTATATGTATTTTCACACAAATTTACCTAATTTTATGTGTATTTTGTATATTTATTTTCATACAAATTTAAATTATTTTTGTGTATTTTTGTATATAGTTTTATACAAACTTAGGTTATTTTATGAGTATTTTGGATATCTTTTTTCATACAAATACACATTCTTTTATTGATATTTTGTTTATTTATTTTGACGAGAATTTAAATTATTTAATGTGTATTTTGTATATATATTTTTATACGTATTTACATCATTTCATGTGTATTTTGTATATATATTTCTATAGAAATCTACCTGATATTATGTGTATTCGTATATAGATTTTTAAACAAATTTACACTTTTATGTATTCATTTTGATACGATTTGACATTATTCGATGGGTATTTTGTAAATATTTTTCATACAAATTTACGTTATTTTATGTGTATTTGTTTATATATATTGACACAAATTTACAATATTTTATGGGTATTTTGTATATATATTTCAAAAGAAATTTACCTAGTTTTATGTGTATTTTGTATATCTATTTTCATACAAACTCAAATTATTTATATGCATTTTTGTATATATTTCAATACAAATTTTAGTTATGTGTATTTTGTAAATCTATTTTCATTCAAATATATATTATTTTATTGGTATTTTGTTGATTTATATTGATACGAATTTACATTATTTTATATGTACTTTTTATATATATTTTTATACGCATTTACATTATTTAATATTTATTTTGAATATATAATTTTATACAAATTCATAGTATTTTATGTGTATTTGTATATATATTTTCATATAAATTTACATTATTTTATGTGTATTTTGTACATATATTTCATTACATCTACTTTATTTTATGTTTATTCGTATATATGTTTTGAAACAAATTTACATTGTTTTATATGTATTTTTGAATATCTCTTTCAATACAAATTTAGCTTTCTGTATATGCATTTTGTATATTTATTTCAATACAAATTTAAATATTTTATGTGTATTTTGGTAAATATATTTTTATAAAAAATGCGATAATTTTTGGGAATTTTGCATCTTTATTTTCATACAAATTTACATTAATTTATTGATATTCTGTGTATTTATTTTGATACGATTTTACATTATTCTATTTGTTTTTTGTATATATTTTTTTATACACATTTACATTATTTAATGTGTATCTTGCATATATATTTTATACAAATTTACGTTATTTTAAGTGTATTTGTTTATATATTTTCATTCAAATTTACATTATTTGATGTGTATTTTGTATATGTATTTCAATACAAATTTACCTAATTTTATGTGTATTTTGTATATTTCTTTCAAACAAATTTAAATTATTTTTGTGTATTTTTGTATATAGTTTTATACAAATTTAGGTTATTTTATGTACGCATTTACATTATTTAGTGTGTGTTTTGTATATATATTTTTTTGCAAATTTACTTTATTTTATGTGCATTTTTATACATATATTTTTATAGAAATTTGCGTTATTTGTATATGTTTTCTCATACAAATTTACATTATTTAATATGTATTTTGTTTATTTATTTTGATACGAATTACATGATTATATGTGTATTTTGTACATATTTTTTATACGTATTTACATTACTTAATGTGTATTTTGTTTATATATTTTTAAACAAATCTACGTTATTATATGTATTTGTATAAATATTTTGATACAGATTTACATTATTTTATGTATTTTGTATGTACATTTCAATTCAAATTTAGCTCATTTTAGCTGTATTTTGTATATATATTTTCATACAAACAATTACTTATGTGTATTTTTGTATATAGTTTTATACAAATTTACGATAATTTATGTGTATTTTGTATATTTATATTTATACAAATACACATTCTTTTACTGGTATTTTGTTTATTTATTTTGATACGATTTTTATGTATTTTTTGTATTCATTTTTTATTCGTATTTACTTCATTTTATGTGTATATATTTTTATAGAAATCTACGTTGTTTTATGCGAATTCGTATATATATTTTGAAACAAATTTACATTGTTTTATAAGTATTTTGCCTATCTATTTCAATACAAATTTACCTTATAGTATGTGCATTTTTTATATTTATTTTAAAACAAATTTTAATATATTATGTGTATTTTGGTATATATATTTTTATAAAAAATGCGTTATGTTATGGCTATTTAGCATATTTATTTTCATACAAATTTACATTATTTTATTAATATTCTGTGTATTTATTGTTGATACGATTTTACATTATTTTATTTGTGTTTTGTATATATTTTTTTATACATATTTACATTATTTAATGTGTATTTTGTATATATATTTGATACAAATTTACGTTATTTTAAGTGTACATGTTAATATATTTTCATTCAAATTTCAATTATTTTATGTGTATTTTGTATATGTATTTCAATACAAATTTACCTAATTTTATGTTTATTTTGTATATTTATTTTCATATAAATTTAAATTATTTTTTGTGTATTTTAGTATATAGTTTTATACAAATTTAGGTTATTTTATGTGTATTTTGTATATCTATTTTCATACAAATACACATTCTTTTATTGATATTTTGTTTATTTATTTTGACGAGAATTAAAATTATTTACATCATTTCATGTGTATTTTGTATATATATATATATATATATATATATATATATATATATATATATATATATATATATATATATATATATATATATATATATATATATATATATATATATATATATATATATATATATATATATATATATTTTTTTTTTTAAACGTTTTTACATCATTTCATGTGTATTATGTATATATATTTCTATAGAAATCTACGTTATTTTATGTGTATTCGTATATATATTTTGAAACAAATTTACACTTTTATGTGCATTTTGTATAATTTTTCAATACAAATTTACCTTATTGTATGTGCATTTTGTATATTAATTTTAATACACATTTAATTATTATATGTGTTTTTTTTGTATAAGTATTTAAAAAAAAAAGCTTTATTTTATGGGTATTTTGCATCTTTATTTTCATACAAAATTACATTATTTTATTGATATTCTGTGTATTTATTTTGATACGATTTTGTATATCTATTTTATACAAATGTATGTTATTTTATGTGAATTTGTTTTCATTTCATACAAATTTACATTATTTTATGTGTATTTTGTACATGTATTTAAATACAAATCTAACTAATTATATGTGTATTTTGTATATCTATTTTCATACAAATTGAAATTTATTTTTTTGTTTTTTTGTATATATTTTTATTCAAATTTTCGTAATTTTATGTGTATTTTGTATATTTATTTTCCTACAAATATACGTTCTTTTCTCGGAATTTTGTTTATTTATTATGATACGAATTTAATTTTTTTAGGTGTATTTTATATATATATTTTTATACTTATTTACATAATTTTATATGTATTTTGAATATATATTATCATAGAAATTTACTCTATATGTTTATACAAAAAAACACAAATTTTTATGAAAATAAATATACAAAATACACATAAAATTAGGTAAGTTTGTATTTAAATACATATACAAAATACACTTAAAATAATGTAAATTTGAATGAAATTATATAAACAAATACACTTAAAATAACGTTAATTTGTATAAAATATATATAAAAAATACACATTAAATAATGAAAATATGTATAAAAAAATATATACCGAACACAAATAGTATAATATAAAATCGTATCAAAGTATATACACAGAATATTAAAAAAATAATGTACATTTGTATGAAAACTAAGATGCAAAATACCTATAAAATAACGCATTTTTTATAAAATTATATATACCAAAATACACATAAAATATTTGAATTTGTATTAAAATAAATATACAAAATGCAAATACAATAAGGTAAATTTAAATTTAAAATATTTTTGTGTATTTTTGTATATAGTTTGATACAAATTTAGGTTATTTTATGTGTATTTTGTATATCTATTTTCATACAAATACACATTCTTTTATTGATATTTTGTTTATTTATTTTAACGCGAATTTACATTATTTAATGTGTATTTTGTATATATATATTTATACGTATTTACATCATTTCATGTGTTTTTTGTATAGTTTTAAACAAATTTATATTATTTAATGTGTATTTTGTATATATATATTTAAACAAATACACATTCTTTTATTGGTATTTTGTTTATTTATTTTGATACTAATTTACATTATTTTATGTGTATTTTGTATACATTTTTTATACGTATTTACTTAATTTTATGTGTATTTTGTATATATATTTTTATATAAATCTACCTTATTTCATGTGTATTCATATATATATTTTGAAACTAATTTACATTGTTTATATGTATTTTGCATATCTATTTTTGTGTATTCTGTATTTATTTTTGTTATACATAGAATAATGTAAAATCGTGTCAAAATAAGTACACAGAATATCAATAAAATAATTTAAATTTGTATGAAAATAAAGATGCAAAATACCCATAAGATAAAGCATAGAAGAATTAAATTTGTATTAAAATTAATATACAAAATGCACACATACAATAAGGTAAATTTGTATTGAAAAAAAAAACGCAAAATACAAATAAAACATTGTAAATTTGTTTCAAAATATATATACGAATACACATAAAATAACGTAGATTTCTATAAAAATATATATACAAATTACACATGAAATTATGTAAATACGTATAACAATATCTATATATCTATCTATATATATATATATATATATATATATATATATATATATATATATATATATATATATATATATATATATATATATATATATATATATATATATATATATATATATATATATATATATATATATATATATATATATATATATAATAATACATATAAGTAATGTAAATTGTGTCAAAATAAATAAACAAAATATCATGAAAAGAATGTATTTGTATGAAAATAAATAATAGATAATAAATTTGTATGAAATATATATGCAAGATATACATTAGATAATGTATATATGTATAAAAAAATATCTATACAATAAACAAATAGATTA
This sequence comes from Eriocheir sinensis, assembly GCF_024679095.1. NCBI lineage: Eukaryota > Metazoa > Arthropoda > Malacostraca > Decapoda > Varunidae > Eriocheir > Eriocheir sinensis. Next base: position 287,820 of record NW_026111756.1, on the reverse strand, counting down.
ATGTAAGATCGTATCAAAATAAATACACCTAATATTAATAAAATAATGTAAATTTGTATGAAAATAAAGATGCAAAATTCCCATCAAATAGCGCATTTCTTATAAAAAAATGTATACCAAAATACACATAAATTATTTAAATTTGTATTGAAATAAATATACAAAATGCACATACAATAAGGTAAACTTCTATTGAAAGAGATTTGCAAAAATACATATAAAACAATGTAAATTTGTTTCAAAATATATATACGAATACACATAAAATAACGTAGATATCTATAAAAAAAATATATACAAAATACACATAAAATTAGATAAATACGTATAAAAAAATGTAAACAAAATACACATAAAATAATATAAATTCGAAACACAATAATAAACAAAATACCAATAAAAGAATGTGTATTTGTATAAATATAAATGTACAAAATACACATACAAAATAAACATAAAATAAGGTAAATTTTTAATGAAATATATGTACAAAATACACATAAAATAATGTAAATTTATACGAAAATATATATACAAATACTCATAAAATACCATGAATTTGTATAAAATTATATATTCAAAATAAATATTAAATAATGTAAATGCGTATAAAAATATATATAAAAAGTACATATAAAATAATGTAAATTCGTGTCAATAAAAATCAACAAAATACCAATAAAATAATATATATTTGAATGAGAATAGATTTACAAAATACACATAACATTACTAAAATTTGAATGGAAATACATACAAAAATACATAAAAATAATTAGAGTTTGTATGAAAATAGATATTCAAAATACACATAAAACTAGGTAAATTTCTTTTGAAATATAAAAAACAAAATACCCATAAGATATTGTAAATTTGCGTCAGAATATATAAACATATACTCATAAAATAACGTAAATTTGTTTGAAAAATATTTACAAAATACACATAGAATAATGTCAAATCGTATCAAAATGAATGAGCAGAATATCAATAAAATAACGTAAATTTGTATGAAAATAAAGATGCAAAATACCCATTAAATAAAGCATATTTTTATAAAAATACATATACAAAAATACACATAGAATAATTAAATTTGTATTAAAATTAATATACAAAATGCATATACAATTAGGTAAATTTGTATTGAAAAAATATGCAAAATACACATAAAAGTGTAAATTTGTTTAAAAATCTATATACGAATACACATAATATAACGTAGATTTCTATAGAATTATATATACAAAATACACATCAAATGATGTAAATACGTATAAAAATATATATACAAAATACACATTAAATAATTTAAATTCTCGTCAAAATAAATAAACAAAATATCAATAAAAGAATGTGTATTTATATGAAAATAGATATACAAAATACTCATAAAATAACCTAAGTTTGTATAAAACTATATACAAAAATACACAAAAATAATTTAAATTTATATGAAAATAAATATACAAAATACACATAAAATTAGGTAAATTTGTATTGAAATACATATACAAAATACACATAAAATAATGGAAGATTGAATGAAAATATATAAACATATACACTTAAAATAACGTAAATTTGTATCAAATATATATACTGAATACTAATGAAATAATGTAAATATGTATAAAAAAAAATATATACAAAACACAAATAGAATAATGTAAAATCGTATCAAAATAAATACACAGAATATTAATAAAATAATGTAAATTTGTATGAAAATAAAGATGCAAAATAGCCATAAAATAACGCATTTTTTATAAAAACATATATACCAAAATACACATAAAATATTAAAATTTGTATTAAAATAAATATAAAAAATGCACATACTGTAAGGTAAATTTGTATTGAAATAGATATGCAAAAAACATATAAAACAATGTAAATTTGTTTCAAAATATATATACGAATACACATAAAATAACGTAGATTTCTATAAAAATATATACAAAATACACGTAAAATGAAGTAAATACGTATAAAAAAATGAATACAAAATACACATAAAAATCGTATCAAAATAAATAAACAAAATACCAGTAAAAGAAATTGTATTTGTATAAATATAAATATACAAAATAAAATTAAAATATCGTAAATTTGTATAAAACTATATACAAAAATACACAGAAGCTATTAAATTTGTATGAAAAAATATATACAAAATACAGCTAAAATAAGCTAAATTTGAATTGAAATGTACATACAAAATACATAAAATAATGTAAATCTGTATGAAAATATTTATACAAATACATATAATAACGTAGATTTGTTTAAAAATATATAAACAAAATACACATTAAGTAATGTAAATACGTATAAAAAATATGTACAAAATACACATATAATCATGTAATTCGTATCAAAATAAATAAACAAAATAGCAATAAAATAATGTAAATTTGTATGAGAAAACATATACAAATAATGCAAATTTATATAAAAATATATGTACAAAAATTAACATAAAATAAAGTTAATTAGCATAAAAATATATATACAAAAACCCACACTAAATAATGTAAATGCGTACATAAAATAACCTAAATTTGTATAAAACTATATACAAAAATACACAAAAATAATTTAAATTTGTTTCAAAAGAAATATACAAAATACACATAAAATTAGGTAAATTTGTATTGAAATACATATACAAAATACACATCAAATAATGTAAATTTGAATGAAAATATATAAACAAATACACTTAAAATAACGTAAATTTGTATAAAATATATATGCAAGATATACATTAAATAATGTAAATATGTATAAAAAAATATATACAAAAAACAAATAGAATAATGTAAAATCGTATCAAAATAAATACACAGAATATCAATAAAATAATGTAAATTTGTATGAAAATAAAGATGCAAAATTCCTATAAAATAGCGCATTTCTTATAAAAATATATATACCAAAATACACATAAAATATTTAAATTTGTATTGAAATAAATATACAAAATGCACATACAATAGGGTAAATTTGTATGGAAAGAGATATACAAAAATACATAAAACAAAGTAAATTTGTTTCAAAATATTTATAGGAATACACATAAAATAACGTAGATTTCTATAAAAATATATATACAAAATACACATAAAATTAAGTAAATACGTATACATAAAAATGTATACAAAATACACATAAAATAATGTAAATTCGAATCAAAATAAATGTACAAAATTTCATGAAAATATGAAAATACATAAAATAATAAATTTGTATAAAATATATATACAAAATACACATTAAATAATGTAAAATAAATACAAAAAACAAATAGAATAATGTAAAACCGTATCAAAATAAATACACAAAATATCAATAAAATAATGTAAATTTGTATGAAAATAAAGATGCAAAATTCCCATAAAATAGAGCATTTTTAAAAAAAATATATATACCAAAATACACATAAAATATTTAAATTTGTATTAAAATAAATATACAAAATGCACATACAATAAGGTAAATTTGTATTGAAATAGATATGCAAAAATACATATAAAACAATGTAAATTTGTTTCAAAATATATATACGAATACACATAAAATAACGTAGATTTCTATAGAAATATATATACAAAATACATATAAAATAATGTAAATACGTAGAAAAATATATATACAAAATACACAGAAAATAATGTAAATTCGTGTCAAAATAAATAAACAAAATATCATGAAAAGAATGTGTATTTACAAATATAATAAATTTGTAATAAAATATATATAAAAAATACACATTAAATATTGTAAATATATATGAAAATATATATACAAAAACAAATAAAATAATATAAATTTGTATAAAATATATATACAAAATAAATATTAAATAATGTAAATATGTATGAAAATTAAGATGTAAAATAATCATAAAATAACGCATTTTTTATAAAAATATATATACCAAAATACACATAAAATATCTAGATTTGTATTAAAATAAATACTCAAAATGCACATACAATAAGGTAAATTTGTATAGAAATAGATATGCATAATAATCTTAAACAATGTAAATATGTTTAAAAATATATATACGAATACACATAAAATTACGTAAATTTCTATAAAAATATATATACAAAATACACATAAAATTATGTAAATACGTTTAAAAAAATGTATACAAAATACATATATAATATATATATATTCGTATCAATATAAATATACAATATATATATAAATATAATGTATATATATATATATATATATATACAAATATATAAAATATATAAATATATATAAATATATATATACAATATACACATAAAATAACGTAAATTTGTATAAAATATATTACAAAAATACATTAAATAAATTTGTATGAAAATATATATACAAAATACACATTAAATAATGTAAATTTGAATTGAAATATGTATACAAAATACATAAAATAATGTAAATCTGTATCAAAATAAATTTACAAATACATATAATAATGTAGATTTGTATAAAATATATAAACAAAATACACATTAAATAATGTAAATATAAATACAAATATACACATAAAATAATTTAATTGTATCAAAATAAATATACAAAATATCAATAAAATAATGTAAATTTGTGGAGAAAACATAAAATAACGTAAATTTCTAATGAAATATATGAAAATACACATAAAATAATATAAATTTGTAAAAATATATATACAAATACACATTAAATAACATGAGTTTGTACATAAAATTTGTATCAAAATATATTTATACATACAAAAATTAACGTAATTTTGTATGAAAATGTATATACAAAATACACATAAAATCAGGTAAATATGTGAAAAATATATATACATAATACACATCAAATAATGTAAATTTATGAAAATATATAAACAAATACACTTAAAATAACGTAAATTTGTATAAAATATATTTATAATAGTTATTATTATAAAATATATATATACAAACAAATACAATAATGTAATTTCGTATAAAATAAATAAACAAAATACAATAAAAGAATGTATTTGTATGAATATAAATATACAAAATACCATAAAATAATGTAAATTTATATAAAATATATACAAAAATACACTTAAGTAATTAAATTTATGAAAATATATACAAAATGCACATTAAATAAGTTATTTTTGTATTGAATATATATACAAATACATTATTAAATTAAATTTGTTTCAAAATATTTATACAAATACACATTTTATAACGTAGATTTGTATAAATATATAAACAAAATACACATTATTTAATGTAAATACGTATAAAATATATACAAAATACACATATAATATGTAATTTGTATCAAAATAAATAAACAAAATATCAATAAAAGAATATAAATTTGTATGAGTAAACGTGTATTTTGTATATTTTTTCATACAAATTTTATTATTCTATGTATTTTTGTATATAGTTTTATACAAATTTAATTATTTCATGTGCATTTTGTATATTTATTTTATACAAATACACATTATTTATTGGTATTTTATTTATTTTTATACAAATTTACATTATTTTATTGTATTTTGTATTTATTTTGATTCGAATTTACATTATTTTATGTGTATTTTGTATATATTTTTATACAAATTTACGTTATTATATGTGTATTTGTTAATATATTTAGACAAATTTACATTATTTTATATGTATTTTGTATATCTATTTCAATACAAATTTACTATTTTATGTGTATTTTGTATATCTATTTTAATACAAATTCAAATATTTCTATGTATTTTGTATATAGTTTTATAAAAATGCGTTATTTTATGTATATTTTGTATGTATATTTTTATACAAATTTACGTTATTTTATGTGTATTGTGTATATTTATTTTGATACGAATTTACATTATTTTATGTGTATTTTGTATATATTTTTTATACGTATTTACATTATTTAATGTGTATTTTGTATATATATTTTTATTCAAATTTACGTTATTTTATGTGTATGTGTTTATATATTTTGATACAAATTTACATAATTTTATGTGTATTTTGTATATATATTTCAATACAAATATAGCTTATTTGTATATTTATTTTATATATATTTTGGTATATATAAAATGCGTTATGTTAATATTGTATATTTATATATATTCAAATGCACATTATTTTATTGATAAAGAACGTATTTTGTGTATATATTTTAATTAATTTTACATTATTTTATGTGTATTTTGTATATATTTTTATACATATTACACATAATTAATGTGTATTTTGTATATATATTTATACAAATTAACGTCATTTTATTTGTAAATCTGTTTATATATTTTGAAACAAATTACATTATTTTATATGTATTTTGTATAAAAAATTCAATATAAATTTACCTTTTGTATGAAAATAAAATGAAAAAACCCCATAAAATAAAGCATTTTGTATATTTATTTCAATACAAATTTAAAAATTTTATGTGTTTTTTGTATATATACATATAAGTAAATTTCCTTCATATATATTCAAAATACATATATAATTATATATATCAAATAAAATATAAATATCAAATACACCCATAAAAAATGAAAATTCATCAAAAAAAAAAAAAATTCGATAAAGAACGTATATACATAAAATAAACCTTATAATAATACATAAAATTACGAAATTTGAATAAAAACCAAAACAAAAAACCAAAATAAATTTCAATTTATTGTAATAGAAAATACAAATACATATAATTAGTTTAATTTGTATTTAAATACATGTACAAAATACATGTATAAAATAATGTAAATAAAGATAAATGAAAACAAATTCATCGAATAACGTACATATAAAATAGATATACAAATATACATGAGAATAAAAATCGTATCAATCAAAATAAATACAGAATATCAATAAAATAATTTTGTATGAAAGAAAATAACAAATGGAAATAAAATAAGCATATTTTTTTTTTACATATGCAAAATACATAGATAATTCGTTGTATAAAAATTAATATACAAAATGCACGTACAATAAGGGAAACTTGTATTGAAAAAATATACAAAATGCACATAAAACAATGTATATTTCTTTTAAAATATATATACGAATACACATAAAATAACGTATATTTCTATAGATATATATATACAAAATACAAATGAAATGACGTTAATACGTATAAAAATATATATACACAATACACATTAAATAATGTAAATTCGCATCAAAATAAATAAACAAAATATCAATAAAAGAATGTGTATTTGTATGAAAATAGATATACAAAATACACATAAAATATTGTAAATTTGTATAAAACTCTATTAAAAAAACACACAAAAATAATTTAGATTTGTATAAAAATATAAATACAAAATACACATAAAACTAGTTAAATTTCTATTGAAATACATATACAAAATACACATAAAATAATGTAAATTTGAGTGAAAATATATAAACAAATACACTTAAAATAACGTAAATTTGTATGAAATTTATATAGAAAATACACATTAAATAATGTAAATATGTATAAAAAAATATATACAAAACACAAATAGAATAATGTAAAATAGTATCAAAATAAATACACAGAATATTAATAAAATAATGTAAATTTGTATGAAAATAAAGATGCAAAATACCCATAAAACAACGCAATTTTTATGAAAATATATATACCAAAATACACATAAAATATTTAAATTTGTATTACAATAAATATACAAAATGCACATCCAATAAGGTAAATTTGTATTGAAATAGATATGCAAAATACACATAAAATAATGTAAATTTGTTTCAAAATATATATACGAATACACATAAAATAACGTAGATTTCTATAAAAATATATATACAAAATACACATAAAATGAAGTAAATACGTATAAGAAAATGTATACAAAATACACATCAAATAATGTAAATTCGTATCAAAATAAATAAACTAAATGCCAATAAAAGAATGTTTACTTGTATAAATATAAATATACAAAATACATAAAATAACGTAAATTGTATATAAACTATATAAAAATAAACAAAAATAATTAAATTTGTATGAAAATAGATATACAAAAAACATAAAATAAGCTAAATTTGAATTGAAATAAATATAGAAAATACATAAAATAATGTAAATTTGTATCGAAATATATTCAAATACACATATATTAAAATATAATAAGGTAAATTTGTATTGAAAAAATATGCAACATACTCACGTTTACAAATTTATATTATTTTATTGGTATTTTGTATATATATTTATATACAAATTTTACTTATTTTGTGTGTATTTTGTATATATATTTTCATACAAATTTAATTACTTCTGCTTATTTTGAATATAGTTTTATATAAATTTACGTTATTTTATGTGTATTTTGTATATTTATATTTATACAAATACATTCTTTTATTGCTATTTTGTTTATTTATTTTGATACAATTTACAATATTTTATGTGTATTTTGTATACATTTTTATACGTATTTACTTCATTTATGTGTATTTTGTATATATATTTTTATAGAAATCTACGTTATTATATGTGTATTCGTATATATATTTTGAAACAAATTTACATTGTTTTATATGTATTTTGCATATCTATTTCAATACAAATTTACCTTATTGTATGTGTTTTTTGTATATTTAATTTAATACAAATTTAATTTTTTGATGTGTATTTTGGTATATATATTTTTATAAATAAAAAAAATGCGTTATTTTATGGGTATTTTGCTTCTTTATTTTCATACAAATTTACATTATTTTTTATTAATATTCTGTGTATTTATTTTGATACGATTTTACATTATTCTATTTGTGTTTTGTACATATTTTTTTATACAAATTTACGTTATTTTAAGTGTATTTGTTTATGTATTTTCATTCAAATTTACATTATTTTATGTGTATTTTGTGTATGTATTTCAATACAAATTTACCTAATTTTATGTGTATTTTGTATATTTATTTTCATACAAATTTAAAATATTTTTGTGTATTTTTGTATATAGTTTGATACAAATTTAGGTTATTTTATGTATATTTTGTATATCTATTTTCATACAAATACACATTCTTTTATTGATATTTTGTTTATTTATTTTGACGCGAATTTTATGTGAATTTGTTTTCATTTCATACAAATTTACATTATTTTATGTGTATTTTGTGCATGTATTTAAATACAAATTTAACTAATTATAGGTGTATTTTGTATATCTATTTTCATAAAAAATTGAAATTTATTTTTTTGTTTTTTTGTATATATTTTTATTCAAATTTTCGTAATTTTATAAAAATATATATACCAAAATACACATAAAATATTTAAATTTGCATTGAAATAAATATACAAAATGCACATACAATAAGGTAAATTTGTATTAAAAGAGATATGCAAAAGATACATATAAAACAATGTAAATTTGTTTCAAAATATATATACGAATACAAATAAAAAAACGTAGATTCTATAAAAATATATATACAAAATACACTTAAAATTAAGTAAATACGTATAAAAAAATGTATACAAAATACACATAAAATAATGTAAATTCGAATTAAAATAAATAAACAAAATACCAATAAAAGAATGTGTATTTGGATAAATATAAATATACAAAATACACATACAAAATAAACATAAAATAAGGTAGATTTGTAAAAAAAATATATGTACAAAATACACATAAAATAATGTAAATTTATATGAAAATATATATACAAATACACATAAAATACCATGAATTTGTATAAAAATATATATTCAAAATAAATATTAAATAATGTAAAAGCGTATAAAAATATATATACAAAGTACATATAAAATAATGTAAATTCGTATCAATATAAATCAACAAAACACCAATAAAATAATATATATATGTGAATGAAAATAAATTTACAAAATACACATAACATAACTAAAATTTGTATTAAAATATATACAAAAATACATAGAAATAATTTGAGTTTGTATGAAAATAGATATTCAAAATACTCATAAAACTAGGTAAATTTCTTTTGAAATGTATATACAAAATAGCCATAAAATATTGTAAATTTGTGTCAAAATATATAAACAAATACACATAAAATAACGTAAATTTGTATGAAAAATATATACAAAATACACATAGAATAATGTCAATTCGTATCAAAATGAATGAGCAGAATATCAATAAAATAATGTATATTTGTATGAAAATAAAGATGCAAAATACCCAAAAAATAAAGCATATGTTTATAAAAATACAGATACAAAAATACACATCGAATAATTAAATTTGTATTAAAATTAATATTCAAAATGCGTATATAATAAGGTAAATTTGTATTGAAAAAATATGCAACATACACGTTTACTCATACAAATTTATATTATTTTATTGGTATTTTGTTTATTTATTTTGATACGAATTACATGATTATATGTGTATTTTGTACACATTTTTTTATACGTATTTACATTATTTAATGTGTATTTTGTTTACATATTTTCATACAAATTTACGTTATTATATGTGTATTTGTATAAATATTTTGATACAAATTTACTTTTCAATTCAAATTTAGCTTATTTTGTGTGTATTTTGTATATATTTTCATACAAATTTAATTACTTCTGTGTATTTATGTACATAGTTTTATATAAATTTACGTTATTTTATGTATTTTGTATATTTATATTTATACAAATACATTCTTTTATTGGTATTTTTTTATTTATTTTGATGCAATTTACATTATTTTATGTGTATTTTGTATACATTTTATACGCATTTACTTCGTTTATGTGTATTTTGTATATATATATATATATATATATATATATATATATATATATATATATATATATATATATATATATATATATATATATATATATATATATATATATATATATATATATATATATATATATATATATATATATATATATATATATATATATATATATATATATATATATATATATATATTTATTTATAGAAATCTACGTTATTTTATGTGTATTCGTATACATATTTTGAAACAAATTTACATTGCCTTATATGTATTTTGCGTATCTATGTCAATACAAATTTACCTTATTGTATGTGTTTTTTATATATTTATTTTAATACAAATCTAATTTTTTTATGTGTATTTTGGTATATATATTTTTATAAATAAAAAAATGCGTTATTTTATGGGTATTTTGCCTCTTTATTTTCATACAAATTTACATTATTTTATTAATATTCTGTGTATTTATTTTGATACGATTTTACATTATTCTATTTGTGTTTTGTATATATTTTTTTATCCAAATTTACGTTATTTTAAGTGTATTTGTTTATGTATTTTCAATCAAATTTACATTATTTTATGTGTATTTTGTATATGTATTTCCATACAAATTTACCTAATTTTATGTGTATTTTGTATATTCATTTTTATACAAATTTAAAATATTTTTGTGTATTTTTGTATATAGTTTGATACAAATTTAGGTTATTTTATGTGTATTTTGAATATCTATTAAATATATATACAAAATACATATGAAATTATGTAAATACGTATAAAAATATATATACAAAATACATATCAAATAATGTAAATTCGTGTCAAAATAAATAAACAAAATATCATGAAAAGAATGTGTATTTGTATGAAAATAGATAATAGATAATAAATTTGTATAAAATATATATGCAAGTTACACATTAAATAATGTAAATATGTTTAAAAAAAGTATATACAAAAAACAAATAGAATAATGTAAAATCGTATCAAAATAAATACACCGAATATTAATAAAATAATGTAAATTTGTATGAAAATAAAGATGCAAAATTCCAATAAAATAGCGCATTTCTTATAAAAATATATATACCAAAATACACATAAAATTTTTAAATTTGTATTGAAATAAATATACAAAATGCATATATAATAAGGTAAATTTGTATTGAAAGAGATATGCAAAAATACATATAAAACAATGTAAATTTGTTTCAAAATATATATATGAATACAAATAAAAAAACGTAGATTTCTACAAAAATATATATACAAAATACACATAAAATTAAAAAAATACGTATAAAAAAATGTATTCAAAATACACATAAAATAATGTAAATTCGAATTAAAATAAATAAACAAAATACCAATAAAAGCATGTGTATTTGGATAAATATAAATATACAAAATACACATACAAAATAAACATAAAATAAGGTAGATTTGTAATAAAATATATGTACAAAATACACATACAATAATGTAAATATATATGAAAATATATATACAAATACACATAAAATACCATGAATTTGTATAAAAAATTATATTCAAAATAAATATTAAATAATGTAAGAGCGTATAAAAATATATATACAAAGTACATATAAAATGAAAATTAAGATGCAAAATACCTATAAAATAACGCATTTTTTTATAAAATTATTGATACCCAAATACACATAAAATATTTGAACTTGTATTAAAATAAATATACAAAATGCACATACAATAAGGTAAATTTGTATTGAAATAGATATGGAAAATACATATAAAATAATGTAAATTTGTTTCAAAATATATATACGAATACACATAAAATAACGTAGATTTCTATAAAAATACATATACAAAATACACATATAATTAAGTAAATACGTATAAAAAAATGTATACAAAATACACATAAAATAATGTAAATTCGTATAAATGTAAATAAACAATATACCAATAAAAGAATGTGTATTTGTATAAATATAAATATAAAAAATGCACAAAAAATAACGTAAATTTATATAAAACTATATACATAAAATAACGCAAATTTCTATAAAAATATATGTACAAAAATGAATATTAAATAAATTTGCATAAAAATATATATACAAAACACACATTAGATAATGTAAATGAGTATAAAAATATGTATACAAAATACCTATGAAATAATCTAAATTCGTATCGAATTAAATTAAGAAATACCAATAAAATAATGTAATTTTGGATGAAAATATATATACAAAATTCACATAAAATAACCTAAATACAAATACAAATATACACATAAAATAATTTAAAATTGAATGAAATAAATATACAAAATAAACATAAAATAAGGTAAATTTGTAATGAAATATATGAAAAAATACACATAAAATAATATAAATTTGTATGAAAATATATATACAAATACACATTAAATAACATGAATTTGTATAAAATTTGTATCAAAATATATTCTTATACAAACAATAAATAATTGTTTTATGAAAATGTATATACAAAATACACATAAAATAATTTAAATACGTAGAAAAATATATATACAAAAAACACATAAAATAATGTAAATATGTATGAAAATATATAAACAAATACACATAAAATAATGTAAATTTGGATAAAATATGTATCATAAAATAATGTAAATTCGTATCAAAATAAATAAACAAAATACCAATAAGAGAATGTGAATTTGTATGAATATAAATATAAAAAATATACATAAAATAACGTAAATTTATATAAAACTATATACAAAAATACACAGAAGTAATTAAATTTGTATGAAAATATATACAAAATACACACGAAATAAGCTAAATTTGAATTGAAATATATATACAAAATACATGAAATAAAGTAAATTTGTATCAAAATATTTATACAAATACACATATAATAACGTAAATTTGTATGAAAATATATAAACAAAATACACATTAAATAATGTAAATACGTATAAAAAAATATGTACAAAATACACATATAATCATGTAATTCGTATCAAAATAAATAAACAAAATACCAATAAAATAATATAAATTTGTATGAGTAAACGTGTATGTTGCATATTTTTTCAATACAAATTTACCTTATTATATACGCATTTTGTATATTAATTTTAATACAAATTTAATTATTCGATGTGTATTTTTGTATCTGTATTTTTATAAACATATTCTTTATTTTTTGGGTATTTTGTCTCTTTATTTTCATACAAATTTACATTATTTTATTGATATTCTGCTCATTCATTTTGATAGGAATTGACATTATTCTATGTGTATTTTGTATATATTTTTCATACAAATTTACGTTATTTTATGTGTATTTGTTTATATATTTTGACACAAATTTACAATATTTTATGGGTATTTTGTATATACATTTCAAAAGAAATTTACCTAGTTTTATGTGTATTTTGTATATCTATTTTCATACAAACTCAAATTATTTCTATGTATTTTTGTATATATTTTAATACAAATTTTAGTTATGTTATGTGTATTTTGTAAATTTATTTTCATTCAAATATATATTATTTTATTGGTGTTTTCTTGTTTTATATTGATACGAATTTACATTATTTTATATGTACTTTGTATATATATTTTTATACGCTTTTCCATTATTTAATATATATTTTGAATATATATTTTTATACAAATTCATGGTATTTTATGTGTATTTGTATATATATTTTCATATAAATTTACATTATTTTATGTGTATTTTGTACATATATTTTATTACAAATCTACCTTATTTTATGTTTCTTTTGTATGTGTATTTTGTATATTTATATTTATTCAAATACACATTCTTTTATTGGTATTTTGTTTATTTATTTTAATTCGAATTTACGTTCTTTTATCGGAATTTTGTTTATTTATTTTGATACGAATTTTCATTTTTTTTAGGTGTATTTGATATATATATATTTTTATACTTATTTACATAATTTTATATGTATTTTGAATATATATTTTCATAGAAATTTACTCTATATGTATATGTATAGAAAATACACATGAAATAATCTAAATTCGTATCGAAATAAATGAACAGAATACCGATAAAATAATGTAATTTTGAATGAAAATATATATAGAAAATACACATAAAATAACGTAAATACAAATAAATATATACACATAAAATGATTTGAATTTGAATGAAAATAGATATGAAAATAAACTTAAAATAAGGCAAATTTATAATGAAATATATATACAAAATACACATAAAATAATGTAGATTTGTTTCAAAATATATATACGAATACACATAAAATAACGTAGATTTCTATAGAAATATATATACAAAATACACATGAAATGTTGTAAATACGTATAAAAATATATATACAAAATACACATTAAATAATGTAAATTCGTGTCAAAATAAATAATTAAAATATCAATAAAAGAATGAGTATTTGTATGAAAATACATATACAAAATACACATAAAATAACGTAAATTTGTATAAAACTATAAAAAAAATACACAAAAATAAGTTAAATTTGTATGAAAATAAATATACAAAATACACATAAAATTAGGTAAATTTGTAAAGAAATACTTATACAAAATACACATAAAATAATGTAAATTTGAATGAAAAAATATAAACAAATACACTTAAATTAACATAAATTTGTATAAAATATATATAAAAAATACTCATTAAATAATGTAAATATGTATAAAAAATATATATACAAAACACAAATAGAATAATGTAAAATCGTATTAAAATAAATACACAGAATGTAAATAAAATAATGTAAATTTGTATGAAAATAAAGATGCAAAATACCCATAAAATAACGCATTTTTTATAAATATACAAAATACACATGAAAGGATGTAAATACGTATAAAAATATATATACAAAATACACATTAAATAATGTAAATTCGCGTCAAAATAAATAAACAAAATGTCAATAAAAGAATGTGTATTTGTATGAAAATAAATATACAAAATACACATAAGATAACATAAATTTGTATAAAACTATATACAAAAATACACAAAAATAATTTAAATTTGTATGAAAATAAATATACAAAATACACATAAAATTAGGTAAATTTGTATTGAAATACATATACAAAATACACATAAGATACTGTAAATTTGAATGAAAATACATTAACAAATACACTTAAAATAACGTAAATTTGTATAAAAAAATATATACAAAACACAAATAGAATAATGTAAAATCGTATCAAAATAAATACACAGAATATTAATAAAATAATGTAAATTTGTATGAAAATAAAGAAGCAAAATACCCATAAAATAACACATTTTTTTTAAATATATATACAAAAATACACATAAAAAAATTTATTTGTATTAAAATAAATATACAAAATACACATACAATAAGGTAAATCTGTATTGAAATAGATATGCAAAATACATATAAAACAATGTAAATTTGTTTCAAAATATATATACGAAAACACATAAAATAACGAAGATTTGTATAAAAATATATATACAAAATACACGTAAAATGAAGTAAATACGTATAAAAAAATGTATACAAAATACACATAAAATAATGTAAATTCGTATCAAAATAAATAAACAAAATACCAATAAAAGAATGTGTATTTGTATAAATATAAATATACTAAATACACATAAAATAACGTAAATTTGTATAAAACTATATACAAAAATACACAGAAGTAATTAAATTCGTATGAAAATAGATATACAAAATACAGCTAAAATAAGCTAAATTTGAATTGAAATGTATATACAAAATACATAAAATAATGTAAATTTGTATCAAAATATTTATAAAAATACATAAAATAACGTAAATTTGTTTAAAAATATATAAACAAAATACACATTAAGTAATGTAAATACGTATAAAAAATATGTACAAAATACACATATAATCATGTAATTCGTATCAAACTAAATAAACAAAATAGCAATAAAATAATGTAAATTTGAATGAGAAAACATATACAAATACATATAAAATAACGCTAATTTCTATAAAAATATATGTCCAAAAATGAACGTAAAATAAATTAACTTTGGATAAAAATATATATACAAAACACACATTAAATAATGTAAATGCGTACATAAAATATCCTAAATTTGTATAAAATTATATACAAAAATACACAAAAATAATTTAAATTTGTATGAAAAGAAATATACAAAATACACATAAAATTAGGTTAAATAATATTGAAATACATATACAAAATACACATAAAATAATGTAAATTTGAAAGAAAATATATAAACAAATACACATATAATAACGTAAATTTGTATGAAATATATATACAAAATACACATTAAATAATGTAAATATGTATAAAAAAATATATACAAAACACAAATAGAATAATGTAAAATCGTATCAAAATATATACACAGAATATTAATAAAATAATGTAAATTTGTATGAAAATTAAGATGCAAAATACCTATAAAATAACGCATTTTTTATAAGATTATTGATACCAAAATACACATAAAATATTTGAATTTGTATCAAAATAAATATACAAAATGCACATACAATAAGGTAAATTTGTATTGAAATAGATATGCAAAATACATATAAAATAATGTAAATTTGTTTCAAAATATATATGCGAATACACATAAAATAACGCAGATTTCTATAAAAATACATATACAAAATACATATAAAATTAAGTAAATACGTATAAAAAAATGTATACAAAATACACATAAAATAATGTAAATTCGAATAAAGGTAAATAAACAATATACCAATAAAAGAATGTGTATTTGTATAAATATAAATATACAAAATGCACATAAAATAACGTAAATTTACATAAAACTATATACATAAAATAACGCAAATTTCTATAAAAATATATGTACAAAAATGAACATTAGATAAATTTGCATAAAAATATATATACAAAACACACATTAGATAATGTAAATGAGTATAAAAATATGTATACAAAATACCTATGAAATAATCTAAATTCGTATCGAATTAAATTAAGAAATACCAATAAAATAATGTAATTTTGGATGAAAATATATATACAAAATACACATAAAATAAACTAAATACAAATACAAATATTCACATAAAATAATTTAAAATTGAATGAAATAAATATGCAAAATAAACAAAAAATAAGGTAAATTTGTAATGAAATATATCAAAAAATACACATAAAATAATATAAATTTGTATGAAAATATATATACAAATACCTATTAAATAACATGAATTTGTATAAAATTTGTATCAAAATATATACGTATACACTCAATAAAATAACGTATTTTTTTTATGAAAATGTATATACAAAATACACATAAAATAATTTAAATACGTAGAAAAATATTTATACAAAAAACACATAAAATAGTGTAAATATGTATGAAAATATATAAACAAATACACATAATATAATGTAAATTTGGATACAAAATCTATACAAAATTAACATTAAATAATGTAAATATATATATAAAAAAATATA
This sequence comes from Eriocheir sinensis, assembly GCF_024679095.1. NCBI lineage: Eukaryota > Metazoa > Arthropoda > Malacostraca > Decapoda > Varunidae > Eriocheir > Eriocheir sinensis. The sequence goes on along the minus strand of NW_026111756.1, from coordinate 269,498 downwards.
TACAAAAAACACATAGAATAATGTTAAATCGTATCGAAATAAATAAAGAGAATATCAATAAAATAATGTAAATTTGTATGAAAATAAAGATGCAAAATATCCATATAATAACGCATATTTGCATAAAAATATATATATAAAAAAATACATATAAAATAATTAAATTTGTATTAAAATAAATATACAAAATGCACGTACAATAAAGTAAATTTGTATTGAAATAGATATGCAAAATACACATTAATAATGTAAATTTGTATCAAAATATATATACGAATACTCATAAAATAGAGTAAATTTCTATGAAAATATACATACAAAATAGATATACAAAAAACACATATAACTAGTTAAATTTGTATTTAAATACATGTACAAAAAACACATAAAATAATGTAGATTTGTATGAAATGAAAACAAATACATTTTATATAAAATATATATACAAAATACACATAGAATAATGTAAAATCAAATCAAAATAAATACACAGAATATCAATAAAATAATGTAAATTTGTATGAAAATAAAGATGCAAAGTACCCATAAAATAAAGCATATTTTTATAAAAATACATATACAAAAATACACATAGATTAATCAAATTTGTATTAAAATTAATATACAAAATGCACATACAATAAGGTAAATTTGTATTAAAAAAGTATGCAAAATACACATAAAACAATGTAAATTTGTTTCAAAATATATATACGAATACACATAAAATAACGCAGACTTCTATAGAAATATATATACAAAATACACTTGAAATAATGTAAATACGTATAAAAATATATATACAAAATACACATTAAATAATGTTAATTCGTGTCAAAATAAATAAACAAAATATCATGGAAAGAATGTGTATTTGTATGAAAATAGATATACAAAATACACATAAAATAACCTAAATTTGTATAAAACTATATACAAAAATACATAAAAATAATTTAAACTTGTATGAAAATAAATATACAAAAAACATATAAAATTAGGTAAATTTGTATTGAAATACATATACAAAATACACATAAAGTAATGTAAATTTTTATGAAAATATATAAACATATAGACTTAAAATAACGTAAAATTGTATCAAATATATATACAAAAAACACATTAAATAATGTAAATATGTATAAAAAAAATATATACAAAACACAAATAAAATAATGTATTTTTTATCAAAATAAATATAGAAAAACATAAAATATTTGATTTTGTATTTAAATAAATAGATATACAAAATACACATAAAATAATGCATTTTTGAATAAAATATATATATAAAAAATACATAAAATATTTGATTTTGTATTTAAATAAATATATATATATATATATATATATATATATATATATATATATATATATATATATATATATATATATATATATATATATATATATATATATATATATATATATATATATATATATATATATATATATATATATATAATAACGTAGATTTGTATAAAAATATATAAACACAATACACATTAAATAATGTAAATACGTATAAAAAAAATGTACAAAATACACAAATAATCATGTAATTCGTATCAAAATAAATAGACAAAATACCAATAAAATAATGTAAATTTCTATGAGAAAACATATACAAAATACACATAAATAACGCAAATATCAATAAAAATATATATAATATAATATATTTTTATACATATTTAAAATATTTAATGTATATTTTGTATATATATTTTATCCAAATTCACGTTATTTTATATGTATTTGTTTATATATTTTCATACAAATTTACATTATTTTATGTGAGTTTTGTATATGTATTTCAATACAAATTTGCCTAACTTTATGTGTATTTTGCATATCTATTTTCAAATAAATTTAAATTATTTTTGTGTATTTTTGTATATATTTTTATACAAATTTTAGTTATTTTATTTGTTTTTTGTATATATATTTTCCTACAAATTCTTTTATTGGAATTTTGTGTATTTAATTTTTTACGAATTTACATTATTTTATGTGTATTTTGTATATATATTTTTCTACGTTTTTAAATTATTTTATGTGTATTTTATATATATATTTTCATAAAAATTTACGTTATTTTATTGTGTGTATTCGTATATATTTTGAAACAAATTTTATACAAATTCATGTTATTTTATGTGTATTTGTATATATATTTTCATACAAATTTATATTATTTTATGTGTATTCTTACATATATTTTATTACAAATTTACCTTATTTTATGTTTATTTTGTATATTTATTTCATTCAATTTTAAATTATTTAATGTGTAAATTTGTATATGTATTTAGGTTATTTTATGTGTGTTTTCTATATATATTTTCATCCAAAATTACATTATTTTATTGTTATTTTCTTAATTTAACTCGATACGAATTTAGATTATTTCATAGGTATTTTGTATACATATTTTTATACTCATTTACATTATCTAATGTGTGTTTTGTATATATTTTTTTATGCAAACTAATTTTATGTCCATTTTTGTACATATATTTTTATAGAAACTTAAAACGATATTATATGTGTATTTTGTATATGTTTTCTCATACAAATTTACTTTATTTAATTAGTTTTTTGTTTATTTATTTTGATACGAATGACTTGATTATTTGTGTATTTGTATATGTTTTTTCATACAAATTTATATTATTTCATTGGTATTTTGTTTATTTATTTTGATACGAATTACATGATTATATGTGTATTTTGTACATATTTTTTATACGTATTTACATTATTTAATGTGTATTTTGTTTATATATTTTCATACAAATTTACCTTAATATATGTGTATTTGTATAAATATTTTGATACAAATTTACTTTATTTTATGTATTTTGTATATATATATTTCAATTCAAATTTAGCTTATTTTGTGTGTATTTAGTATATCTATTTTCATACAAATTTAATTACTTTTGTGTATTTTTGTATATAGTTTTATACAAATTTACGTTATTTTATGTGTATTTTGTATATTTATATTTATACAAATACACATTCTTTTTTTGGTATTTTGTTTATTTATTTTGATACGAATTTACATTATTTTATGTGTAATTTGTATACATTTTTTTATACGTATTTACTTCATTTTTATGTGTATTTTGTATATATATTTTTATACAAATCTACGTTATTTTATGTGTATTCGTATATATATTTTGAAACAATTTTATTATATGTGTATTTGTATAAATATTTTGATACAAATTTAATTTATTTCATGTATTTTGTATATATATTTCAATTCAAATTTAGCTTATTTTATCTGTATTTTGTATATCTATTTTCATACGAATTTCATTACTTCTGTGTATTTTTGTATATAGTTTTATACAAATTTACGTTATTTTATGTGTATTTTGTATATTTATATTTATACAAATACACATTCTGTTTTTGGTATTTTGTTTATTTATTTTGATACGAATTTACATTATTTTATGTGTAATTTGTATACATTTTTTTATACGTATTTACTTCATTTATTCATTTATTTATTTGTATATATATTTTTATAGAAATCTACGTTATTTTATGTGTATTCGTATATATATTTTGAAACAAATTTACATTGTTTTATATGTATTTTGCATATCTATTTCAATACAGATTTACATTATTATATGTGTATTTTGTATATTTATTTTAATACAAATTAATTTTTTATGTGTATTTTTGTAAATATATTTTTATAAAAAAATGCGTTATTTTATGGGTATTTTGCATCTTTATTTTCATACAAATTTACATTATTTTATTAACATTCTGTGTATTTTTTTTATACGATTTTACATTATTCTATTTGTGTTTTGTATATATATTTTTTATATATATTTACATTATTTAATGAGTATTTTGTATATATATTTTATACAAATTTACGTTAATTGAAGTGTATTTGTTTATATATTTTCATTCAAATTTACATTATTTTATGTGTATTTTGTATATGTATTTCAATACAAATTTACCTAATTTTATGTGTATTTTGTATATTTATTTTCATACAAATTTAATTTATTTTTGTGTATTTTTATATATAGTTTTATACAAATTTACGTTATTTTATGTGTATTTTATACATGTATTTTCATACAAATACACATTCTTTTATTGATATTCTACTTATTTATTTTGTCACGAATTTACATTATTTAATGTGTATTTTGTATATATATTTTTATACGTATTTACATCATTTCATGTGTATTTTGTATATATATTTCTATAGCTATCTACGTTATTTTAAGTGTACTCGTATATATATTTTGAAACAAATCTTCATTATTTTATGTGTATATTGTATATATATTTCATTACAAATTTGCCTTATTTTATGTTTATTTTTATATCTATTTTCATTCAAATTCAAATTATTTTATGTGTATATATTTATTTATATATACGTTCTTTTATGTGTATTTTATATATATATATATTTTCATTCAAAATTACATTATTTTATCAGTATTTTGTTAATTTTTTTCGATACGAATTTAGATTATTTCATGTGTATTTTCTATACATATACATATAGAGTAAATTTCTATGAAAATATATATTGAAAATACATATAAAATTATGTAAATAAGTATATAAATATATATATCAAATACACCTAAAAAAATGAAAATTCAATATAAATTTACCTTATTGTATGTGCATTTTGTATATTTATTTCAATACAAATTTAAATATTTTATGTGTATTTTGGTATATATATTTTCATAAGAAATGCGCTATTTTATGGGAATTTTGCATCTTTATTTTCATACAAACTTACATTATTTTATTTTCATAGAAATTTACTCTATTTTATGAGTATTCGTATATATATTTTGATACAAATTTACATTATTGATGTGTATTTTGCATATCTATTTCAATACAGATTTACCTTATTGAATGTGTATTTTGTATATTTATTTTGATACAAATTAATTTTTTTATGTGTATTTTTGTATAAATATATTTCTATAAAAAAATGCGTTATTTTATGGGTATTTTGCATCTTTATTTTCATACAAATTTACATTATTTTATTAATATTCTGTGTATTTATTTTGATACGATTTTACATTATTCTATTTGTGTTTTGTATATATTTTTTTATTCAAATTTACGTTATTTTAAGTGTATTTGTTTATGTATTTTCATTCAAATTTACATTATTTTATGTGTATTTTGTATATGTATTTCAATACAAATTTACCTAATTTTATGTGTATTTTGTATATTTATTTTCATACAAATATAAATTATTTTTGTGTATTTTTGTATATAGTTTTATACAAATTTATGTTATCTTATGTGTATTTTGTATATATATTTTCATACATATTTTGACACGAATTTACATTATTTAATGTGTATTTTGTATATATATATATATATATATATATATATATATATATATATATATATTTATATATATATATATATATATATATATATATATATATATATATATATATATATATATATATATATATATATATATTTATACGTATTTACATCCTTTCATGTGTATTTTGTATATTTAAAAAAAATGCGTTATTTTATGGGTATTTTGCATCTTTATTTTCATACAAATATACATTATTTTATTTACATTCTATGTATTTATTATGATACGATTTTACATTATTCTATTTGTGTTTTGTATATATATTTTTATACATATTTACAAAACACAAATAGAATAATGTAAATATTAATAAAATAATGTAAATTTGTATTAAAATTAAGATGCAAAATACCCATAAAATAACGCATTTTTTATAAAAATATATATACGAAAACACATAAAATATCTGATTTTGTATTAAAATAAGTATACAAAATGCACATGCAATAAGGTAAATTTGTATTGAAATAGATACGCAAAATACATATAAAACAATGTAAATTTGTTTCAAAATATATAAAGGAATACACCTAAAATAACGTAGATTTCTATAAAAATATATATACAAAATACACATATAATTAAGTAAATATTTATAAAAAAATGTATACAAAATACACATAAAATAATGTAAACTCGTATCAAAATAAATAAACAAAATACTAATAAAAGAATGTGTGTTTGTATAAATATAAATATACAAAATACACATAAAATAACGTAAATTTATATAAAACTATGTACAAAAATACATAAAAGTAATTTTATTTGTATTAAAATAGATATACAAAATACACATCAAATAAGCTAAATTTGAGTTAAAATATATATACAAAATACATAAAATAATGTAAATTTTTATCAAAATACTTATAAAAATACACATATAATAACGTAAATTTGTATAAAAATATATATAAAAAATACACATTAAATAATGTAAATACGTATAAAAAAATGTACAAAATACACAAACAATCATGTAATTCGTATCAAAATAAATAGACAAAATACCAATAAAATAATGTAAATTTCTATGAGAAAACATATACAAAATACACATAAATAACGCAAATGTCAATAAAAATATATATTATATAATATATTTTTATACATATTTAAAATATTTAATGTATATTTTGTATATATATATTTTATCCAAATTTACGTTATTTTATGTGTATTTGTATATATATTTTTATACAAATTTACATTATTTTATGTGAGTTTTGTATATGTATTTCAATACAAATATGCCTAACTTTATGTGTATATTGCATATCTATTTTCAAACAAATTTAAATTATTTTTGTGTATTTTTGTATATATTTTTATACAAATTTTAGTTATTTTATTTGTTTTTTGTATATATATTTTCCTACAAATATACATTCTTTTATTGGAGTTTTGTGTATTTATATTGTTACGAGTTTGCATTATTTTATGTGTATTTTGTATATATATTTTTCTACGTTTTTAAATTATTTTATGTGTATTTTATATATACATTTTCATAAAAATTTACGTTATTTTATTGTGTGTATTCGTATATATTTTGAAACAAATTTTATACAAATTCATGTTATTTTATGTGTATTTGTATATATATTTTCATACAAATTTATATTATTTTATGTGTATTTTGAACATATATTTCATTACAAATTTACCTTATTTTATGTTTATTTTGTATATTTATTTCATTCAATTTTAAATTATTTAATGTGTTTATTTGTATTTGTATTTAGGTTATTTTATGTGTGTTTTCTATATATATTTTCATCCAAAATTACATTAATTTATTGTTATTTTCTTAATTTAACTCGATACGAATTTAGATTATTTCATAGGTATTTTGTATACATATTTTTATACTCATTTTCATTATCTAATGTGTGTTTTGTATATATATTTTTTATGCAAATTAATTTTATGTGCATTTTTGTACATATATTTTTATAGAAATTTGCGTTATTTTATGTGTATTTTGTATATGTTTTCTCATACAAATTGACATTATTTAATTAGTTTTTTGTTTATTTATTTTGATACGAATGACATGATTATTTGTGTATTTTGTACATATTTTTTGTATACGTATTTACATTTCTTAATGTGTATTTTGTTTATATATTTTTATACAAAATTACGTTATTATATGTGTATTTGTTAAAAATATTTTGAAACAAATTTACTTTATTTTATGTATTTTGTATATATATTTCAATTCAAATTTAGCTTATTTTGTGTGTATTTTGTATATCTATTTTCATACAAATTTAATTACTTCTGTGTATTTTGTATATAGTTTTATACAAATTTACGTTATTTTATGTGCATTTTGTATATTTATATTTATACAAATACACATTCTTTTATTGGTATTTTGTTTATTTATATTTATACGAATTTACATTATTTTATGTGTATTTTGTGTACTTTTTCTATTCGTATTTACTTAATTTTATGTGTATTTAGTATATATATTTTTTTAGAAATCTACGTTATTATATGTGTATTCGTATATATATTTTAAGACAAATTTACATTGTTTTATATGTATTTTGCATATCTATTTCAATACAAATTTACCTAATTGTATGTGCATTTTGTATATTTATTTTAATACAAATTCAAATATTTTGTGTATTTTGGTATATATAATTTAAAAAAAAAGCGTTATTTTGTAGGTATTTTGCATCTTAGTTTTCATACAAATTTACATTATTTTATTAATATTCTGTGTATAAATTTTGATACGATTTTATATTATACTATTTGTGTTTTGTATATATTTTTTATACATATTTTCATTATTTAATGTGTATTTTTTATATATATTTTATACAAATTTACGTTATTTTAAGTGTATTTCTTTATATAATTTCTTTCAAATTTACATTATTTTAAATGTATTTTGTATATGTATTTCAATACAAATTTACCTAATTTTATGTGTATTTTGTATATTTATTTTCATACAAATTTAAATTATTTTTGTGTTTTTTTGTATATAGTTTTATACAAATTACGGTTATTTTATGTGTATTTTCTATATCTAGTTTTATACAAATACACATTCTTTTTTTGATATTTTGTTTATTTATTTTGACGCGAGTTTACATTATTTAATGGATTCCTACAAATGAATAGACCATTTCTTATCATTATTATTATTTTATTGCTATTATGTTTATTCATTTTGATACGAATTACATGATTATATGTGTATTTTGTACATATTTTTTATACGTGTTTACATTATTTAATGTGTATTTTGTTTATATATTTTTAAACAAATTAACGTTATTAAATGTGTATTTGTGTAAATATTTTGATACAAATTTACATTATTTTATGTATTTTGTATATACATTTCAATTCAAATTTAGCTTATTTTATTTTTATTTTGTATATATATTTTCATACAAATTTAATTACTTCTGTGTATTTTTGTATATAGTTTAATACAAATTTACGTTATTTTATGTGTATTTTGTATATTTATATTTATACAAATACACATTCTTTTATTGGTATTTTGTTTATTTATTTTGATACGAATTTACATTATTTTATGTGTATTTTGTATACATTTGTTTAAACGTATTTACTTCTTTTTATGTGTATTTTGTATATATTTTTATAGAAATCTACGTTATTTTGTGTGTATTCGTATATATATTTTGAAACAAATTTACATTGTTTTATATGCATTTTGCATATCTATTTCAATACAAATTTACCTTATTGTATGTGCATTTTGTATATTTATTTTAATACAAATTCAAATCTTTTATGTGTATTTTGGTATATATATTTTTATAAAAAAATGCGTTTCTTTATGGATATTTTGCATCTTAATTTACATACAAATTTACATTATTTTATTAAGATTCTGTGTATTTATTTTGATACTATTTTACATTATTCTATTTGTGTTTTGTATATATATTTTTTTATACATATTTACATAATTTAATGTGTATTTTTTATATATATTTTATACAAATTTACGTAATTTTAGGTGTATTTTTTTATATATTTTTATTCAAATTTCAAATGTTATTTTATGTGTATTTTGTATATGTATTTCAATACAAATCTATCTAATTTTATGTATATTTTGTACATGTATTTAAATACAAATTTATTTAATTATATGAGTTTTTTGTATATCTATTTTTATACAAATTGAAATTAATTTTGTGTATTTTTGTATATATTTTTATACAAATATATTTTGTATATTTTTTTTCCTACATATATACGTTCTTTTATCGTAGTTTTGTTTATTTATTTTTATACGAATTTACATTATTTTAGGTGTATTTGATATGTATATTTTTATACTTATTTATATCATTTAATTTGTGTTTTGAATATATATTTTCATAGAAATTTACTCTATTTTATGGGTATTCGTATATATATTTTGATACAAATTTACATTATTTATGTTTATTTTGCATATCTATTTCAATACAAATTTACCATATTGTATGTGTATTTTGTATATTTATTTTAATACAAATTTAATTATTTTATGTGTATTTTTGTAACAAATTTACACTGTTTTATTTGTATTTTGCGTTTTTTTTTTCAATACAAATTTACCTTTTTGTATGTGTGCATTTTGTATATTAATTTTAATACAAATTTAATTATTCTATGTGTATTTTTGTATATGTATTTTTAAAAAAAAATATGCTTTATCTTATGGGTCTTTTGCATCTTTATTTTCATACAAATTTAAATTATTTTATTGATATTCTGTGTACCTATTTTGATACGATTTTACATTATTCTATGTATAACAAAAATAAATATATACAAAAATACACAAAAATAATTTAAATTTGTTTGAAAATAGATATGCAAAATATGTGTATTTTGTATATATATTTCAATTTAAATTTAGCTTATTTTGTGTGTATTTTGTATATATTTTCATACAAATTTAATTACTTCTGTGTATTTTTGTATATAGTTTTATATAAATTTACGTTATTTTATGTGTATTTTGTATATTTATATTTATACAAATACACATTCTTTTATTGGTATTTTGTTTATTTATTTTGATACGAATTTACATTATTTTATGTGTATTTTGTATACATTTTTTATACGTATTTGCTTCATTTTATGTGTATTTTGTATATATATTTTATATAGAAATCTACGTTATTTTATGTGTATTCGTATATATATTTTGAAACAAATTTACATTGTTTTATATGTATTTTGCATATGTATTTCAATACAAATTTACCTTATTGTATGTATTTTTGTATATTTATTTTAATACAAATTTAATTTTTTGATGTGTATTCTGGTATATATATTTTTATAAATAAAAAAACTGCGTTATTTTATGGGTATTTTGCTTCTTTATTTTCATACAAATTTACATTATTTTATTAATATTCTGTGTATTTATTTTGATACGATTTTACATTATTCTATTTGTGTTTTGTACATATTTTTTTTATACAAATTTACGTTTTTTTATAAAATTATTGATACCAAAATACACATAAAATATTTCAAATTTGTAAATTTGTATGAAAATAAAGAAGCAAAATACCCATAAAATAACGCATTTTTTTTAAATATATATACAAAAATAGACATAAAAAAGTTTATTTATATTAAAATAAATATACAAAATGCACATACAATAAGGTAAATTTGTATTGAAATAGATATGCAAAATACATATAAAATAATGTAAATTTGTTTCAAAATATATATACGAATACACATAAAATAACGTAGATTTCTATAAAAATACATATACAAAATACATATAAAATTAAGTAAATACGTATAAAAAAATGTATACAAAATTCACATAAAATAATGTAAATTCGTATAAATGTAAATAAACAATATAATAAAGAATGTGTATTTGTATAAATATAAATATACAAAATGCACATAAAATAACGTAAATTTATATAAAACTATATACATAAAATAACGCAAATTTCTATAAAAATATATGTACAAAAATGAGCATAAAATAAATTTGCATAAAAATATATATATACAAAACACACGTTAGATAATGTAAATGAGTATAAAAATATGTATAGAAAATACCTATGAAATAATCTAAATTCGTATCGAATTAAATTAAGAAAATACCAATAAAATAATGTAATTTTGGATGAAAATATATATACAAAATACACATAAAATAACCTAAATACAAATACAAATATACACATAAAATATTGTATTTTGTATATACATTTCAATTCAAATTTAGCTTATTTTATCTGTAATCTATTTTCATACGAATTTAATTAGTTCTGTGTATTTTTGTATAGTTTTATACAAATTTACGTTAGTTTATGTGTATTTTGTATATTTATATTTATACAAATACACATTCTTTTATTGGTATTTTGTTTATTTATTTTGATACGAATTTGCATTATTTTATGTGTATTTTGTATACATTTTCTTATACGTATTTACTTCATTTTATGTGTATTTTGTATATATATTTTTATACAAATCTACGTTATTTTATGAGTATTCGTATATATATTTTGAAACAAATTTACATTGTTTTATATATATTTTGCATATCTATTTCAATACAGATTTACCTTATTGTATGTGTATTTTGTATATTTATTTTAATACAAATTATTTTTTTCATGTGTATTTTGGTATATATATTTTTATAAAAAATGCGTTATTTAATGGGTATTTTGCATCTTTATTTTCATACAAATTTACATTGTTTTATTAATATTCTGTGTATTTATTTTGATACGATTTTACATTATTCTATTTGTGTTTTGTATATATTTTTTTATACATATTTACATTATTTAATGTGTATTTGTATATTTTAAAACAAATTTACGTTATTTTATGCGCATCTGTTAAAATATTTTGATACAAATTTACATTATTATATGTATTTTGTATATATATTTCAATACAAATTTAGTTTATTTTATGTATATTTTGTATATCTATTTTCATTCGTATCAAAATAAATAAACAAAATAGCAATAAAATAATGTAAATTTGTATGAGAAAACATGTGTATTTTGTTTATATATTTTTAAACAAATTTACGTTATTATATGTATTTTTATAAATATTTTGATACAAATTTACATTATTTTATGTATTTTGTATATACATTTCAATTCAAATTTAGCTTATTTTATCTGTATTTTGTATATCTATTTTCATACGAATTTAATTACTTCTGTGTATTTTTGTATATAGTTTTATACAAATTTACGGTTTTTTTATGTGTATTTTGTATATTTATATTTATACAAATACACATTCTTTTATTGGTATTTTGTTTATTTATTTTGATACGAATTTACATTATTTTATGTGTATTTTGTATACATTTTTTTATACGTATTTACTTCATTTTACGTGTATTTTGTATATATATATTTATACAAATCTACGTTATTTTATGTGTATTCGTATATATATTTTGAAACAAATTTACATTGTTTTATATGTATTTTGCATATCTATTTTAATACAGATTTACCTTATTGTATGTGTATTTTGTATATTTATTTTAATATAAATAAATTTTTTTATGTCTATTTTTGTATATATATTTAAAAAAAATGCGTTATTTTATGGGTATTTTGCTTCTTTATTTTCATACAAATTTACATTATTTTATTAATATTCTGTGTATTTATTTTGATACGATTTTACATTATTCTATTTGTGTTTTGTATATATTTTTTATACAAATTTACGTTATTTAAAGTGTATTTGTTTATGTATTTTCATTCAAATTTACAGTATTTTATGTGTATTTTGTATATGTATTTCAATACAAATTTACCTAATTATATGTGTATTTTGTATATTTATTTTCATACAAATTTAAATTATTTTTGTGTATTTTTGTATATAGTTTTATACAAATTTATGTTATCTTATGTGTATTTTGTATATTTATTTTCATACAAATACACATTCTTTTATTGACATTTTGTTTATTTATTTTGACGCGAATTTACATTATTTAATGTGTATTTTGTATATATATTTTTATACGTATTTACATCCTTTCATGTGTATTTTGTATATTTATAAAAATGCGTTATTTTATGGGTATTTTGCATCTTTATTTTCATACAAATTTACATTATTTTATTTACATTCTGTGTATTTATTTTAATACGATTTTACATTATTCTATTTGTGTTTTGTATATGTATTTTTTATACATATTTACATTATTTAATGAGTATTTTTATATATATTTTATACAAATTTATGTTAATTTAAGTGTATTTGTTTATATATTTTCATTCAAATTTACATTATTTTATGTGTATTTTGTATATGTATTTCTTTACAAATTTACCTAATTTTATGTGTATTTTGTATATTTATTTTCATACAAATTTAACTTATGTTTGTGTATTTTTATATATAGTTTTATACAAATTTACGTTATTTTATGTGTATTTTGTATATGTATTTTCATACAAATACACATTCTTTTATTGATATTTTAATTATTTATTTTGACACGAATTTACATTATTTAATGTGTATTTTGTATATATATTTTTATACGTATTTACAACATTTCATGTGTATTTTGTATATATATTTCTATAGAAATCTACGTTATTTTATGTGTATTGGTATATATATTTTGAAACAAATCTACATTATTTTATGTGTATTTTGTATATACATTTCATTATAAATTTGCCTTATTTTAAGTTTATTTTTATATCTATTTTCATTCAAATTCAAATCATTTTATGTGTATATATTTATTTGTATTTACGTTATTTTATGTGTATTTTCTATATATATTTTCATTCAAAATTACATTATTTTATCGGTATTTTGTTCATTTATTTCGATACGAATTTAGATTATTTCATTGTGTACTTTCTATACATATACATATAGATTAAATTTCTATGAAAATATATATTCAAAATACATATAAAATTATGTAAATAAGTATAAAAATATATATATCAAATACACCTAAAAAAAATGAAAATTCGTATCAAAATAAATAAATAAAATTCCGATAAAAGAACGTATATTTGTAGGAAAATAAATATACAAAATACACATAAAATTACGAAAATTTGAATAAAAATATATACAAAAATACACAAAATTAATTTCAATTTGTATGAAAATAGATATACAAAATACACATATAATTAGTTAAATTTGTATTTAAATACATGTACAAAATTCACATAAAATAATGTAAATTTGTATGAAATGAAAACAAATTCACATAAAATAACGTACATTGGTATAAAATAGATATACAAAATATACATAGAATAATGTAAAATCGTATCAAAATAAATACACAGAATATCAATAAAATAATGTAATTTTGTATGAAAATAAAGATGCAAAATACCCATAAAATACAGCATATTTTTATAAAAATATATATACAAAAATACACATAAAATAATTAAATTTGCATCAAAATAAATATACAAAAGGCACATACAATAAAGAAAATTTGTATTGAAATAGATATGCAAAATACACATAAATAATGTAAATTTGTATCAAAATATATATACAAATACATATAAAATAGAGTAAATTTCTATGAAAATATATATTCAAAATACATATAAAATTATGTAAATAAGTATAAAAATATATATATCAAATACACCTAAAATAATGAAAATTCGTATCAAAATAAATAAACAAAATTCCGATAAAAGAACGTATATTTGTAGGAAAATAAATATACAAAATTCACATAAAATTACGAAAATTTGAATAAAAATATATACTAAAATACACAAAATTAATTTCAATTTGTATGAAAATAGATATACATAATAAACATATAATTAGTTAAATTTGTATTTAAATACATGTACAAAATACACATAAAATAATGTAAATTTGTATGAAATGAAAACAAATTCACATAAAATAACGTTCATTTGTATGAAATATATATACAAAATATACATAGAATAATGTAAAATCGTATCAAAATAAATACACAGAATATCAATAAAATAAGGTAAATTTGTATGAAAATAAAGATGCAAAATACCCATAAAATAAAGCTTTTTTTTTTATGAAAATACATATACAAAAATACACATAGAATAATTAAATTTGTATTAAAATTAATATACAAAATGCACGTACAATAAGGTAAATTTATATTGAAAAAATATGCAAAATGCACATCAAACAATGTATATTTGTTTCAAAATATATATACGAATACACATAAAATAACATATATTTCTATAAAAATATATATACAAAATACACATGAAATGACGTAAATACGTATAAAAATATATATAAACAATACACATTAAATAATGTGAATTCGCGTCAAAATAAATAAACAAAATATCAATAAAAAATGTGTATTTGTATGAAAATAGATATACAAAATACACATAAAATATGTTAAATTTATATAAAACTCTTTTTATTAAAATATATATACCAAAATAATAAAATATTTAAATTTGTATTACAATAAATATACAAAATGCACATACAATAAGGTAGATTTATATTGAAATAGATATGCTAAATACATATAAAACAATGTAAATTTGCTTCAAAATATATATACCAATACACATAAAATAACGTAGATTACTATAAAAATATATATACAAAATACACATTAAATGAAGTAAATACGTATAAGAAAATGTATACAAAGTACACATAATATAATTAAATTTGTGTTAAAATAAATATACAAAATACACATACAATAAGGTAAATCTATATTGAAATAGATATGCAAAATAAACATAAAATAATGTAAATTTGTATCAAAACATATACGAATACACACAATAAAATAACGTAAATTTTTATGAAAATATATATAAAAAATACACATAAAATAATGTAAATACGTATAAAAATATATATACAAAATACACATAAAATTATGTAAATTCTTATGAAAATAAATGAACAAAATTCCACTAAAAGAATGTATATTTGTAGGAAAATATAAATACAAAATACAAATAAAATAACTAAAATTTGTATAAAAATATATAAAAAATACATAAAAATAATTTAAATTTATTTGAAAATAGATATGCAAAATACACATAAAATTAGGCAAATCTGTATTGAAATACATATTCAAATTACATATAAAATATTGTAAATTTGTATGAAAATATATAAACAAATACACATAAAATAGCGTAAATTTATATAAAATATATATACAAAATATACATTAAATAATGTAAATGTGGATAAAAATATATATACAAAATACACATAGAATAATGTAAAATCGTATCAAAATAAATAAACAGAATATCAGTAAAATAATGTAGATTTGTATGAAAATAAAGATGCAAAATACCCAAATAATAACGCATATTTTTACAAAAATACACATAAAATAATAAAATTTGTATTAAAATAAATATACAAAATACACATACAATATGGTAAATTTGTATTGAAATAGATATGCAAAATAAACATAAATAATGTAAATTTGTATCAAAATATATATACGAACACCCATAAAATAGAGTAAATTTCTATGAAAATATATATTCAAAACACAAATAAAATGATATAAATAAGTATAAAAATATACATATCAAATACACCTAAAATAATGTAAATTCGTATAAAAATAAATAAACAAAACTACGATAAAAGAACGTATATATGTAGGAAAAAAAATATACAAAATATATTTGTATAAAAATATATACAAAAATACACAAAATTAATTTAAATTTGTATGAAAATAGATATACAAAATACTCATATAATTAAATAAATTTGTATTTAAATACATGTACAAAATATACATAAAATTAGATAGATTTGTATTGAAATACATATACAAAATACACATAAAATAATATTTAAATTTGAATGAAAATATATAAAAAAATACACCTAAAATTACGTAAATTTGTATAAAATATATTTAAAAAATACACATTAAATTATGTAAATATGTATAAAAAAATATATATACAAAACACAAATAGAATAATGTAAAATAGTATCAAAATAAATACACAGAATCTTAATAAAATAATGTAAATTTGTATGTAAATTAAGATGCAAAATACCCATAAAGAAACGCATTTTTTTATAAAAATATATATACCAAAATACACATAAAATATTTGAATTTGTATTAAAATAAATATACAAAATGCACATACAATAAGGTAAATTTGTATTAAAATAGATATGCAAAATACATATAAAACAATGTAAATTTGTTTCAAAATATATATACGAATACACACAAAATAACGTAGATTTCTATAAAAATATATACAAAATACACATAAAAAGAAGTAAATACGTTTAAACAAATGTATACAAAATACACATAAAATAATGTAAATTCGTATCAAAATAAATAAACAAAATACCAATAAAAGAATGTGTATTTGTATAAATATAAATATACAAAATACACATAAAATAACGTAAATTTGTATTAAACTATATACAAAAATACACAGAAGTAATTAAATTTGTATGAAAATATATATACAAAATAAAAATAAAATAAGCTAAATTTGAATTGAAATGTATATACAAAATACATAAAATAATGTAAATTTGTATCAAAATATTTACACAAATACACATTTAATAACGTTAATTTGTTTAAAAATATACACATTAAATAATGTAAACACGTATAAAAAATATGTACAAAATACACATATAATCATGTAATTCGTATCAAAATGAATAAACAAAATAGCAATAAAATAATAATAATAATAATAAATGGTCTATTCATTTGTAGGAAGCCATTAAATAATGTAAACTCGCGTCAAAATAAATAAACAAAATATCAATAAAAGAATGTGTATTTGTATAAAACTAGATATAGAAAATACACATAAAATAACCTAAATTTGTATAAAACTATATACAAAAAAACACAAAAATAATTTAAATTTGTATGAAAATAAATATACAAAATACACATAAAATTAGGTAAATTTGTATTGAAATACATATACAAAATACATTTAAAATAATGTAAATTTGAATGAAATTATATAAAGAAATACACTTAAAATAACGTAAATTTGTATAAAATATATATCAAAAATACACATTAAATAATGAAAATATGTATAAAAAAATATATACAAAACACAAATAGTATAATATAAAATCGTATCAAAATTTATACACAGAATATTAATAAAATAATGTAAATTTGTATGAAAACTAAGATGCAAAACACCTATAAAATAACGCATTTTTTTAAAATTATATATACCAAAATACACAAAACATTTGAATTTGTATTAAAATAAATATACAAAATGCACATACAATAAGGTAAATTTGTATTGAAATAGATATGCAAAATACATATAAAACAATGTAAATTTGTCTTAAAATATATATACGAATACACATATAATAACGTAGATTTCTATAAAAATATATATACTAAATACACATAAAATTAAGTAAATACGAATAGAAAAAGTACAAAAAATACACATAAAATAATGTAAATTCGTATAAATATAAATAAACAAAATACCAATAAAAGAATGTGTATTTTTATAAATATAAATATACAAAATGCACATAAAATAACGTAAATTTGTATAAAACTATATACAAAAATACACAGAAGTAATTAAATTTGTATGAAAATAGATATACAAAATACACACAAAATAAGCTAAATTTGAATTGAAATATATATACAAAATACATAAAATAAAGTAAATTTGTTTCAAAATATTTTTAACAAATACACATATAATAACGTAAATTTGTATAAAAATATATAAACAAAATACACATTAAGAAATGTAAATACGTATACAAAAATATGTACAAAATACACAAATAATCATGTCATTCGTATCAAAATAAATAAACAAAAAACTAATTAAATAATGTCAATTTGTATGAGAAAACATATACAAAATACACATAAAATAACGCAAATTTCTATAAAAATATATGTACAAAAATGCACATAAAATTAATTTGCATAAAAAATATATATACAAAACACACATTAGATAATGAAAATGAGTATAAAAATATGTATACAAAATACCTATGAAATAATCTAAATTCGTATCGAGTTAAATTAAGAAAATAACAATAAATTAATGTAATTTTGGATGAAAATATATATAGAAAACACACATAAAATAACCTAAATACAAATACAAATAAACACATTAAATAATTTAAAATTGAATGAAATAAATATACAAAATAAACATAAAATAAGGTAAATTTGTAATAAAATATATGTAAAAATACACATAAAATAATATAAATTTGTATGAAAATATATATACAAATACACATAAAATAACATGAATTTGTATAAAATTTGTTTCAAAATATATACGAATACACACTATAAAATAACGTAAATTTTTATGAAAATGTATATAAAAAATACACATAAAATAATTTAAATACGTAGAAAAATATATATACAAAATACACATAAAATAATGTAAACTCGTAACAAAATAAATACACAAAATTCCAATAAAAGAATGTATATTTGTAGGAAAATATATATACAAAAAACAAATAAAATAACTAAAATTTGTATAAAAATATATACAAAAATACACAAAAATAATTAAAATTTGTTTGAAAATAGATATGCAAAATACACATAAAGTTAGGCATATTTGTATTGAAATACATATACAAAGCTCACATAAAATAATGTAAATTTGTATAAAAATATATATACAAATACACATAAAATAACGTAAATTTGGATAAAATATATATATACAAAAAATACATTAAATATTTTAAATATGTATAAAAATATATTATATTATATATATTTTTATTGACATTTGCGTTATTTATGTGTATTTTGCATATGTTTTCTCATAGAAATTTACATTATTTTATTGGTATTTTGTCTATTTATTTTGATACGAATTACATGATTGTTTGTGTATTTTGTACATTTTTTTATACGTATTTACATTATTTAATGTGTATTTTGTTTATATATTTTTTTACAAATTTACGTTATTATATGTGTATTTTTATAAGTATTTTGATAAAAATTTACATTATTTTATGTATTTTGTATATATATTTCAATTCAAATTTAGCTTATTTTATGTGTATTTTGTATATCTATTTTAATACAAATTTAATTACTTTTTTGTATTTTTGTACATAGTTTTATATAAATTTACGTTATTTTATGTGTATTTTGTATATTTATATTTATACAAACAAACATTCTTTTATTAGTATTTTGTTTATTTATTTTGATAGGAGTTTACATTATTTTATGTGTATTTTGTATACATTTTTTTTTATACGTATTTACTTAATTATATGTGTATTTTGTATATATTTTTTTATAGAAATCTACGTTATTTTAGGTGTATTCCTTTATATATTTTGAAACAAATTTACATTGTTTTATATGTATTTTGCGTATCTATTTCAATACAAATTTACCTTATTGTATGTGCATTTTGTATACTTATTTTAATACAAAATCAGATATTTTATGTGTTTTCGGATATATATTTTTATAAAATATGCGTTATTTTATGGATATTTTGCATCTTAATTTTCATACAAATTTACATTATTTTATTAATACTTACATTATTCTATTTGTGCTTTGTAAATATGTATAAAAAATATATATACAAAACACAAATAGAATAATGTAAAATCGTATCATAATAAATACATAGAATGTAAATAAAATAATGTAAATTTGTATGAAAATAAAGATGCAAAATACCCATAAAATAACGCATTTTTTATAAATATACAAAATACACATGAAAGGATGTAAATACGTATAAATATATATATATATATATATATATATATATATATATATATATATATATATATATATATATATATATATATATATATATATATATATATATATATATACAAAATACACATTAAATAATGTAAATTCGTGTCAGAATAAATAAACAAAATATTAATAAAAGAATGTGTATTTGTATGAAAATATATATACAAAATACACATAAGATAACATAAATTTGTATAAAACTATATACAAAAATACACAAAAATAATTTATATTTGTATGAAAATAAATATACAAAATACACATAAAATTAGGTAAATTTGTATTGAAATACATATACAAAATACACATAAAATAATGTAAATTTGAATGAAAATACATAAACAAATACACTTAAAATAACGTAAATTTGAATAAAAAAATATATACAAAACACAAATAGAATAATGTAAAATCGTATCAAAATAAATACACAGAATATTAATAAAATAATGTAAATTTGTATGAAAATAAAGATGCAAAATACCCATAAAATAACGCACTTTTTTTATAGAAATATATTTATACAAAAATACACATAAAAAAATTAATTTGTATTAAAATAAATATATAAAATACACTTACAATAAGGTAAATCTGTATTGAAATAGATATGCAAAATACACATCAATAATGTAAATTTGTATCAAAATATATATACGAATACTCATAAAAAAGAGTAAATTTCTATGAAAATAAAATAATGTAAGTTTGTATGAAAATAAAGATGCAAAATTCCCATAAAATAGCGCATTTCTTATAAAAATATATATACCACAATATACATAAGATATTTTAATTTGTATTGAAATAAATATACAAAATGCACATACAATAAGGTAAATTTATATTGAATTTTCATTTTTTTAAGTGTATTTGATATATATATTTTTATACTTATTTACATAATTTTATATGTATTTTCAATATATATTTTCATAGAAATTTACTCTATTTGTATATGTATAGAAAATACACATGAAATAATCTAAATTCGTATCGAAAAAAATGAACAAAATACCGATAAAATAATGTAATTTTGAATGAAAATATACAAATAAATATATACACATAAAATAATTTGAATTTGAATGAAAATAGATATAAAAATAAACATGAAATAAGGCAAATTTGTAATGAAATATATATACAAAATACACAAAAAATAATGAAGATTTGTTTCAAAATATATATACGAATACACTTAAAATAACGTAGATAGCTATAGAAATATATATACAAAATACACATGAAATGATGTAAATACGTATAAAAATATATATACAAAATACACATTAAATAATGTAAATTCATGACAAAATAAATAAGGAGAATATCAATAAGAGAATGTGTATTTGTATGAAAATACATGTATAAAATACACATAAAATAACGTAAATTTGTATAAAACTATATATAAAAATATACAAAAATAAATTATATTTGTATGAAAATAAATATACAAAATACACATAAAATTAGGTAAATTTGTATTGAAATACATATACAAAATACACATAAAATAATGTAAATTTGAATGAAAATATATAAACAAATACACTTCAATTAACGTAAATTTGTATAAAATATATATACAAAATACTCATTAAATAATGTAAATATGTATAAAAAATATATATACAAAAAAAAAATAGAATAATGTAAAATCGTATCAAAAAAAATACACAGAATATTAATAAAATAATGTAAATTTGTATGAAAATAAAGATGCAAAATACCCATAAAATAACGCATTTTTTCTATAAAAATATATTTACAAAAATACACATAAAAAATTAATTTGTATTAAAATAAATATACAAAATACACATATAATAATGTAAATCTGTATTGAAATAGATATGCAAAATACATATAAAACAATGTAAATTTGTTTCAAAATATATATACGAATACACATAAAATAACGTAGATTTCTATAAAAATATATATACAAATAAATAAATGAATAAATGAAGTAAATACGTATAAAAAAATGTATACAAATTACACATAAAATAATGTAAATTCGTATCAAAATAAATAAACAAAATACCAAAAAAAGAATGTGTATTTGTATAAATATAAATATACAAAATACACATAAAATAACGTAAATTTGTATAAAACTATATACAAAAATACACAAAAGTAATTAAATTTATTTGAAAATAGATATACAAAATACTCACAAAATAAGCTAAATTTGAATAGAAATATATATATACAAAATACATAAAATAGAGTAAATTTGTATCAAAATATTTATACAAATACACATATATTAAGATAAATTTGTATGAAAATATATAAACAAAATACACATTAAATAATGTAAATACGTATAAAAAATATGTACAAAATACACATATAATCATGTAATTCGTATCAAAATAAATAAACAAAATACCAATGATATAATATAAATTTGTATGAAAAAACATATACAAATACACAAATAATCAAGTCATTCGTATCAAAATAAATAAACAAAAAACTAATTAAATAATGTCAATTTGTATGAGAAAACATATACAAAATACACATAAAATATCGTTTTAACCCTATACGTTCCGACCCCTTGAGATTTTTCGCCCTCGTATAGCCAGCATCGTATTGATTTTTCTGAACAACAATAACGCTCGTGAACACTAAGTACTGGAACCTAATCAATGGTGTAAAGCAATAGTGAATAATGAGTGAAAAGAAACTCTCAAGAAATAAAATTCTCCTCTTCCTCTCTTCTTTCTTCCTTCTTTTCTTCCTCTTCTTCCTTCTTCTTCTTCCTTCTTTTCTTCTTCTTCTTCCTCTTCTTCCTTTCTTTCCTCCTCCTCTTCTTTCTCCTTTCTTCCTCTTCCTCTTCCTCTCTTCTTCTTCCTTTATTCTTCCTCCTCTTCCTCCTTTCCTTTTTCTTTCTTCCTTCTTCTCGCCTCTTTTTCATCCTCTTCCTTTTCTTCTGCCTCTTCCTCCTTCTTCATCTTCCTCCTCTTCCTGTTCTTCCTCCTCCTCCTCTTCTTCCTCTATTTCCTCCTCTTCTTCCTCTTACTCTTCTTCCTGCTCTTCCTCCTTTCCTTCCTCCTCTTCTTCCTCCTTTTCCTCTTCTTCCTCCTCTTCCTCTTCTTTCTCCTTTGCCCTCTTCCTCTTTTCCCTCCTTCCTCTTCTTCTTTTCCTTTTCCTCTTCCTCTGCTTCTCTTTTCCTCCTCTTCCTAGCTTCTCGTCCTACTCTTCTTCCTCATTCTTCCTCTCCTCTTCCTTTTCTTCTTCCTTCTCATCTTCTTCCTTTTCTTGATTTTGCTCTTCTTCCTCCTCTTCCTCTTTCTCTTCTTCCTCCTCTCCCACCTCTTCCTCTATTTCCTCCTCTTCTTCATCCTCTTCCTCCTTTTCTTCCTCTTCTTCCTACTTTTCCTAGTCTTCCTCTTCTTCCTTCTTCCTCTTCTTCCTCCTTATTGTCCACTTCACTCTTTTCCTCCTCTTCGTCCTCTTCTTCATCCTATTCTTCTTCCACCTCTGCCTAGCTTCTCGTCCTATTCTTCTTCCTCTTCTATCTTCTTCCTCCTTTTCATCCCCTACCTCTTCTTCTTCCTCTTCCTTTTCTTCTTCCTCTTTTTCCTCCTCTTCTGCATCTTCCTCTCCTTCCTCTTCTTCTTCCTCCTCTTCCTCTATTTCCTCCTCTTCTTCCTCTTCCTCTTCTTCATCCTCTTCTTCCTCCTTTTTGGTGATGATGGTGATGGTGGTGATGATGATGGTGGTGATGATGGTGATGATGGTGATGATGGTGGTGATGATGATGGTGGTGATGATGATGGTGATGATGGTGGTGATGATGATGGTGGTGATGATGATGGTGGTGATGATGATGGTGGTGATGATGGTGGTGGTGATGATGGTGGTGATGATGGTGGTGATGGTGATGGTGGTGATGATGATGGTGGTGATGATGGTGATGATGGTGATGATGGTGGTGATGATGATGGTGGTGATGATCGTGATGATGGTGATGGTGGTGATGATGATGGTGGTGATGATGATGGTGGTGATGATGATGGTGGTGATGATTATGGTGGTGATGATGATGGTGGTGATGATGATGGTGGTGATGATGGTGGTGATGATTATGGTGGTGATGGTGATGGTGGTGATGATGATGGTGGTGATGATGGTGATGATGGTGGTGATGATGATGGTGGTGATGATGGTGATGATGGTGATGATGATGATTATGGTGGTGATGATGGTGGTGGTGATGATGGTGGTGGTGATGATGATGGTGGTGATGATGATGGTGGTGATGATGATGGTGATGATGATGGTGATGATGGTGATGGTGGTGATGATTATGGTGGTGATGATGGTGGTGGTGATGATGGTGGTGATGATGATGGTGGTGATGATGATGGTGGTGATGATGATGGTGGTGATGATGGTGGTGATGATTATGGTGGTGATGGTGATGGTGGTGATGATGATGGTGGTGATGATGGTGATGATGGTGATGATGGTGGTGATGATGATGGTGGTGATGATGGTGATGATGGTGATGATGATGGTGATGATGATGGTGGTGATGATGATGGTGATGATGGTGGTGATGATGGTGGTGATGATGGTGGTGATGATGGTGATGATGATGATGATGGTGGTGATGATGATGGTGGTGATGATGATGGTGGTGATGATGATGATGGTGGTGATGATGGTGGTCGTGATGGTGGCGTTGATGATAAGTGTCAGAGAGAGAGAGAGGCCAGTCATAGGCTATTTGACCGTTTGAACCTAGCTCCCCTCTCTTCCATCTTTCATAGTATTTTTTTTATTACGCTAAATTTCGCTTTCCTATTCGTCTTGATATCCCAAAATAATCTCTCTCTCTCTCTCTCTCTCTCTCTCTCTCTCTGTGTCGCTCTCTCTCTCTCTCTCTCTGGGTCTCTCTCTCAATGCATCCAGGTCCCCCAAAATAAACCATATGAGGCCAGTGATTTATAGAAAGTAATTTTTTTTTTGCCGATAAGAGTATA
Organism: Eriocheir sinensis; assembly: GCF_024679095.1. Classification (NCBI taxonomy): domain Eukaryota; kingdom Metazoa; phylum Arthropoda; class Malacostraca; order Decapoda; family Varunidae; genus Eriocheir; species Eriocheir sinensis. The sequence continues at coordinate 243,142 of NW_026111756.1, read as the reverse complement.
TTTGCTTATATTGAAAGGAGCTGAATATGAATGACATGTATATATATATATATATATATATATATATATATATATATATATATATATATATATATATATATATATATATATATATATATATATATATATATATATATATATATATATATATATATATATATATATATATATATATATATTTATACATACATATATATATATATATATATATATATAGAGAGAGAGAGAGAGAGAGAGAGAGGCCAGTCATAGGCTATTTGACCGTTTGAACCTAGCTCCTCTCTTCCATCTTTCATAGTATTTTTTATATATATATATATATATATATATATATATAGAGAGGCCAGTCATAGGCTATTTGACCGTTTGAACCTAGCTCCCTCTCTTCCATCTTTCATAGTATTTTTTATTACGCTAAATTTTTTTTTTGGCGATAAGAGTATAGTTGCTTCGCTGGACCGGAACTGAATATGACTGACTTGACTATTTCGCAGCACGTGACACTGGCACTGAGCTGATGTGGGGTATTATCCGTGTTGCCTGGTTAATATATATATATATATAAATATATATATATATATATATATATATATATATATATATATATATATATATATATATATATATATATATATATATATATATATATGAAAGATGGAAGAGAGGGGAGCTAGGTTCAAACGGTCAAATAGCCTATGACTGGCCTCTCTCTCTCTCTCTCTCTCTCTCTCTCTCTCTCTGACTCCAAGCACGTACGTTTTTTTCTTTATTAGCTATATATAGGAATTGTCTGGCCAAAGTACAAGAAATTAACATATGTACGAGACACAGTTATCACCTTATGGTAGTGTCAAAATAAGTATTGTATGTGCCATAATTCGTCATCGCCTCGCCGCAATCACAAGCTCGTGTCGCCAACTGCCGTTGAATAACTCTCGTACACAGCGGGCTGTGTACGTTTTTATGTTTTATTACAGCTAGCTTGTTTGTTGGTCTGTTTAGTGTATCAGCTAAAGCTTTGTTAACATAAAAGATGCAGAACATGCAGTATAGCACTATACAATACAGGTATATTAATACTTATAACAGTAATAATATCGTCATCCGGAGGCGTTTGAACGTTGGTTTTTTTTTCACAGCGTATCGCCGTGCTTCAAAATGATTCGCGTCGGTGTTTCTAAATATTCGTGTTTAGCAAGATAACGGAGGCTCCTATGGTTATTTTTGATGTCGCATCTTAATCTACGGTATTTTCTACGTTTATCAGTAGGTCTGTTTTTCTTTTAAACTTGGTAATAAAAAAAAAATGATCGTTTTGACAAAAATCCTCAGGGGGGGGCAAATGTGGCCCGGGTCGGAACGAATAGGGTTAAGTTTCTATAAAAATATATGTACAAAAATGCACATAAAATTAGTTTGCATAAAAAAATATATACAAAACACACATTAGATAATGTAAATGAGTATAAAAATATGTATACAAAATACCAATGAAATAATCTAAATTCGTATCGAGTTAAATTAAGAAAATAACAATAAAATAATATTATTTTGGATGAAAATATATATAGAAAACACACATAAAATAACCTATATACAAATACAAATATACACATTAAATAATTTAAAATTGAATGAAATAAATATACAAAATAAACATAAAATAAGGTAAATTTGTAATAAAATATATGTAAGAATACACATAAAATAATATAAATTTGTATGAAAATATATATACAAATACACATAAATAACATGAATTTGTACAAAATTTGTTTCAAAATATATACGAATACACACAATAAAATAACGTAAATTTTTATGAAAATGTATATATAAAATACACATAAAATAGTTTAAATACGTAGAAAAATATATATACAAAATACACATAAATAATGTAAATTCGTAAAAAATTAAATACACAAAATTCCAATAAAAGAATGTATATTTGTAGGAAAATATATATACAAAAAACAAATAAAATAACTAAAATTTGTATAAAAATATATACAAAAATACACAAAAATAATTTAAATTTATTTGAAAATAGATATGCAAAATACACATAAAGTTAGGCAAATTTGTATTGAAATACATATACAAAACTCACATAAAATAATGTAAATTTGTATGAAAATATATAAACAAATATATATAAAATCACGTAAATTTGGATAAAATATATATACAAAATATACATTAAATATTTTAAATATGTATAAAAATATATTATATATATTTTTATTGATATTTGCGTTATTTATGTGTATTTTGTATATGTTTTCTCATAGAAATTTACATTATTTTATTGGTATTTTGTCTATTTATTTTGATACGAATTACATGATTATTTGTGTATTTTTTACATTTTTTTTATACGTATTTACATTATTTAATGTGTATTTTGTTTATATATTTTTATAAATTTACGTTATTATATGTGTATTTGTATAGGTATTTTGATACAAATTTACATTATTTTATGTATTTTGTATATATATTTCAATTCAAATTTAGCTTATTTTATGTGTATTTTGTATATCTATTTATTTTAATACAAAATCAAATATTTTATGTTTTTTCGTATATATATTTTTATAAAAAATGCGTTATTTTATGGGTATTTTGCATCTTAATTTTCATACAAATTTACATTATTTTATTAATATTTTCTGTATTTATTTTGATACGATTTTACATTATTTTATTTGTGTTTTGTATATATTTTTTTTATACATATTTACATTATTTAATGTTTTTTTTGTATATATATTTGATACAAATTTACGTTATTTTAAGTCTATATGTTTATATATTTTCATTCAAATTTACATTATTTTATGTGTATTTTGTATATGTATTTCAATACAAATTTACCTATTTATATATATTTTTTGTATATTTATTTTCATACAAGTTTAAATTATTTTTGTGTGTTTTTGTATATAGTTTTATACAAATTTAGGTTATTTTATGTGTATTTTGTATATCTATTTTCATAAAAATACACATTCTTTTCATGATATTTTGTTTATTTATTTTGACACGAATTAACATTATTTAATGTGTATTTTGTATATATATTTTTATACGTATTTACATTATTTCAAGTGTATTTTGTATATATATTTCTATAGAAATCTGCGTTATTTTATGTGTATTCGTATATATATTTTGAAACAAATTTACATTGTTTTATGTGTATTTTGCATATTTTTTCAATACAAATTTACCTTATTGTATGTGCATTTTGTATATTAATTTTAATACAAATTTGATTAATCTATGTGTATTTTTGTATATGTATTTTTATAAAAATATGCTTTATTTTATGGGTATTTTGCATCTTTATTTTCATACAAATTTACATTATTTTATTGATATTCTGTGTATTTATTTTGAAATGTTTTTACATTATTCTATGTGTATTTTGTATATATATTTTATATAAAATGTATTTGTTTTCATTTCATACAAATCTACATTATTTTATTTGTATTATGTAAATTTATTTAAATACGAATTTAACTATTTATATGTATTTTGTATATCTATATTGTATGTATATTTTCATAGAAATTTACTCTATTTTATGAGTATTCGTATATATATTTTGATACAAATTTACATTATTAATGTGTATTTTGCATATCTATTTCAATACAAATTTACTTTATTGTACGTGCATTTTGTATATTTATTTTTTACAAATTTAATTATTTTATATGTATTTTTTGTATATATATTTTTATGCAAATATGCGTTATTATATGGATATTTTGCATCTTTATTTTCATACAAATTTACATTATTTTATTGATATTCTCTTTATTTATTTTGATACGATTTAACATTATTCTATGTGTTTTTTGTATATATTTTTTTTATACATATTTACATTATTTAATATTCATTTTGTATATATATTTTATCCAAATTTACATTATTTTATGTGTATTGGTTTATATATTTTCATTCATATTTACATTATTTTATGTGTTTTTTGTATATATATTTTTCTACGTATTTAAATTATTTTATATGTATTTTGTATATACATTTTCATAAAAAAATTACGTTATTTTATTGTGTGTATAAGTATATATTTTGATACAAATTTTATACAAATTCATGTTATTTAATGTGTATTTGTATATATATTTTCATACAAATTTATATTATTTTATGTGTATTTTTTCATATATTTCATTACAAATTTACCTTATTTTATGTTTATTTTGTATATTTATTTCATTCAATTTTAAATTATTTTATGTGTATATTTGTAATTGTATTTAGGTTATTTTATGTGTATTTTGTATATATATTTTCATCCAAAATTACATTATTATATTGGTATTTTCTTAATTTAATTCGATACGAATTTAGATTATTTCATAGGTATTTTGTATACATATTGTTATACTCATTTACATTATCTAATGTGTGTTTTGTATATATATTTTTATGCAAATTTATTTGATGTTCATTTTTGTACATATATTTTTATAGAAATTTGCGTTATTTTATGAATATAGTTTTGTATAAATTTACGTTATTTTATGTGTATTTTGTATATTTATATTTATACAAATACACATTCTTTTATTGCTATATTGTTTATTTATATTTATACGAATTTACATTATTTTATGTGTATTTTGTATACATTTTTTATACGTATTTAATTAATTTTATGTGTATTTTGTATATGTATTTTTATAGAAATCTACGTTATTTTATGTGTATTCGCATATATATTTTGAAACAAATTTACATTATGTTAAATGTATTTTGCATATCTATTTCAATACAAATTTACCTTATTGGATGTGCATTTTGTATATTTATTTTTATACAAATTCAAATATTTTATGTGTATTTTGGTATCAATAATTTTATAAAAAATGCGTTATTTTATAGGTATTTTGCATCTTAATTTTCATACAAATTTACATTATTTTATTAATATTCTGTGTATATATTTTGATACGATTTTACATTATTCTATTTGTGTTTTGTATATATTTTTTATACATATTTACATTATTTAATGTGTATTTTGTATATATATTTCATACAAATTTACGTTATTATATGTGTATTTGTTTATATATTTTCTTTCAAATTTACATTATTTTACATGTATTTTGTATATGTATTTCAATACAAATTAACCTAATTTTATGTGTATTTTGTATATTTCTTTTCATACAAATTTAAATTATTTTTGTGTATTTTTGTATATAGTTTTATACAAATTTAGGTTATTTTATGTACGCATTTACATTATTTAATGTGTTTTTTGTATATATATTTTTATCCAAAGTTAATTTATTTTACGTTCATTTTTGGACATATATTTTTATAGAAATTAGCGTTATTTTATATGTATTTGTATATGTTTTCTCATACAAATTTACATTATTTTATTGCTATTTTGTTTATTTAGTTTGATACGAATTACATGATTATATGTGTATTTTGTACATATTTTTATACGGATTTACATTACTTAATGTGTATTTTGTTTATATATTTTAAACAAATTTACGTTATTATATGTATTTTTATAAATATTTTGATACAAATTTACATTATTTTATGTATTTTGTATATGCATTTCAATTCAAATTTAGCTTATTTTAGCTGTATTTTGTATATCTATTTTCATAAATTTAATTACTTCTGTGTATTTTTGTATATAGTTTTATACAAATATTTTGAATATTTATATTTATACAAATACACATTCTTTTATTGGTATTTTGTTTATTTATTTTGATACGATTTTACATTATTTTATGTGTATTTTGTATACATTTTTTTATACGTATTTACTTCATTTTACGTGTATTTTGTATATATATTTTTATACAAATCTACGTTATTTTATGTGTATTCGTACATATATTTTGAAACAAATTTACATTGTTTTATATGTATTTTGCATATCTATTTCAATACAGATTTACCTTATTGTATGTGTATTTTGTATATTTATTTTAATACAAATAAATTTTTTTATGTGTATTTTTTATATATATTTAAAAGAAAAAAGTGTTATTTTATGGGTATTTTGCTTCTTTATTTTCATACAAATTTACATTATTTTATTAATATTCTGTGTATTTATTTTGATACGATTTTACATTATTCTATTTGTGTTTTGTATATATTTTTTTTATACAAAATTACGTTATTTTAAGTGTATTTGTTTATATATTTTCATTCAAATTTACAGTATTTTATGTGTATTTTGTATATGTATTTCAATACAAATTTACCTAATTTTATGTGTATTTTGTATATTTATTTTCATACAAATTTAAATTATTTTTGTGTATTTTTGTATATAGTTTTATACAAATTTATGTTATCTTATGTGTGTTTTGTATATTTATTTTCATACAAATACACATTCTTTTATTGACATTTTGTTTATTTATTTTGACGCGAATTTACATTATTTAATGTGTATTTTGTATATATATTTTTATACGTATTTACATCCTTTCAAGTGTATATTGTATATTTATTAAAAATGCGTTATTTTATGGGTATTTTGCATCTTTATTTTCATACAAATTTACATTATTTTATTTACATTCTGTGTATTTATTTTAATACGATTTTACATTATTCTATTTGTGTTTTGTATATATATTTTTTATACATATTTACATTATTTAATGAGTATTTTTTATATATATTTTATACAAATTTATGTTAATTTAAGTGTATTTGTTAATATATTTTCATTCAAATTTACATTATTTTATGTGTATTTTGTATATGTATTTCTTTACAAATTTACCTAATTTTATGTGTATTTTGTATATTTATTTTCATACAAATTTAACTTATTTTTGTGTATTTTTATATATAGTTTTATACAAATTTACGTTATTTTATGTGTATTTTGTATATGTATTTTCATACAAATACTCATTCTTTTATTGATATTTTAATTATTTATTTTGACACGAATTTACATTATCTAATGTGTATTTTGTATATATATTTTTATACGTATTTACAACATTTCATGTGTATTTTGTATATATATTTCTATAGAAATCTACGTTATTTTATGTTTATTCGTATATATATTTTGAAACAAATCTACATTATTTTATGTGTATTTTGTATATATATTTCATTATAAATTTGCCTTATTTTAAATTTATTTTTATATCTATTTTCATTCAAATTCAAATCATTTTATGTGTATATATTTATTTGTATTTACGTTATTTTATGTGTATTTTCTATATATATTTTCATTCAAAATTACATTATTTTATCGGTATTTTGTTCATTTATTTCGATACGAATTTAGATTATTTCATGTGTATTTTCTATACATATACATATAGAGCAAATTTCTATGAAAATATATATTCAAAATACATATAAAATTATGTAAATAAGTAAAAAAATATATATATCAAATACACCTAAAAAAAATGAAAATTCGTATCAAAATAAATAAACAAAATTTCGATAAAAGAACGTAAATTCGAATTAAAATAAATAAACAAAATACCAATAAAAGAATGTGTATTTGGATAAATATAAATATACAAAATACACATACAAAATAAACATAAAATAAGGTAGATTTGTAATAAAATATATGTACAAATACACATAAAAAAATGTAAATTTATATGAAAATATATACAAATACACATAAATACCATGAATTTGTATAAAAATACATATTCAAAATAAATATTAAATAATGGAAAAGCGTATAAAAGTTTATACAAAGTACATATAAAATAATGTAAATTCGTATCAATATAAATCAACAAAACACCAATAAAATAATATATATTTGAATGAAAATAAATTTACAAAATACACATAACTAAAATTTGTATTAAAATATATACAAAAATACATAGAAATAATTTGAGTTTGTATGAAAATAGATATACAAAATACACATAAAACTAGGTAAATTTCTTTTGAAATGTATATACAAAATACCCATAAAATATTGTAAATTTGTGTCAAAATATATAAACAAATACACATAAAATAACGTAAATTTGTATGAAAAATATATACAAAATACACATAGAATAATGTCAATTCCTATCAAAATGAAAGAGCAGAATATCAATAAAATAATGTAAATTTGTATGAAAATAAAGAGACAAAATACCCAAAAAATAAAGAATATGTTTATAAAAATACAGATAAAAAAATACACATCGAATAATTAAATTTGTATTAAAATTAATATATAAAATGCGTATATAATAAGGTAAATTTGTATTGAAAAAATATGCAACATACACGTTTACTCATACAAATTTATATTATTTTATTGGTATTTTGTTTATTTATTTTGATACGAATTACATGATTATATGTGTATTTTGTACATATTTTTTTATACGTATTTACATTATTTAATGTGTATTTTGTTTATATATTTTCATACAAATTTACGTTATTATATGTGTATTTGTATAAATATTTTGATACAAATTTACTTTATTTCATGTATTTTGTATATATATTTCAATTCAAATTTAGCTTATTTCGTGTGTATTTTGTATATATTTTCATTCAAATTTAATTACTTCTGTGTATTTTTGTATATAGTTTTATATAAATTTACGTTATTTTATGTGTATTTTGTATATTTATATTCATTCAAATACACATTCTTTTATTGGTATTTTGTTTATTTATTTTGATACGAATTTACATTATGTTATGTGTATTTTGTATGTTGCATATTTTTTCAATACAAATTTACCTTATTATTTTGACACAAATTTACAATATTTTATGGTTATTTTGTATATACATTTCAAAAGAAATTTTCATAGTTTTATGTGTATTTTGAAAATCTATTTTCATACAAACTCAAATTATTTCTATGTATTTTTGTATATATTTTAATACAAATTTTAGTTATGTTATGTGTATTTTGTAAATTTTTTTTCATTCACATATATATATATATATATATATATATATATATATATATATATATATATATATATATATATATATATATATATATATATATATATATATATATATATATATATATATATATATATATATATATATATATATATATCTATATATATATATATATATATATTTTATTGGTGTTTTGTTGATTTATATTGATACGAATTTACATTATTTTATATGTACTTTGTATATATATTTTTATACGCTTTTACATTATTTAATATTTATTTTGAATATATATTTGTATACAAATTCATAGTATTTTATGTGTATTTGTATATATATTTTCATATAAATTTACATTATTTTATATGTATTTTGTACATATATTTTATTACAAAATCTACCTTATTTTATGTTTATTTTGTATATGTATTTTGTATATTTATATTTATCCAAATACACATTCTTTTATTGGTATTTTGTTTATTTATTTTAAATCGAATTTACATTATTTTATGTGTATTTTGTATACATTTTTTTATACGTATTTATTAATTTTATGTGTATTTTGTATATATATTTTTATAGAAATCTACGTTTTTTTATTTGTATTCGTATATATATTTTGAAACAAATTTACATTGTTTTATATGTATTTTTGCATATCTCTTTCAATACAAATTTACCTTTTTGTATGTGCATTTTGTATATTTATTTCAATACAAATTTAAATATTTTATGTGTATTTTGGTATATATATTTTTATAAGAAATGCGCTATTTTATGGGAATTTTGCATCTTTATTTTCATACAAATTTACATTATTTTATTAATATTCGGTGTATTTATTTTGATACGAATTTACATTATTCTATTTGTTTTTTGTATATACTTTTTTATACATATTTACATTATTTAATGAGTATCTTGCATATATATTTTATACAAATTTATTATCTATTATCTATTTTTATACAAATGCACATTCTTTACATGATATTTTGTTTATTTATTTTGACACGAATTTACATTATTTGATATGTATTTTGTATATATATTTTTTTTATACGTATTCACATAATTTATATGTATTTTGTATATATATTTCAATAGAAATCTACTTTATTTTATGTGTATTCGTATATATATTTTGAAACAAATTTACATTGTTTTATATGTTTTTTTGAATATCTCTTTTAATACAAATTTACCTTACTGTATATGCATTTTGTATATTTATTTCAATACAAATTTAAATATTTTATGTGTATTTTGGTATATATATTTTTATAAAAAAATGCGATAATTTTTGGGAATTTTGCATCTTTATTTTCATACAAATTTACATTATTTTATTGATATTCTGTGTATTTATTTTGATACTATTTTACATTATTCTATTTGTTTTTTGTATATATTTTTTTATACACATTTACATTATTTAATGTGTATCTTTCATATATTTTATACAAATTTACGTTATTTTAAGTGAATTTGTTTTTATATTTTCATTCAAATTTACATTTATTTTAATTCGAAATTACATTATTTTATGTGTATTTTGTATACATTTTTTATACGTATTTACTTAATTTTATGTGTATTTTGTATATATATTTTTATAGAAATCTACGTTTTTTTATTTGTATTCGTATATATATTTTGAAACAAATTTACATTGTTTTATATGTATTTTTGCATATCTCTTTCAATACAAATTTACCTTATTGTATGTGCATTTTGTACATTTATTTCAATGCAAATTTAAATATTTTATGTGTATTTTGGTATATATATTTTTATAAGAAATGCGCTATTTTATGGGAATTTTGCATGTTTATTTTCATACAAATTTACATTATTTTATTAACATTCGGTGTATTTATTTTGATACGATGTTAAATTATTCTATTTGTTTTTTGTATATACTTTTTTATACATATTTACATTATTTAATGTGTATCTTGCATATATATTTTATACAAATTTATTATCTATTATCTATTTTCATACAAATACACATTCTTTTCATGATATTTTGTTTATTTATTTTGACACGAATTTACATTATTTGATATGTATTTTGTATATATATATTTATACGTATTTACATAATTTCATATGTATTTTGTATATATTTTTCTATAGAAATCTACTTTATTTTATGTGTATTCGTATATATATTTTGAAACAAATTTACATTGTTTTATATGTATTTTTGAATATCTCTTTCAATACAAATTTACCTTACTGTATAAGCATTTTGTATATTTATTTCAATACAAATTTAAATATTTTATGTGTATTTTGGTAAATATATTTTATAAAAATGCGATATTTTGAATTTTGCATCTTTATTTTCATACAAATTTACATTATTTTATTGATATTCTGTGTATTTATTTTGATACGATTTTACATTATTCTATTTGTTTTTTGTATATATATTTTTTATACACATTTACATTATTTAATGTGTATCTTGCATATATTTTATACAAATTTACGTTATTTTAAGTGTATTTGTTTATATATTTTCACTCAAATTTACATTATTTGACGTGTATTTTGTATATGTATTTCAATACAAATTAACCTAATTTTATGTGTATTTTGTATATTTCTTTTCAAACAAATTTAAATTATTTTTGTGTATTTTTGTATATAGTTTTATACAAATTTAGGTTATTTTATGTACGCATTTACATTATTTAGTGTTTTTTGTATATAATTTTTTTTGCAAATTTACTTTATTTTATGTGCAATTTTTGTACATATATTTTTATAGAAATTTGCGTTATTTGTATATGTTTTCTCATACAAATTTACATTATTTTATTGCTATTTTGTTTATTTATTTTGATACGAATTACATGATTATATGTGTATTTTGTACATATTTTTTATACGTATTTACATTACTTAATGTGTATTTTGTTTATATATTTTTAAACAAATCTACGTTATTATATGTAATTGTATAAATATTTTGATACAGATTTACATTATTTTTTGTATTTTGTATGTACATTTCAAATCAAATTTAGCTCATTTTAGCTGTATTTTTTATATATATTTTCATACAAATTTAATTACTTCTGTGTATTTTTGTATATAGTTTTATACAAATTAACGGTATTTATATAGTGTTTTGTATATTTATATTTATACAAATACACATTCTTTTACTGGTATTTTGTTTATTTATTTTGATACGATTTTTATGTTTTTTTGTATTCATTTTTTTTATACGTATTTACTTCATTTTATGTGTATATATTTTTATAGAAATCTACGTTATATTATGTGTATTTTACAAAACACATTCTTTTATTGGTATATTGTTTATTTACATTTATACGAATTTACATTATTTTATGTGTATTTTGTATATATTTTTTTATACGTATTTACTTAATATTATGTGTATTTTGTATATGTATTTTTATAGAAATCTACGTTATTTTATGTGTATTCGTATATATATTTTGAAACAAATTTACATTATTTTATATGTATTTTGCATATCTATTTCAATACAAATTTACCTTATTGTATGTGCATTTTGTATATTTATTTTAATACAAATTCAAATATTTTAAGTGTATTTTGTTATCAATATTTTTATAAAAAATGCGTTATTTTATAGGTATTTTGCATCTTAATTTTCATACAAATTTACATTATTTTATTAATATTCTGTGTATATATTTTGATACTATTTTACATTATTCTATTTGTGTTTTGTATATATTTTTTTATACATATTTACATTATTTAATGTGTATTTTGATTATATATTTCATACAAATTTACGTTATTATATGTGTATTTGTTTATATATTTTCTTTCAAATTTACATTATTTTATATGTATTTTGTATATGTATTTCAATACAAATTAACCTAATTTTATGTGTATTTTGTATATTTCTTTTCATACAAATTTAAATTATTTTTGTGTATTTTTGTATATAGTTTTATACAAATTTAGGTTATTTTATGTACGCATTTACATTATTTAATTTGTGTTTTGTATATATATTTTCATCCAAAGTTACTTTATTTTACGTTCATTTTTGGACATATATTTTTATGGAAATTAGCGTTATTTTATATGTATTTGTATATGTTTTCTCATACAAATTTACATTATTTTTTTGATATTTTGTTTATTTAGTTTGATACGAATTACATGATTATATGTGTATTTTGTATATATTTTTTATACGTATTTGCATTACTTAATGTGTATTTTGTTTATATATTTTTAAACAAATTTACGTTATTATATGTATTTTTATAAATATTTTGATACAAATTTACATTATTTTATGTATTTTCTATATACATTTCAATTCAAATTTAACTTATTTTATCTGTAGCTTATTTTGTGTGTATTTTGTATATATTTTCATACATTGCTTTATATGTATTTTGCGTATCTATTTCAATACAAATTTACCTTATTGTATGTGTTTTTTATATATTTATTTTAATTCAAATCTAATTTTTTTATGTGTATTTTGGTATATATATTTTTATAATATTACGAAAATTTGAATAAAAATATATACAAAAAAACAAAAAAATATATTTCAATTTGTATGAAAATAGATATACAAAATACACATATAATTAGTTAAATTTGTATTTAAATACATGTACAAAATACACATAAAATAATGTAAATTTATATGAAATGAAAACAAATTCACATAAAATTCGCGTCAGAATAAATAAACAAAATATCAATAAAAGAATGTGTATTTGTATGAAAATAGATATACATAATACACATAAAATAACCTAAATTTGAATTAAACTATATACAATAATACACAAAAATATTTTAAATTTGTATGAAAATAAATATACAAAATACACATAAAATTAGGTAAATTTGTATTAAAATATATATACACAAAATACACATAAAATAATGTAAATTTGAATGAAAATACATAAACAAATACACTTAAAATAACGAAAATTTCTATAAAAAAATATGTACAAAACACAAATAGAATAATGTAAAATCGTATCAAAATAAATACAAAGAATTTTAATAAAATAATGTAAATTTGTATGAAAATAAAGAAGCAAAATACCCATAAAATAACTCATTTTTTTATTTTCAAAAATATATATACCAAAATACACATCAAAAAATTAAATTTGTATTAAAATAAATATACAAAAAACACATACAATAAGGTAAATTTGTATTGAAATAGATATGCAAAATACATATAAAACAATGTAAATTTGTTTCAAAATATATATAAGAATACACATATAATAACGTAGATTTCTATAAAAATATATATACAAAATACACATAAAATGAAGTAAATACGTATAAAAAAATGTATAAAAAATACACATAAAATAATGTAAATTCGTATCAAAATAAATAAACAAAATAACAATAAAAGAATGTGTATTTGTATAAATATAAATATACAAAATACACATAAAATAACGTAAATTTATATAAAACTATATACAAAAATACACAGAAGTAATTAAATTTGTATGAAAATATATACAAAATACACACGAAATAAGCTAAATTTGAATTGAAATATATATACAAAATACATGAAATAAAGTAAATTTGTATCAAAATATTTATACAAATACACATATAATAACGTAAATTTGTATGAAAATATATAAACAAAATACACATTAAATAATGTAAATACGTATAAAAAAATATGTACAAAATACACATATAATCATGTAATTCGTATCAAAATAAATAAACAAAATACCAGTAAAATAATATAAATTTGTATGAGTAAACGTGTATGTTGCATATTTTTTCAATACAAATTTACCTTATTATATACGCATTTTGTATATTAATTTTAATATATGTGTATTTGAATTTATATTTTGATACAAATTTACATTATTTTATGTATTTTCTGTATTTATTTCAATTCAAATTTAGCTTATTTTATGTGTCTTTTGTATATCTATTTTCAGACAAATTTAATTATTTTTGTTTATTTTTGTATATAGTTTTATACAATTTTACGTTATTTTATGTGTATTTTGTATATTTATATTTATACAAGTAAACATTCTTTTATTGGCATTTAGTATTTATTTTGATACGAGTTTACATTATTTTATGTGTATTTTGTATACATTTTCTTATACGTATTTACTTCATTTTATGTGTATTTTGTATATATATTTTTATAGAAATCTACGTTATTTTATGTGTATTCGTATATATATTTTGAAACAAATTTACATTGTTTTATGTGTATTTTGCATATCTATTTCAATACAAATTTACCTTATTGTATGTGCATTTTGTATATTTATTGTAATACAAATTTAGATATTTTATGTGTATTTTGGTATATATATTTTCATAAAAAATGGGTTGTTTTATGGGTATTTTGCGTCTTTATTTTCATACAAATTTACATTATTTTATTAATATTCTGTGTATTTATTTTGATACTATTTTACATTATTCTATTTGTGTTTTGTATATATTTTTTTTATACATATTTACATTATTTAATGTGTATTTTCTATATATATTTCATACAAATTTACGTTATTTTAAGTGTATTTGTTTATATATTTTCATTCAAATTTACATTATTTTATGTGTATTTTGTATATGTATTTCAACAGAAATTTAACTAGCTTTATGTGTATTTTGTATATATATTTTTATACAAATTTAAATTATTTTTGTGTATTTTTTTAATAGAGTTTTATACAAATTTACAATATTTTATGTGTATTTTGTATATCTATTTTCATACAAATACACAATCTTTAATTGATATTTTGTTTATTTATTTTGATGCGAATTTATATTATTTAATGTGAATTGTGTATATATATTTTTGTACGTATTTACGTCATTTCATGTGTATTTTTTATATATATTTCTATAGAAATATACGTTATTTTATGTGTATTCGTATATATATTTTGAAACAAATATACATTGTTTTATGTGCATTTTGTATATTTTTTCAATATTGTACGTGCATTTTGTATATTAATTTTAATACAAATTTAATTATTCTATGTGTATTCTTGTATATGTATTTTATGGGTATTTTGCATCTTTATTTTCATACAAAATTACATTATTTTATTGATATTCTGTGTATTTATTTTGATACGATTTTACATTATTCTATGTATATTTTGTATATCTATTTTATTCAAATGTACGTTTTTTTATGTGAATTTGTTTTCATTTCATACAAATTTACATTATTTTATGTGTATTTTGTACATGTATTTAAATACAAATTTAACTAATTATATGTGTATTTTGTATATCTATTTTCATACAAATTGAAATTTATTTTTTTGTTTTTTTGTATATATTTTTATGCAAATTTTCGTAATTTTATGTGTATTTTGTATATTTATTTTCCTACAAATATACGTTCTTTTATCGGAATTTTGTTTATTTATTTTGATACGAATTTTCATGTTTTTAGGTGTATTTGATATATATATATTTTTATACTTATTTACATAATTTTATATGTATTTTGAATATATATTTTCATAGAAATTTACTCTATATGTATATACAAAAAAACACAAAAATAATTTAAATTTGTATGAAAATAAATATACAAAATACACATAAAATTTGGTAAATTTGTATTGAAATACATATACAAAATACACTGAAAATAATGTAAATTTGAATGAAATTACATAAACAAATACACTTAAAATGACGTTAATTTGTATAAAATATATATAAAAAATACACATTAAATAATGAAAATATGTATAAAAAAATATATACAAAACACAAATAGTATAATATAAAATCGTATCAAAATATATACACAGAATATTAATAAAATAATGTACATTTGTATGAAAACTAAGATGCAAAATACCTATAAAATAACGCATTTTTTATAAAATTATATATACCAAAATACACATAAAATATTTGAATTTGTATTAAAATAAATATACAAAATGCACATACAATAAGGTAAATTTGTAATGAAATAGATATGCAAAAAACATATAAAACAATGTAAATTTGTTTCAAAATATATATACGAATACACATAAAATAACGTAGATTTCTATAAATATATATATACAAAATACAAATAAAATTAAGTAAATACGAATCAAAAATGTATACAAAATACTCATATAATAATGTAAATTCGTATAAATATAAATAAACAAAATACCAATAAGAGAATGTGTATTTGTATAAATATAAATATACAAAATGCACATAAAATAACGTAAATTTGTATAAAACTATATACAAAAATACTCAGAAGTAAGTAAATTTGCATGAAAATAGATATACAAAATACACACAAAATAAGCTAAATTTGAATTGAAATATATATACAAAATACATAAAATAAAGTAAATTCGTTTCAAAATATTTTTAACAAATACACATATAATAACGTAAATTTGTAAAAAAAATATAAACAAAATACACATTAAGTAATGTAAATACGTATAAAAAATATTTACAAAATACACCAATAATCAAGTCATTCGTATCAAAATAAATAAACAAAAAACTAATTAAATAATGTAAATTTGTATGAGAAAACATATACAAAATACACATAAAATAACGTTTTAAGTTTCTATAAAATATATGTACAAAATGCACATACAATTAGTTTGCATAAAAAATATATACAAAACACAAATTAGATAATGTAAATGAGTATAAAAATATGTATACAAAATACCTATGAAATAATCTAAATTCGTATCGAGTTAAATTAAGAAAATAACAATAAAATAATGTAATTTTGGATGAAAATATATATAGAAAACACACATAAAATAACCTAAATACAAATACAAATATACACATTAAATAATTTAAAATTGAATGAAATAAATAAACAAAATAAACATAAAATAAGGTAAATTTGTAATAAAATATATGTAAGAATACACATAAAATAATATAAATTTGTATGAAAATATATATACAAATACACATAAAATAACATGAATTTGTATAAAATGTTTCAAAATATATACGAATACACACAATAAAATGACGTAAATTTTTATGAAAATGTATATATAAAATACACATAAAATAGTTTAAATACGTAGAAAAATATATATACAAAATACACACAAAATAATGTAAATTCGTAAAAAATTAAATACACAAAATTCCAATAAAAGAATGTATATTTGTAGGAAAATATATATACAAAAAACAAATAAAATAACTAGAATTTGTATATTAATTTTAATATATGTGTATTTGAATATATATTTTGATACAAATTTACATTATTTTATGTATTTTCTATATTTATTTCAATTCAAATTTAGCTTATTTTATGTGTATTTTGTATATCTATTTTCATATGAATTTAATTACTTCTGTGTATTTTTGTATATAGTTTTATACAAATTTACGTTATTTTATGTGTATTTTGTATATTTATATTTATACAAATACACATTCTTTTATTGATATTTTGTTTATTTATTTTGACGAGAATTTAAATTATTTAATGTGTATTTTGTATATATATTTTTATACGTATTTACATCATTTCATGTGTATTTTGTATATATCTTTCTATAGAAATCTACGTTATATTATGTGTATTCGTATAACGATTTTTAAACAAATTTACACTTTTATGTATATTTTGCATATTTTTTCAATACAAATTTACCTTATTGTATATGCATTTTGTATATTAATTTTAATACAAATTTAATTATTCTATATGTATTTTTGTATATGTATTTTTATAAAAATATGCTTTATTTTATGGGTATTTTGCATCTTTATTTTCATACAAATTTACGTTATTTTATTGATATTCTGCTCATTCATTTTGATACGATTTGACATTATTCTATGTGTATTTTGTATATATTTTTCAAACAAATTTACGTTATTTTATGTGTATTTGTTTATATATTCTGACACAAATTTACAATATTTTATGGGTATTTTGTATATATATTTCAAAAGAAATTTACCTATTTTTATGTCTATTTTGAATATCTATTTTCATACAAACTCAAATTATTTTTATGTATTTTTGTATATATTTCAATACAAATTTTAGTTATGTTATGTGTATTTTGTAAATCTATTTTCAATCAAATATATATTATTTTATTGGTATTTTGTTGATTTATATTGATACGAATTTACATTATTTTATATGTACTTTTTATATATATTTTTATACGCATTTACATTATTTAATATTTATTTTGAATATATAATTTTATACAAATTCATGGTATTTTATGTGTATTTGTATATATATTTTCATATAAATTTACATTATTTTATGTGTATTTTGTACATATATTTCATTACAAATTTACCTTATTTTATAAGAACATAAGAACATAAGAACGCAGGAGTCTACAAGAGGCCGGTAGGCCTGTACGAGGCAGCTCCTTTGACCCTAAGCTCCCGTGTATCTAACCCCACCTAATATCGCTGTCCATGAATTTATCTAGTCTATTTTTGAATGTGACAATTGTATTGGCACTCACCACATGACTGCTAAGCCTATTCCACTCATCCACCACCCTGTTAGTAAACCAATTTTTGCCTATGTCCCTGTTGAATCTGAATTTATCCAGTTTAAATCCGTTACTTCGTGTCCTACCCGGTTCTCTTACCAACAAAACCTTATGAATGTCTCCCTTATTAAAGCCCTTCATCCATTTATAAACCTCGATCATGTCTCCACGCACCCTTCGCCTTTCTAGAGAATGCAAGTTTAACTGTTTGAGTCTTCCCTCGTATGGCAAGTTTCTCAACCCCTGAATCATCTTAGTCATTCTCCTCTGCACCGATTCTAACATTTTGATATCCATTCTATAGTAAGGTGACCAGAACTGAACCGCATAGTCAAGATGAGGTCTAACTAATGCTAAATATAGTTTGAGGAAGACTTCGGGGCTTCTGTTGCTTACGCTCCTTGAAATAAATCCCAGTACCCTATTAGCTCGATTTCTAGCTTGAATGCATTGTGCCCTTGGACGGAGATCAGAGCTCACTAAGACCACTAAATCCCTCTCGCACCCAGACCTACTTATGAGAGTGTCATTTAAGCAATAGTTATGTGAGGGGTTGTTCCTACCTACACTCAGGATACTGCACTTCCCTACATTGAACTCCATCTGCCATTTATCCGCCCAGTCATATAATCTGTTGAGTTCACCTTGGAGAATACTAGCGTCCTGATCCGACTCAATTACTCTACCGATCTTGGTATCATCTGCAAATTTACTAACATCACTACTAATTCCTGTATCTAAGTCATTGATATAAATAATAAACAAAAGTGGACCTAATACCGAACCTTGTGGGACCCCACTCGTAACACATCCCCAGTCAGATCTTTTACCATTGATTTGCACTCTTTGCTTCCTATTGCTAAGCCACGCCTTGACCCAGTTCAAAACTTTACCCTCTACTCCGTGAGCCTGTAATTTAAGCAACAGTCGTTGGTGAGGAACTTTGTCAAACGCTTTACTAAAATCAAGATAGATTACATCATAATTTTCATCCCTGTCAACCGCCTCAAATACTTTATTGTAGAAGGACAAGAGATTGGTGAGGCATGACCTACCTTTTGAACCCATGCTGCGAGTCGTGAATTAAGCTGTGTTTCTCTAAATGCTCCCGAATGTTCCTGGCTATTATGGACTCCAGCATCTTCCCTATAACCGATGTTAAGCTAATTGGGCGATAGTTTGAAGCAACTGACCTGTCCCCTTTTTTAAAAATCGGCGTCACATTAGCTACTTTCCATAGGCTCGGCACATAGCCAGTATTTACCGACATCTTAAAGATGTCGGTTAGTGGGTCACTGATTACATCACCTAACTCCTTTAATACCCTCGGAAATATCCCGTCAGGACCTGGCGACTTGTTCTTCTTAAGCTTATCTATCTCATCCTGAACTACTTGCCTGGTAATGATTATATCCCTCAATTTATCGCCATCCCCGCCCTCGTACACCTGAACTCTTTCCGGTATAGTCGTTCGATCCTCCTGTGTGAATACTGAAAGGAAGTAGTCGTTCAACAATGTGCTCATATTTTCGTAATTTTCTACTAGCTCCCCTGTGTTTGTTTTCAGCGGTCCAATTTTCTCCCGTGTTTTTGTTCTATACATCTGAAAGAAGCCCTTAGGATTACTTTTCGCCTCATTTGCTACTTTGATCTCATAGTTCTTTTTTGCTATCCTGGTGTTTTTCTTAACTAATCTAGATAGTTCGACGTTTATTTTGTATGTGTATTTTGTACATTTATATTTATACAAATACACATTCTTTTATTGGTATTTTGTTTATTTATTTTGTTTCGAATTTATATTATTTTATGTGCATTTTGTTTACATTTTTTTATACGTATTTACCTAATTTTATGTGTATTTTGTATGTATATTTTTATAGAAATCTACGTTATTTTATGTGTATTCGTATATATATTTTGAAACAAATATACTTTGTTTTATATGTATTTTTGCATATCTCTTTCAATAGAAGTTTACCTTATTGTATGTGCATTTTGTACATTTATTTCAATACAAATTTAAATATTTTATGTGTATTTTGGTATATATATTTTTATAAGAAATGCGCTATTTGATGGGAATTTTGCATCTTTATTTTCATACAAATTTACATTATTTTATTAATATTCGGTGTATTTATTTTGATACGATCTTACATTATTCTATTTGTTTTTTGTATATATTTTTTTATACATATTTACATTATTTAATGTATATCTTGCATATATATTTCATACAAATTTATTATCTATTATTTATTTTCATACAAATACACATTCTTTTCATGATATTTTGTTTATTTATTTTGACACGAATTTACATTACTTAATTTGTATTTTATATATATATTTTTATACGTATTTACATAATTTCATGTGTATTTTGTATATATATTTCTATAGAAATCTACGTTATTTTATGTGTATTCGTATATATATTTTGAAACAAATTTACAATGTTTTATTTGTATTTTGCGTTTTTTTTCAATACAAATTTACCTTATTGAATGTGTGCATTTTGTATATTAATTTTAATACAAATTTAATTATTCTATGTGTATTTTTGTATATGTATTTAAAAAAAAATATGCTTTATCTTATGGGTATTTTGCATCTTTGTTTTCATACAAATTTAAATTATTTTATTGATATTCTGTGTACTTATTTTGATACGATTTTACATTATTCTATGTATAACAAAAATAAATACAGAATACACAAAAATAGATATGCAAAATACATATAAACAATGTAAATTTGTTTCAAAATATATATACGAATACACATGACATGGGTATTTTGAATCTTAATTTTCATACAAATTTACATTATTTTATTAATATTTTCTGTATTTATTTTGATACGATTTTATATTATTTTATTTGTGTTTTGTATATATTTTCTTATACATATTTACATTATTTAATGTGTTTTTTGTATATATATTTGATACAAATTTACGTTATTTTAAGTCTATATGTTTATATATTTTCATTCAAATTTACATTATTTTATGTGTATTTTGTATATGTATTTCAATACAAATTTACCTAATTTTATGTTTTTTGTATATTTATTTTCATACAAGTTTAAATTATTTTTGTTTATTTTTGTATATAGTTTTATACAAATTTAGGTTATTTTATGTGTATTTTGTATATCTATTTTCATACAAATACACATTCTTTTCATGATATTTTTTTTATTTATTTGACACGAATTAACATTATTTAATGTGTATTTTGTATATATATTTTTATACGTATTTACCTAATTTTATGTGTATTTTGTATATATATTTCTATAGAAATCTGCGTTATTTTATGTGTATTCGTATATATATTTTGAAACAAATTTACATTGTTTTATGTGTATTTTGCATATTTTTTCAATACAAATTTACCTTATTGTATGTGCATTTTGTATATTAATTTTAATACAAATTTGATTAATCTATGTGTATTTTTGTATATGTATTTTTATAAAAATATGCTTTATTTTATGGGTATTTTGCATCTTTATTTTCATGCAAATTTACATTATTTTATTGATATTCTGTGTATTTATTTTGAAATGTTTTTACATTATTCTATGTGTATTTTGTATATATATTTTATATAAAATGTATTTGTTTTCATTTCATACAAATCTACATTATTTTATGTGTTTTTTGTACATGTATTTAAATACAAATTTAACTAGTTATATGTGTATTTTGTATATCTATTTTGTATGTATATTTTCATAGAAATTTTCTCTATTTTATGATTATTCGTATATATATTTTGATAAAATTTACATTATTGATGTGTATTTTGCATATCTATTTCAATACAAATTTTCTTAATTGTACGTGCATTTTGTATATTTATTTTAATACAAATTTAATTATTTTATATGTATTTTTGAATATATATTTTTATGCAAATATCCGTTATTATATAGATATTTTGCATCTTTATTTTCATACAAATTTACATTATTTTATTGATATTCTCTTTAATTATTTTGATACGATTTAACATTATTCTATGTGTATTTTGTATATATTTTTTTTACATATTTACATTATTTAAGGTTTATTTTGTATATATATTTTATCCAAATTTACATTATTTTATGTGTATTTGTTTATATATTTTTATACAAATTTACATTGTTTTATGTGTATTTTCTATATACATTTTCATAAAAAAATTACGTTATTTTATTGTGTGTATTCGTATATATTTTGATACAAATTTTATACAAATTCATGTTATTTAATGTGTATTTGTATATATATTTTCATACAAATTTATATTATTTTATGTGTATTTTTTCATATATTTCATTACAAATTTACCTTATTTCATGTTTATTTTGTATATTTATTTCATTCAATTTTAAATTATTTTATGTGTATATTTGTATTTGTATTCAGGTTATTTTATGTGTATTTTGTATATATATTTTCATCCAAAATTACATTATTATATTGGTATTTTCTTAATTTAATTCGATACGAATTTAGATTATTTCATGGGTATTTTGTATACATATTTTTATACTCATTTACATTATCTAATGTGTGTTTTGTATATATATTTTTATGCAAATTTATTTTATGTTCATTTTTGTACATATATTTTTATAGAAATTTGCGTTATTTTATGTATATAGTATTATATAAATTAACGTTATTTTATGTGCATTTTGTATATTTATATTTATACAAATACACATTCTTTTATTGCTATATTGTTTATTTATATTTATACGAATTTACATTATTTTATGTGTATTTTGTATACATTTTTTAAACGTATTTACTTAATTTTATGTGTATTTTGTATATGTATTTTTATAGAAATCTACGTTATTTTATGTGTATTCGCATATATTTTATAACAAATTTACATTATTTTCTATGTATTTTGCATATATTTCAATACAAATTTACCTTATTGTATGTGCATTTTGTATATTTATTTTGATACAAATTCAAATATTTTATGTGTATTTTGGTATCAATAATTTTATAAAAAATGCGTTATTTTATAGGTATTTTGCATCTTAATTTTCATACAAATTTACATTATTTTATTAATATTCTGTGTATATATTTTGATACGATTTTACATTATTCTATTTGTGTTTTGTATATATTTTTTATACATATTTACATTATTTAATGTGTATTTTGTATATATATTTCATACAAATTTACGTTATTATATGTGTATTTGTTTATATATTTTCTTTCAAATTTACATTATTTTATGTGTATTTTGTATATGTATTTCAATAGAAATTAACCAAATTTTATGTGTATTTTGTATATTTCTTTTCATACAAATTTAAATTATTTTTGTGTATTTTTGTATATAGTTTTATACAAATTTAGGTTATTTTATGTACGCATTTACATTATTTAATGCATTATTTTAGCGTTATTTTATATGTATTTGTATATGTTTTCTCATACAAATTTACATTATTTTATTGCTATTTTGTTTATTTAGTTTGATACGAATTACATGATTATATGTGTATTTTGTACATATTTTTTATACGTATTTACATTACTTAATGTGTATTTTGTTTATATATTTTTAAACAAATTTACGTTATTATATTTATTTTTATAAATATTTTGATACAAATTTACATTATTTTATGTATTTTGTATATACATTTCAATTCAAATTTAGCTTATTTTATCTGTATTTTGTATATCTATTTTCATACGAATTTAATTACTTCTCTGTATTTTTGTATATAGTTTTATACAAATTTACGTTATTTTATGTGTATTTTGTATATTTATATTTATACAAATACACATTCTTTTATTGGTATTTTGTTTATTTATTTTGATACGAATTTACATTATTTTATGTGTATTTTGTATACATTTTTTATACGTATTTACTTCATTTTACGTGTATTTTGTATATATATTTTTATACAAATCTACGTTATTTTATGTGTATTCGTATATATATTTTGAAACAAATTTACATTGTTTTATATGTATTTTGCATATCTATTTCAATACAGATTTACCTTATTGTATGTGTATTTTGTATATTTATTTTAATACAAATAAATTTTTTTGTGTATTTTTGTATATATATTTAAATAAAAATGCGTTATTTTATGGGTATTTTGCTTCTTTATTTTCATACAAATTTACATTATTTTATTAATATTCTGTGTATTTATTTTGATACGATTTTACATTATTCTATTTGTGTTTTGTATATATTTTTTATACAAATTTACGTTATTTTAAGTGTATTTGTTTATGTATTTTCATTCAAATTTACAGTATTTTATGTGTATTTTGTATATGTATTTCAATACAAATTTAAATTATTTTTGTGTATTTTTGTATATAGTTTTATACAAATTTATGTTATCTTATGTGTATTTTGTATATTTATTTTCATACAAATACACATTCTTTTATTGACATTTTGTTTATTTATTTTGACGCGAATTTACATTATTTAATGTGTATTTTGTATATATATTTTTATACGTATTTACATCCTTTCATGTGTATTTTGTATATTTATAAAAAATGCGTTATTTTATGGGTATTTTGCATCTTTATTTTTATACAAATTTACATTATTTTATTTACATTCTGTGTATTTATTTTAATACGATTTTACATTATTCTATTTGTGTTTTGTATATATATTTTTTATACATATTTACATTATTTAATGAGTATTTTTTATATATATTTATACAAATTTATGTTAATTTAAGTGTATTTGTTTATATATTTTCATTCAAATTTACATTATTTTATGTGTATTTTGTATATGTATTTCTTTACAAATTTACCTAATTTTATGTGTATTTTGTATATTTATTTTCATACAAATTTAACTTATTTTTGTGTATTTTTATATATAGTTTTATACAAATTTACGTTATTTTATATGTATTTTGTATATGTATTTTCATACAAATACACATTCTTTTATTGATATTTTAATTATTTATTTTGACACGAATTTACATTATTTAATGTGTATTTAGTATATATATTTTTATACGTATTTACAACATTTCATGTATATTTTGTATATATATTTCTATAGAAATCTACGTTATTTTATGTGTATTCGTATATATATTTTGAAACAAATCTACATTATTTTATGTGTATTTTGTATATATATTCATTATAAATTTGCCTTATTTTAAGTTTATTTTTATATCTATTTTCATTCAAATTCAAATCATTTTATGTGTATATATTTATTTGTATTTACGTTATTTTATGTGTATTTTCTATATATATTTTCATTCAAAATTACATTATTTTATCGGTATTTTGTTCATTTATTTCGATACGAATTTAGATTATTTCATGTGTATTTTCTATACATATACATATAGAGTAGATTTCTATGAAAATATATATTCAAAATACATATAAAATTATGTAAATAAGTATAAAAATATATATATCAAATACACCTAAAAAAAATGAAAATTCGTATCAAAATAAATAAATAAAATTCCGATAAAAGAACGTATATTTGTAGGAAAATAAATATACAAAATACATATAAAATTACGAAAATTTGAATAAAACTATATACAAAAATACACAAAATTAATTTCAATTTGTATGAAAATAGATATACAAAATACACATATAATTAGTTAAATTTGTATTTAAATACATGTACAAAATTCACATAAAATAATGTAAATTTGTATGAAATGAAAACAAATTCACATAAAATAACGTACATTGGTATAAAATAGATATACAAAATATACATAGAATAATGTAAAATCGTATCAAAATAAATACACAGAATATCAATAAAATAATGTAATTTTGTATGAAAATAAAGATGCAAAATACCCATAAAATAAAGCATATTTTATAAAATACATATACAAAAATACACATAGAATAGCTAAATTTGTATTAAAATTAATATACAAAATGCACGTACAATAAGGTAAATTTGTATTGAATAAATATGCAAAATGCACATAAAACAATGTATATTTGTTTCAAAATATATACGAATACACATAAAATAACGTATATTTCTATAAAAATATATATACAAAATACACATGAAATGACGTAAATACGTATAAAAATATATATACACAATACACATTAAATAATGTAAATTCGCATCAAAATAAATAAACAAAATATCAATAAAAGAATGTGTATTTGTATGAAAATAGATATACAAAATACACATAAAATATTGTAAATTTGAATATTACTCTATACAAAAATACACAAAAATAATTTAAATTTGTATAAAATATATATACAAAATACACATGAAATTAGGTAAATTTCTATTGAAATACATATACAAAATACACATAAAATAATGTAAATTTGAATAAAAATATATAAACAAATACACTTAAAATAGCGAAAATTTGTATGAAATATATATAGCAAATACACATTAAATAATGTAAATATGTATAAAAAAATAAATACAAAACACAAATAGAATAATGTAAAATAGTATCAAAATAAATACACAGAATATTAATAAAATAATGTAAATTTGTATGAAAATAAAGATGCAAAATACCCATAAAACAAAGCATTTTTTATGAAAATATATATACCAAAATGCACATAAAATATTTAAATTTGTATTACAATAAATATACAAAATGCACATACAATAAGGTAAATTTGTATTGAAATAGATATGCAAAATACATATAAAACAATGTAAATTTGTTTCAAAATATACATACGAATACTCATAAAATAACGTAGATTTCTATAAAATATATATACAAAATGCACATAAAATGAAGTAAATACGTATAAGAAAATGTATACAAAATACACATAAAATAATGTAAATTCGTATCAAAATAAATAAACTAAATGCCAATAAAAGAATGTTTACTTGTATAAATATAAATATACAAAATACACATAAAATAACGTAAAATTGTATAAAACTATATACAAAAATAAACAAAAATAATTAAATTTGTATGAAAATAGATATACAAAAGACACATAAAATAAGCTAAATTTGAATGGAAATAAATATAGAAAATACATAAAATAATGTAAATTTGTAACAAAATATATATTCAAATACACATATAATAACGTAAATTTGTATAAAAATATATAAACAAAATACACATTAAATAATATAAATTGTATCAAAATAAATAAACAAAATTTCCTCTAAAAGAATGTATATGTGTAGGAAAATATATATACAAAATACAAATAAAATAAAATAAATTTGTATAAAAATAATACAAAAATAGACAAAAATAATTTAAATTTGTTTGAAAATAGATATGCAAAATACAAATGAAATTAGGCAAATTTTTATTGAAATACATATACAAAATACACATAAAATAATGTAAATTTGTATGAAAATATATAAACAAATACACATAAGATAACGTAAATTTCCATAAAATATATGTACAAAATATACATTAAATAATGTAAATATGTCTAAAAATATATATACAAAATACACAGAATAACGTAAAATCGTATCAAAATAAATAAACAGACAATCAATAAAATAATGTAAATTTGTATGAAAATAAAGATGCAAAATACCCATATAATAACGCATATTTGTTTAAAAATATATATACAAAAATACACATAAAATAATTAAATTTCCATCAAAATAAATATACAAAAGGCACATACAATAAAGAAAATTTGTATTGAAATAGATATGCGAAATACACATAAATAATGTAAATTTGTATCAAAATATATATACGAATACACATAAAATAGAGTAAATTTCTATGAAAATATATTCAAAATACATATAAAATTATGTAAATAAGTATAAAAATATATATATCAAATACACCTAAAATAACGAAAACTCGTATCAAAATAAATAAACAAAACTCCGATAAAAGAACGTATATTTGTAGGAAAATAAATATACAAAATTCACATAAAATTACGAAAATTTGAATAAAAATATATACTAAAATACACAAAAATAATTTCAATTTGTATGAAAATAGATATACATAATACACATATAATTAGTTAAATTTGTATTTAAATACATGTACAAAATACACATAAAATAATGTAAATTTGTATGAAATGAAAACAAATTCACATAAAATAACGTTCATTTGTATGAAATATATATACAAAATATACATAGAATAATGTAAAATCGTATCAAAATAAATACACAGAATATCAATAAAATAATGTAAATTTGTATGAAAATAAAGATGCAAAATACCCATAAAATAAAGCATTTTTTTATGAAAATACATATACAAAAATACACATAGAATAGTTAAATTTGTATTAAAATTAATATACAAAATGCACGTACAATAAGGTAAATTTATATTGAAAAAATATGCAAAATGCACATAAAACAATGTATATTTGTTTCAAAATATATATACGAATACACATAAAATAACATATATTTCTATTGAAATATATATACAAAATACACATGAAATGACGTAAATACGTATAAAATATATATACACAATACACATTAAATAATGTGAATTCGCGTCAAAATAAATAAACAAAATATCAATAAAAAATGTGTATTTGTATGAAAATAGATATACAAAATACACATAAAATATTTTAAATTTATGTAAAACTCTTTTTATAAAAATATATATACCAAAAAAATTAAAATTTTAAATTTGTATTACAATAAATATACAAAATGCACATACAATAAAGTAGATTTATATTGAAATAGATATGCTAAATACATATAAAACAATGTAAATTTGCTTCAAAATATATATACCAATACACATAAAATAACGTAGATTACTATAAAAATATATATACAAAATACACATTAAATGAAGTAAATACGTATAAGAAAATGTATACAAAGTACACATAAAATAATTAAATTTGTATTAAAATAAATATACAAAATACACATACAATAAGGTAAATCTATATTGAAATAGATATGCAAAATAAACATAAAATAATGTAAATTTGTATCAAATCATATACGAATACACACAATAAAATAACGTAAATTTTTATGAAAATGTATATAAAAAATACACATAAAATAATGTAAATACGTAGAAAAATATATATACAAAATACACATAAAATTATGTAAATTCTTATGAAAATAAATGAACAAAATTCCACTAAAAGAATGTATATTTGTAGGAAAATATAAATACAAAATACAAATAAAATAACTAAAATTTGTATAAAAATAAATAAAAATACATAAAAATAATTTAAATTTGTTTGAAAATAGATATGCAAAATATACATAAAATTAGGCAAATCTGTATTGAAATACATATACAAATTACACATAAAGTATTGTAAATTTGTATGAAAATATATAAACAAATACACATAAAATAGCGTAAATTTATATAAAATATATATACAAAATATACATTAAATAATGTAAATGTGTATAAAAAAATATATACAAAAAACAAATAGAATAATGTAAAATCGTATCAAAATAAATACACAGAATATCAATAAAATAATGTAAATTTGTATGAAAATAAAGATGCAAAACTCCCAAAAATTATCGCATTTTTTATAAAAATATATATACCAAAATACACATAAAATATTTAAATTTGTATTGAAATAAATATACAAAATGCATATACAGTAAGGTAAATTTGTATTGAAAGAGATATTCAAAAATACATATAAAACAATGTAAATTTGTTACAAAATATATATACGAATACACTTAAAATAAAGTAGATTTCTATAGAAATATATATACAAAATACATATGAAATTATGTAAATACGTATAAAAATATATATACAAAATACATATCAAATAATGTAAATTCGTGTCAAGATAAATAAACAAAATATCATGAAAAGAATGTGTATTTGTATGAAAATAGATAATAGATAATAAATTTGTATAAAATATATATGCAAGATACACATTAAATAATGTAAATATGTATAAAAAAGTATATACAAAAAACAAATAGAATAATGTAAAATCGTATCAAAATAAATACACCGAATATTAATAAAATAATGTAAATTTGTATGAAAATAAAGATGCAAAATTCCCATAAAATAGCGCATTTCTTATAAAAATATATATACCAAAATACACATAAAATTTTTAAATTTGTATTGAAATAAATATACAAAATGCATATACAATAAGATAAATTTGTATTGAAAGAGATATGCAAAAATACATATAAAACAATGTAAATTTGCTTCAAAATATATATACGAATACAAATAAAAAAACGTAGATTTCTATAAAAATAGATATCCAAAATACACATAAAATCAAGTAAATACGTATAAAAAAATATATTCAAAATACACATAAAATAATGTAAATTCGAATTAAAATAGATAAACAAAATACCAATAAAAAAATGTGTATTTGGATAAATATAAATATACAAAATACACATACAAAATAAACATAAAATAAGGTAGATTTGTAATAAAATCTATGTACAAAATACACATACACTAATGTAAATTTATATGAAAATATATATACAAATACACATAAAATACCATGAATTTGTATAAAAATATATATTCAAAATAAATATTAAATAATGTAAGAGCGTATAAAAATATATATACAAAGTACATATAAAATGAAAATTAAGATGCAAAATACCTATAAAATAACGCATTTTTTTTATAAAATTATTGATACCAAAATACACATAAAATATTTGAACTTGTATTAAAATAAATATACAAAATGCACATACAATAAGGTAAATTTGTATTGAAATAGATATGCAAAATACATATAAAATAATGTAAATTTGTTTCAAAATATATATACGAATACACATAAAATAACGTAGATTTCTATAAAAATACATATACAAAATACACATAATATTAAGTAAATACGTATAAAAAATGTATACAAAATACACATAAAATAATGTAAATTCGTATAAATGTAAATAAACAATATACCAATAAAAGAATGTGCATTTGTATAAATATAAATATACAAAATGCGCATAAAATAACGTAAATTTATATAAAACTATATACATAAAATAACGCAAATTTCTATAAAAATATATGTACAAAAATGAACATAAAATAAATTTGCATAAAAATATATATACATAACACACTTTAGATAATGTAAATGAGTATAAAAATATGTATACAAAATACCTATGAAATAATCTAAATTCGTATCGAATTAAATTAAGAAATACCAATAAAATAATGTAATTTTGGATGAAAATATATATACAAAATACACATAAAATAACCTAAATACAAATACAAGTATACACATAAAATAATTTAAAATTGAATGAAATAAATATACAAAATAAACATAAAATAAGGTAAATTTGTAATGAATTATATGAAAAAATACACATAAAATAATATAAATTTGTATGAAAATATATATGCAAATACACTTTAAATAACATGAATTTGTATAAAATTTGTATCAAAATATATACTTATACACACAATAAAATAACATAATTTTTTTATGAAAATGTATATACAAAATACACATAAAATAATTTAAATACGAAGAAAAATATATATACAAAAAACACTTAAAATAATGTAAATTTGTATGAAAATATATAAACAAATACACATAAAATAATGTAAATTTGGATAAAATATATATACAAAATGAACATTAAATAATGTAAATATGTATAAAAAAATATACAAAATACACATAGAATAATGTTAAATCGTATCAAAATAAATAAAGAGAATATCAATAAAATAATGTAAATTTGTATGAAAATAAAGATGCAAAATATCCATATAATAACGCATATTTGCATAAAATATATATACAAAAATACATATAAAATAGTTAAGTTTGTATTAAAATAAATATACAAAATGCACGTACAATAAAGTAAGTTTGTATTGAAATAGATATGCAAAATACACATCAGTAATGTAAATTTGTATCAAAATATATATACGAATACTCATAAAATAGAGTAAATTTCTATGAAAATATACATACAAAATAGATATACAAAATACACATATAACTAGTTAAATTTGTATTTAAATACATGTACAAAAAACACATAAAATAATGTAGATTTGTATGAAATGAAAACAAATACATTTTATATAAAATATATATACAAAATACACATAGAATAATGTAAAATCATATCAAAATAAATACACAGAATATCAATAAAATAATGTAAATTTGTATGAAAATAAAGATGCAAAATACCCAAATAATAACGCATATTTTTACAAAAATACACATAAAATAATTAAATTTGTATTAAAATAAATATACAAAATACACATACAATATGGTAAATTTGTATTGAAATAGATATGCAAAATAAACATAAATAATGTAAATTTGTATCAAAATATATATACGAATAACCATAAAATAGAGTAAATTTCTATGAAAATATATATTCAAAACACAAATAAAATGATATAAATAAGTATAAAAATATACATATCAAATACTCCTAAAATAATGTAAATTCGTATAAAAATAAATAAACAAAATTACGATAAAAGATGCAAGATACACATTAAATAATGTAAATATTTATAAAAAAAATATATACAAAAAAAATA
Organism: Eriocheir sinensis; assembly: GCF_024679095.1. NCBI lineage: Eukaryota > Metazoa > Arthropoda > Malacostraca > Decapoda > Varunidae > Eriocheir > Eriocheir sinensis. Next base: position 208,967 of record NW_026111756.1, on the reverse strand, counting down.
GAATAATGTGAAATCGTATCAAAATAAATACACCGAATATTAATAAAATAATGTAAATTTGTATGAAAATAAAGATGCAAAATTCCCATCAAATAGCGCATTTCTTATAAAAATATATATACCAAAATACACATAAAATATTTAAATTTGTATTGAAATAAATATACAAAATGCACATACAATAAGGTAAATTTGTATTGAAAGAGATATGCAAAAATACATATAAAACAATGTAAATTTGTTTCAAAATATATATACGAATACACATAAAATAACGTAGATTTCTATAAAAATATATATACAAAATACACATAAAATTAAGTAAATACGTATAAAAATAGATATACTAAATACACATAGAATAATGTAAAATTGTTTAAAAAAAAAAAACTGAATATAAATAAAATAATGTAAATTTGTATGAAAATAAAAATGCAAAATACCCATAAAATAAAGCATATTTTTATAAAAATACATATACAAAAATACACATAGCATAATTAAATTTGTATTAAAATTAATATACAAAATGCATATACAATAAGGTAAATTTGTATTGAAAAAATATGCAAAATACACATAAAACAGAGTAAATTTATTTCAAAATCTATATACGAATACTCATAAATCAACGTAGATTTCTATAGAAATATATATACAAAATACACATAAAATGATGTAAACTTGTATCAAAATAAATAAACAAAATACTAATAAAAGAAAGTGTATTGTGTATATATAAATTTACAAAATACAAATAAAATAACGTAAATTTATATAAAACTATATGCAAAAATACACAAAAGTAATTAAATTTGTGTGAAAATAGATATACAAAATACATGTGTATTTTGTATATTTATTTTCATACAAATTGAAATTATTTTTGTTTATTTTTTTATGTATTTTCATACAAATTTTCGTTATTTAATGTGTATTTTGTATATTTATTTTTTCTACAAATATACGTTCTTTTATCTGAATTTTGTTTATTGAATTTGTAACGAATTTACCTTATTTTGTGTATCTATTTTCATACAAATTAAAATACTTCTGTGTATTTTTGTATATAGTTTTATATAAATTTACGTTATTTTATGTGTATTTTGTATATTTATATTTATACAAATACACATTCTTTTATTGTTATTTTGTATATTTATTTTGATACGAATTTACATTATTTTATGTGTATTGTGTATACATTTTTTTATACGTATTTACTTCATTTTATGTGTATTTTGTATATATATTTTTATAGAAATCTACGTTATTTTATGTGTATTCGTATATATATTTTGAAACAAATTTACATTGTTTTATATGTATTTTGCATATCTATTTCAATACAAATTTACCCTATTGAATGTGTTTTTTGTATATTTATTTTAATACAAATTTAATTTTTTGATGTGTATTTTGGTATATATATTTTTATAAATAAAAAAAAATTCGTTATTTTATGGGTATTTTTATAAATATTTTGATACAAATCTACATTATTTTATGTATTTTGTATATACATTTCAATTCAAATTTAGCTTATTTTATCTATATTTTGTATATCTATTTTCATACGAATTTAATTACTTCTGTGTATTTTTGTATCTAGTTTTATACAAATTTACGTTATTTTATGTGTATTTTGTATATTTATATTTATACAAATACACATTCTTTTATTGGTATTTTGTTTACTTATTCTGATACGAATTTACATTATTTTATGTGTTTTGTATACATTTTCTTATACGTATTTACTTTATTTTATGTGTATTTTGTATATATATTTTTATACAAATCTACGTTATTTTATTTGTATTCGTATATATATTTTGAAACAAATTTACATTGTTTTATATGTATTTTGCATATCTATTTCAATACAGATTTACCTTATTGTATGTGTATTTTGTATATTTATTTTAATACAAATTAATTTTTTCATGTGTATTTTGGTATATATATTTTTATAAAAAATGCGTTATTTAATGGGTATTTTGCATCTTTATTTTCATACAAATTTACATTGTTTTATTAATATTCTGTGTATTTATTTTGATACGATTTTACATTATTCTATTTGTGTTTTGTATATATTTTTTTATACATATTTACATCATTTAATGTGTATTTTGTATATTTTAAAACAAATTTACGTTATTTTATGCGCATCTGTTAAAATATTTTGATACAAATTTACATTATTTTATGTATTTTGTATATATATTTCAATACAAATTTAGTTTATTTTATGTATATTTTGTATATCTATTTTCATTTGTATCAAAATAAAAAAAAATAGCAATAAAATAATGTAAATTTGTATGAGAAAACATATACAAATGCACATAAAATAAAGTAAATTTGCAAATTTGTATTGAAATAGATATGCAAAATACATATAAAACAATGTAAATCTGTTTCAAAATATATATACGAATACACATAAAATAACGTAGATTTCTATAAAAATATGTACAAAATACACATAAAATGAAGTAAATACGTATAAAAAAATGAATACAAAAAATACATAAAAATCGTATCAAAATAAATAAACAAAATACCAGTAAAAGAATGTGTATTTGTAAAAATATAAATATACAAAATACACATAAAATATCGTAAATTTGTATAAAACTATATGCAAAAATACACAGAAGTAATTAAATTTGTATGAAAATATATATACAAAATACAGCTAAATTAAGCTAAATTTGAATTGAAATGTACATACAAAATACATAAAATAATGTAAATCTGTATCAAAATATTGTACAAATACATATAATAACGTAGATTTGTTTAAAAATATATAAACAAAATACACATTAAGTAATGTAAATACGTATAAAAAATATGTACAAAATACACATATAATCATGTAATTCGTATCAAAATAAATAAACAAAATAGCAATAAAATAATGTAAATTTGTATGAGAAAACATATACAAATAACACAAATTTCTATAAAAATATATGTACAAAAATGCACATAAAATAAAGTAAATTTGCAAAAAAATATATATACAAAACACACACTAAATAATGTAAATGCGTACATAAAATAACCTAAATTTGTATAAAACAATATACAAAAATACACAAAAATAATTTAAATTTGTTTGAAAAGAAATATACAAAATACATATAAAATTAGGTAAATTTGTATTGAAATACATATACAAAATACACATCAAATAATGTAAATTTGAATGAAAATATATAAACAAATACACTTAAAATAACGTAAATTTGTATAAAATATATATGCAAGATACACATTAAATAATGTAAATGTGTATAAAAAAATATATACAAAAAACAAATAGAATAATGTAAAATCGTATCAAAATAAATACACAGAATATCAATAAAATAATGTAAATTTGTATGAAAATAAAGATACAAAATTCCCAAAAATTATCGCATTTTTTTAAAAAATATATTTACCAAAATACACATAAAATATTTAAATTTGTATTGAAATAAATATACAAAATGCATATACAGTAAGGTAAATTTGTATTGAAAGAGATATTCAAAAATACATATAAAACAAAATAAATTTGTTTCAAAATATATATACGAATACACATAAAATAAAGTAGATTTCTATAGAAATATATATACAAAATACATATGAAATTATGTAAATACGTATAAAAATATATATACAAAATACATATCAAATAATGTAAATTCGTGTCAAAATAAATAAACAAAATATCATTAAAAGAATGTGTATTTGTATGAAAATAGATAATAGATAATAAATTTGTATAAAATATATATGCAAGATACACATTAAATAATGTAAATATGTATAAAAAAGTATATACAAAAAACAAATAGAATAATGTAACATCGTATCAAAATAAATACACCGAATATTAATAAAATAATGTAAATTTGTATGAAAATAAAGATGCAAAATTCCCATAAAATAGCGTATTTCTTATAAAAATATATATACCAAAATACACATAAAATATTTAAATTTGTATTGATATAAATATACAAAATGCACATACAATAAGGTAAATTTGTATTGAAAGAGATATACAAAAATACATATAAAACAATGTAAATTTTTTTCAAAATATATATATGAATACAAATAAAAAAACGTAGATTTCTATAAAAATATATATACAAAATACACATAAAATTAAGTAAATACGTATAAAAAAAATGTATACAAAATACACATAAAAAAATGTATTTTCGAATTAAAATAAATGTAAATTTGAATGAAAATATAAAAACAAATACACTTAAAATAACGTAAATTTGTATAAAATATATAAGACAGATACACATTAAATAATGTAAATGTGTATAAAAAAACATATACAAAAAACAAATAGAATAATGTAAAATCGTATCAAAATAAATACACAGAATATCAATAAAATAATGTAAATTTGTATGAAAATAAAGATGCAAAATTCCCAAAAATTATCGCATTTTTTATAAAAATATATATACCAATATACACATAAAATATTTAAATTTGTATTGAAATAAATATACAAAATGCATATACAGTAAGGTAAATTTGTATTAAAAGAGATATTCAAAAATACATATAAAACAAAATAAATTTGTTTCAAAATATATATACGAATACACATAAAATAAAGTAGATTTCTATAGAAATATATATACAAAATACATATGAAATTATGTAAATACGTATAAAAATATATATACAAAATACATATCAAATAATGTAAATTCGTGTCAAAATAAATAAACAAAATATCATTAAAAGAATGTGTATTTGTATGAAAATAGATAATAGATAATAAATTTGTATAAAATATATATGCAAGATACACATTAAATAATGTAAATATGTATAAAAAAGTATATACAAAAAACAAATAGAATAATGTAACATCGTATCAAAATAAATACACCGAATATTAATAAAATAATGTAAATTTGTATGAAAATAAAGATGCAAAATTCCCATAAAATAGCGTATTTCTTATAAAAATATATATACCAAAATACACATAAAATATTTAAATTTGTATTGATATAAATATACAAAATGCACATACAATAAGGTAAATTTGTATTGAAAGAGATATGCAAAAATACATATAAAACAATGTAAATTTTTTTCAAAATATATATATGAATACAAATAAAAAAACGTAGATTTCTATAAAAATATATATACAAAATACACATAAAATTAAGTAAATACGTATAAAAAAAATGTATATAAAATACACATAAAAAAATGTATTTTCGAATTAAAATAAATGTAAATTTGAATGAAAATATAAAAACAAATACACTTAAAATAACGTAAATTTGTATAAAATATATAAGACAGATACACATTAAATAATGTAAATGTGTATAAAAAAACATATACAAAAAACAAATAGAATAATGTAAAATCGTATCAAAATAAATACACAGAATATCAATAAAATAATGTAAATTTGTATGAAAATAAAGATGCAAAATTCCCAAAAATTATCGCATTTTTTATAAAAATATATATACCAATATACACATAAAATATTTAAATTTGTATTGAAATAAATATACAAAATGCATATACAGTAAGGTAAATTTGTATTAAAAGAGATATTCAAAAATACATATAAAACAATGTAAATTTGTTTCAAAATATATATACGAATACACATAAAATAAAGTAAATTTCTATACAAATATATATACAAAATACATATGAAATTATGTAAATACGTATAAAAATATATATACAAAATACATATCAAATAATGTAAATTCGTGTCAAAATAAATAAACAAAATATCATGAAAAGAATGTGTATTTGTATAAAAATAGATAATAGATAATAAATTTGTATAAAATATATATGCAAGATACACATTAAATAAAGTAAATGTGTATAAAAAATATATATACAAAAAACAAATAGAATAATGTAAAATCGTATCAAAATAAATACACAGAATATCAATAAAATAATGTAAATTTGTATGAAAATAAAGATGCAAAATTCCCATAAAATAGCGCATTTCTTATAAAAATATATATACCAAAATACACATAAAATATTTAAATTTGTATTGAAATAAATATACAAAATGCACATACAATAAGGTAAATTTGTATTGAAAGAGATAAGCAAAAATACATATAAAACAATGTAAATTTGTTTCAAAATATATATACGAATACACATAAAATAAAGTAGATTTCTATAGAAATATATATACAAAATACATATGAAATTATGTAAATACGTATAAAAATATATATACAAAATACATATCAAATAATGTAGATTCGTGTCAAAATAAATAAACAAAATATCATGAAAAGAATGTGTATTTGTATGAAAATAGATAATAGATAATAAATTTGTATAAAATATATATGCAAGATACACATTAAATAATGTAAATATGTATAAAAAAGTATATACAAAAAAAAATAGAATAATGTAACATCGTATCAAAATAAATACACCGAATATTAATAAAATAATGTAAATTTGTATGAAAATAAAGATGCAAAATTCCCATAAAATAGCGCATTTCTTATAAAAATATATATACCAAAATACACATAAAATATTTAAATTTGTATTGAAATAAATATACAAAATGCACATACAATAAGGTAAATTTGTATTGAAAGAGATATGCAAAAATACATATAAAACAATGTAAATTTGTTTCAAAATATATATATGAATACAAATAAAAAAACGTAGATTTCTATAAAAATATATATACAAAATACACATAAAATTAAGTAAATACGTATAAAAAAATGTATACAAAATACACATAAAAAAATGTATTTTCGAATTAAAATAAATGTAAATTTGAATGAAAATATAAAAACAAATACACTTAAAATAACGTAAATTTGTATAAAATATATAAGACAGATACACATTAAATAATGTAAATGTGTATAAAAAAACATATACAAAAAACAAATAAAATAATGTAAAATCGTATCAAAATAAATACACAGAATATCAATAAAATAATGTAAATTTGTATGAAAATAAAGATGCAAAATTCCCAAAAATTATCGCATTTTTTATAAAAATATATATACCAAAATACACATAAAATATTTAAATTTGTATTGAAATAAATATACAAAATGCACATACAATAAGGTAAATTTGTATTGAAAGAGATATGCAAAAATACATATAAAACAATGTAAATTTGTTTCAAAACATATATACGAATAGAAATAAAAAAACGTAGATTTCTATAAAAATATATATACAAAATACACATAAAATTAAGTAAATACATATAAAAAAAATGTGTATTTGTAAAAATATAAATATACAAAATACACATAAAATATCGTAAATTTGTATAAAACTGTATACAAAAATACACAGAAGTAATTAAATTTGTATGAAAATATAATGCAAAATACACATAAAATAATATAAATTTGAATAAAAATATATAAACAAATACACTTAAAATAACGAAAATTTGTATGAAATATATATAGAAAATACACATTAAATAATGTAAATATGTATAAAAAAATATATACAAAACACAAATAGAATAATGTAAAATAGTATCAAAATAAATACACAGAATATTAATAAAATAATGTAAATTTGTATGAAAATAAAAATGCAAAATACCCATAAAACAACGCATTTTTTATGAAAATATATATACCAAAATGCACATAAAATATTTAAATTTGTAATACAATAAATATACAAAATGCACATACAATAAGGTAAATTTTTATTGAAATAGATATGCAAAATACATATAAAAAAATGTAAATTTGTTTCAAAATATACATACGAATACACATAAAATAACGTAGATTTCTATAAAATATATATACAAAATACACATAAAATGAAGTAAATACGTATAAGAAAATGTATACAAAATACACATAAAATAATGTAAATTCGTATCAAAATAAATAAACTAAATGCCAATAAAAGAATGTTTACTTGTATAAATATAAATATACAAAATACACATAAAATAACGTAAAATTGTATAAAACTATATACAAAAATAAACAAAAATAATTAAATTTGTATGAAAATAGATATACAAAAGACACATAAAATAAGCTAAATTTGAATTGAAATAAATATAGAAAATACATAAAATAATGTAAATTTGTATCAAAATATATATTCAAATACACATTTAATAACGTAAATTTGTATAAAAATATATAAACAAAATAAGCATTAAATAATGTAAATACGTATAAAAGATATGTACGTAATGTAAAAATTTATAAAATTAAAGATGCAAAATACCCATAAAATATCTCATATTTAAAAAAAAATATATACAAAAATACACATCAAATAATTAAATTTGTATTAAAATAAATATACAAAATACACATACAATAAGGTAGATTTCTATTGAAATTGATATGCAAAAAAAACAAAATAATGAAAATTTTTATCAAAATATATACGAATACACACAATAAAATTACGTAAATTTTTATGAAAATATATATACAAAATACACATAAAATAATGTAAATACATAGAAAAATATATATACAAAATACACATAAAATTGTGTAAATTCGTATCAAAATAAATAAAAAAAATTTCCTCTAAAAGAATGTATATGTGTAGCAAAATATATATACAAAATACAAATAAAATAAAAAAAATTTGAATAAAAATAATACAAAAATACACAAAAATAATTAAAATTTGATTGAAAATAGATATGCAAAATACAAATGAAATTAGGCAAATTTTTATTGAAATACATATACAAAATACACATAAAATAATGTAAATTTGTATGAAAATATATAAACAAATACACATAAGATAACGTAAATTTCCATAAAATATATGTACAAAATATACATTAAATAATGTAAATATGTCTAAAAATATATATACAAAATACACAGAATAACTTAAAATCGTATCAAAATAAATAAACAGACAATCAATAAAATAATGTAAATTTGTATGAAAATAAAGATGCAAAATACCCATATAATAACGCATATTTTATAAAAATATATATACAAAAATACACATAAAATAATTAAATTTGCATCAAAATAAATATACAAAAGGCACATACTATAAAGAAAATTTGTATTGAAATAGATATGCGAAATACACATAAATAATGTAAATTTGTATCAAAATATATATACGAATGCACATAAAATAGAGTAAATTTCTATGAAAATATATATTCAAAATACATATAAAATTATGTAAATAAGTATAAAAATATATATATCAAATACACCTAAAATAATGAAAACTTGTATCAAAATAAATAAACAAAATTCCGATAAAAGAACGTATATTTGTAGGAAAATAAATATACAAAATTCACATAAAATTACGAAAATTTGAATAAAAATATATACTAAAATACACAAAATTAATTTCAATTTGTATGAAAATAGATATACATAATACACATATAATTAGTTAAATTTGGTTTTAAATACATGTACAAAATACACATAAAATAATGTAAATTTGTATGAAATGAAAACAAATTCACATAAAATAACGTTCATTTGTATGAAATATATATACAAAATATACATAGAATAATGTAAAATCGTATCAAAATAAATACACAGAATATCAATAAAATAATGTAAATTTGTATGAAAATAAAGATGCAAAATACCCATAAAATAAAGCATTTTTTTATGAAAATACATATACAAAAATACACATAGAATAATTAAATTTGTATTAAAATTAATACCCAAAATGCACGTACAATAAGGTAAATTTATATTGAAAAAATATGCAAAATGCACATAAAACAATGTATATTTGTTTCAAAATATATATACGAATACATATAAAATAACATATATTTCTATAGAAATATATATACAAAATACCCATGAAATGACGTAAATACGTATAAAGATATATATACACAATACACATTAAATAATGTGAATTCGCGTCAAAATAAATATCAATAAAATATCAATAAAAAATACGTCAAAATATCAATAAAAAAATGTGTATTTGTATGAAAATAGATATACAAAATACACATAAAATATTTTTAATTTATATAAAACTCTTTTTATAAAAATATATATACCAAAATAATAAAAATTTAAAATTTGTATTACAATAAATATACAAAATGCACATACAATAAGGTAGATTTATATTGAAATAGATATGCTAAATACATATAAAACAATGTAAATTTGCTTCAAAATATATATACCAATACACATAAAATAACGTAGATTACTATAAAAATATATATACAAAATACACATTATATGAAGTAAATACGTATAAGAAAATGTATACAAAGTACACATAAAATAATTAAATTTGTATTAAAATAAATATACAAAATACACATACAATAAGGTAAATCTATATTGAAATAGATATGCAAAATAAACATAAAATAATGTAATTTTGTATCAAATCATATACGAATACACACAATAAAATAACGTAAATTTTTATGAAAATATATATAAAAAATACATATAAAATAATGTAAATACGTAGAAAAATATATATACAAAATACACATAAAATTATGTAAATTCTTATGAAAATAAATGAACAAAATTCCACTAAAAGAATGTATATTTGTAGGAAAATATAAATACAAAATACAAATAAAATAACTAAAATTTGTATAAAAATATATAAAAAATACATAAAAATAATTTAAATTTGTTTGAAAATAGATATGCAAAATACACATAAAATTAGGCAAATCTGTATTGAAATACATATACAAATTACGCATAAAATATTGTAAATTTGTATGAAAATATATAAACAAATACACATAAAATAGCGTAAATTTATATAAAATATATATACAAAATATACATTAAATAATGTAAATGTGTATAAAAATATATATACAAAATACACATAGAATAATGTAAAATCGTATCAAAATAAATAAACAGAATATCAATAAAATAATGTAAATTTGTATGAAAATAAAGATGCAATATACCCAAATAATAACACATATTTTTACAAAAATACACATAAAATAATTAAATTTGTATTAAAATAAATATACAAAATACACATACAATATGGTAAATTTGTATTGAAATAGATATGCAAAATAAACATAAATAATGTAAATTTGTATCAAAATATATATACGAATACCCATAAAATAGAGTAAATTTCTATGAAAATATATATTCAAAACACAAATAAAATGATATAAATAAGTAGCAAAATATACATATCAAATACACCTAAAATAATGTAAATTCGTATAAAAATAAATAAACAAAATTACGATAAAAGATGCAAGATACACATTAAATAATGTAAATATGTATAAAAAAAAATATATACAAAAAACAAATAGAATAATGTGAAATCGTATCAAAATAAATACACCGAATATTAATAAAATAATGTAAATTTGTATGAAAATAAAGATGCAAAATTCCCATCAAATAGCGCATTTCTTATAAAAATATATATACCAAAATACACATAAAATATTTAAATTTGTATTGAAATAAATATACAAAATGCACATACAATAAGGTAAATTTGTATTAAAAGAGATATGCAAAAATACATATAAAACAATGTAAATTTGTTTCAAAATATATATAGGAATACATATAAAATAACGTAAATTTCTATAAAAACATATATACAAAATACACATAAAATTAAGTAAATACGTATGAAAATAGATATACAAAATACACATAGAATAATGTAAAATTGTTTCAAAAAAAAAAAAACAGAATATAAATAAAATAATGTAAATTTGTATGAAAATAAAAATGCAAAATACCCATAAAATAAAGCATATTTTTATAAAAATACATATACAAAAATACACATAGCATAATTAAATCTGTATTAAAATTAATATACAAAATGCATATACAATAAGGTAAATTTGTATTGAAAAAATATGCAAAATACACATAAAACAGTGTAAATTTATTTCAAAATCTATATACGAATACTCATAAATCAACGTAGATTTCTATAGAAATATATATACAAAATACACATCAAATGATGTAAATATATATATATATATATATATATATATATATATATATATATATATATATATATATATATATATATATATATATATATATATATATATATATATATATATATATATATATATATATATATATATATATATATATATAAAATACACATTAAATAATGTAAATTCGCGTCAAAGTAAATAAACAAAATATCAATAAAAGAATGTGTATTTGTATGAAAATAGATATACAATATACACATAAAATCACCTAAATTTGTATAAAACTATATATAAAAATACACAAAAATGAATTTAATTTGTATGAAAATAAATATACAAAATACAAATAAAATTAGGTAAATTTGTATTGAAATACATTTACAAAATACACATAAAATAATGTAAATTTGAATTAAAATATGTAAACAAATACACTTAAAATAACGTAAATTTGTATAAAATATATATAAAAAATAAACATTAACTAATGTAAATATGTATAAAAGAATATATACAAAACACAAATAGAATAATATAAAATCGTATCAAAATAAATACACAGAATATTAATAAAATAATGTAAATTTGTATGAAAATTAAGATGCAAAATACCCATAAAATAACGCATTTTTTATAAAAATATTTATACCAAGACACACATAAAATATTTGAATTTGTATTAAAATAAATATACAAAATGCACATACAATAAGGTAAATTTGTATAGAAATAGATATGCAAAATACATATAAAACCATGTAAATTTTTTCAAAATATATATACGAACACACATAAAATAACGTAGATTTCTATGAAAATAAATATACAAAATACACATAAAATGAAGTAAATACGTATAAAAAAAGGTATACAAAATACACATAAAATAATGTAAACTCGTATCAAAATAAATAAACAAAATACTAATAAAAGAATGTGTATTGTATATATATAAATATACAAAATACAAATAAAATAACGTAAATTTATATAAAACTATATGCAAAAATACACAAAAGTAATTAAATTTGTGTGAAAATAGATACACAAAATACATGTGTATTTTGTATATTTATTTTCATACAAATTGAAATTATTTTTGTTTATTTTTTTATATATTTTCATACAAATTTTCGTTATTTAATGTGTATTTTGTATATTTATTTTTTCTATAAATATACGTTCTTTTATCTGAATTTTGTTTATTGAATTTGAAACGAATTTACCTTATTTTGTATATCTATTTTCATACAAATTAAAATACTTCTGTGTATTTTTTTATATAGTTTTATATAAATTTACGTTATTTTATGTGTATTTTGTATATTTATATTTATACAAATACACATTCTTTTATTGGTATTTTGTATATTTATTTTGATACGAATTTACATTATTTTATGTATATTTTGTATACATTTTTTTATACGTATTTACTTCAATTTATGTGTATTTTGTATATATATTTTAATAGAAATCTACGTTATTTTATGTGTATTCGTATATATATTTTGAAACAAATTTACATTGTTTTATATGTATTTTGCATATCTATTTCAATACAAATTTACCTTATTGTATGTGTTTTTTGTATATTTATTTTAATACAAATTTAATTTTTTGATGTGTATTTTGGTATATATATTTTTATAAAAAATGCGTTATTTGATGGGTATTTTGCATCTTTATTTTCATACAAATTTACATTGTTTTATTAATATTCTGTGTATTTATTTTGATACGATTTTACATTATTCTATTTGTGTTTTGTATATATTTTTTTATACATATTTACATTATTTAATGTGTATTTTGTATATTTTAAAACAAATTTACGTTATTTTATGCGCATCTGTTAAAATATTTTGATACAAATTTACATTATTTTAAGTATTTTGTATATATATTTCAATACAAATCTAGTTTATTTTATGTATGTTTTGTATATCTATTTTCATTTGTATCAAAATAAATAAACAAAATAGCAATAAAATAATGTAAATTTGTATAAGAAAACATATACAAATACACATAAAATAACGCAAATTTCTAAAAAAAATATATGTACAAAAATGCACATAAAATAAAGCAAATTTGCAAATTTGTATTGAAATAGATATGCAAAATACATATAAAACAATGTAAATTAGTTTCAAAATATATATACGAATACACATAAAATAAGGTAGATTTCTATAAAAATATATACAAAATACACATAAAATGAAGTAAATACGTATAAAAAAATGAATACAAAAAATACATAAAAATCGTATCAAAATAAATAAACAAAATACCAGTAAAAGAATGTGTATTTGTATAAATATAAATATACAAAATACACATAAAATATCGTAAATTTGTATAAAACTATATACAAAAATACACAGAAGTAATTAAATTTGTATGAAAATATATATACAAAATACAGCTAAAATAAGCTAAATTTGAATTGAAATGTACATACAAAATACATAAAATAATGTAAATCTGTATCAAAATATTTATACAAATACATATAATAACGTAGATTTGTTTAAAAATATATAAACAAAATACACATTAAGTAATGTAAATACGTATAAAATATGTACAAAATACACATATAATCATGTAATTCGTATCAAAATAAATAAACAAAATAGCAATAAAATAATGTAAATTTGTATGAGAAAACATATACAAATAATGCAAATTTCTATAAAAATATATGTACAAAAAAGCACATAAAATAAAGTAAATTTGCAAAAAAATATATATAAAAACACACACTAAATAATGTAAATGCGTACATAAAATAACCTAAATTTGTATAAAACTATATACAAAAATACACAAAAATAATTTAAATTTGTTTGAAAAGAAATATACAAAATACACATAAAATTAGGTAAATTTGTATTGAAATACATATACAAAATACACATCAAATAATGTAAATTTGAATGAAAATATATAAAGAAATACACTTAAAATAACGTAAATTTGTATAAAATATATATGCAAGATACACATTAAATAATGTAAATATGTATAAAAAATATATATACAAAAAACAAATAGAATAATGTAAAATCGTATCAAAATAAATACACAGAATATCAATAAAATAATGTAAATTTGTATGAAAATAAAGATACAAAATTCCCAAAAATTATCGCATTTTTTATAAAAATATATTTACCAAAATACACATAAAATATTTAAATATGTATTGAAATAAATATACAAAATGCATATACAGTTAGGTAAATTTGTATTGAGAGAGATATTCAAAAATACATATAAAACAATGTAAATTTGTTTCAAAATATATATACGAATACATATAAAATAAAGTAGATTTCTATAGAAATATATATATAAAATACATATGAAATTATGTAAATACGTATAAAAATATATATACAAAATACATATCAAATAATGTAAATTCGTGTCAAAATAAATCAACAAAATATCATGAAAAGAATGTGTATTTGTATGAAAATAGATAATAGATAATAAATTTGTATAAAATATATATGCAAGATACACATTAAATAATGTAAATATGTATAAAAAAAGTATATACAAAAAACAAATAGAATAATGTAACATCGTATCAAAATAAATACACCGAATATTAATAAAATAATGTAAATTTGTATGAAAATAAAGATGCAAAATTCCCATAAAATAGCGCATTTCTTATAAAAATATATATACCAAAATACACATTAAATATTTAAATTTGCATTGAAATAAATATACAAAATGCACATACAATAAGGTAAATTTGTATTGAAAGAGATATGCAAAAATACATCTAAAACAATGTAAATTTGTTTCAAAATATATATACGAATACAAATAAAAAAACGTAGATTTCTATAAAAATATATATACAAAATACACATAAAATTAAGTAAATACGTATAAAAAAATGTATACAAAATACACATAAAATAATGTAATTTCGAATTAAAATAAATGTAAATTTGAATGAAAATATAAAAACAAATACACTTAAAATAACGTAAATTTGTATAAAATATATAAGACAGATACACATTAAATAATGTAAATGTGTATAAAAAAATATATACAAAAAACAAATAGAATAATGTAAAATCGTATCAAATAATGTAAATTTGTATGAAAATAAAGATGCAAAATTCCCAAAAATTATCGCATTTTTTATAAAAATATATATATCAAAATACACATAAAATATTTAAATTTGTATTGAAATAAATATACAAAATGCATATACAGTAAGGTAAATTTGTATTAAAAGAGATATTCAAAAATATATATAAAACAATGTAAATTTGTTTTAAAATATATATACGAATACACATAAAATAAAGTAGATTTCTATAGAAATATATATACAAAATACATATGAAATTATGTAAATACGAATATATATACAAAATACATTTCAAATAATGTAAATTCGTGTCAAAATTAATAAACAAAATATCATGAAAAAAATGTGTATTTGTATAAAAATAGATAATAGATAATAAATTTGTATAAAATATATATGCAAGATACTCATTAAATAATGTAAATATGTATAAAAAAAGTGTATTAAAAAAACAAATAGAATAATGTAAATTCGTATCAAAATACATACACCGAATATTAATAAAATAATGTAAATTTGTATGAAAATAAAGATGCAAAATTCCCATAAAATAGCTAATTTCTTATAAAAATACACAAAAATAGTTTAAATTTGTTTGAAAATAGATATGCAAAATACAAATGAAATTAGGCAAATTTTTATTGAAATACATATACAAAATACACATAAAATAATGTAAATTTGTATGAAAATATATAAACAAATACACATAAGATAACGTAAATTTCCATAAAATATATGTACAAAATATACATTAAATAATGTAAATATGTCTAAAAATATATATACAAAATACACAGAATAACGTAAAATCGTATCAAAATAAATAAACAGACAATCAATAAAATAATGTAAATTTGTATGAAAATAAAGATGCAAAATACCCATATAATAACGCATATTTGTTGAAAAATATATATACAAAAATACACATAAAATAATTAAATTTGCATCAAAATAAATATACAAAAGGCACATACAATAAAGAAAATTTGTATTGAAATAGATATGCGAAATACACATAAATAATGTAAATTTGCATCAAAATATATATACGAATACACATAAAAAAGAGTAAATTTCTATGAAAATATATATTCAAAATACATATAAAATTATGTAAATAAGTATAAAAATATATATATCAAATACACCTAAAATAATGAAAACTCGTATCAAAATAAATAAACAAAATTCCGATAAAAGAACGTATGTTTGTAGGAAAATAAATATACAAAATTCACATAAAATTACGAAAATTTGAGTAAAAATATATACTAAAATACACAAAATTAATTTCAATTTGTATGAAAATAGATATACATAATACACATATAATTAGATAAATTTGGTTTTAAATACATGTACAAAATACACATAAAATAATGTAAATTTGTATGAAATGAAAACAAATTCACATAAAATAACGTTCATTTGTATGAAATATATATACAAAATATACATAGAATAATGTAAAATCGTATCAAAATAAATACACAGAATATCAATAAAATAATGTAAATTTGTATGAAAATAAAGATGCAAAATACCCATAAAATAAAGCATTTTTTTTATGAAAATACATATACAAAAATACACATAGAATAATTAAATTTGTATTAAAATTAATATACAAAATGCACGTACAATAAGGTAAATTTATATTGAAAAAATATGCAAAATGCACATAAAACAATGTATATTTGTTTCAAAATATATATACGAATACACATAAAATAACATATATTTCTATAGAAATATATATACAAAATACCCATGAAATGACGTAAATACGTATAAAAATATATATACACAATACACATTAAATAATGTGAATTCGCGCCAAAATAAATAAACAAAATATCAATAAAAAATGTGTATTTGTATGAAAATAGATATACAAAATACACATAAAATATTTTAAATTTATATAAAACTCTTTTTATAAAAATATATATACCAAAATAATAAAAATTTAAAATTTGTATTACAATAAATATCCAAAATGCACATACAATAAGGTAGATTTATATTGAAATAGATATGCTAAATACATATAAAACAATGTAAATTTGCTTCAAAATATATATACCAATACACATAAAATAACGTAGATTACTATAAAAATATATATATACAAAATACACATTAAATGAAGTAAATACGTATAAGAAAATGTATACAAAGTACACATAAAATAATTAAATTTGTATTAAAATAAATATACAAAATACACATACAATAAGGTAAATCTATATTGAAATAGATATGCAAAATAAACATAAAATAATGTAATTTTGTATCAAATCATATACGAATACACACAATAAAATAACGTAAATTTTTATGAAAATATATATAAAAAATACACATAAAATAATGTAAATACGTAGAAAAATATATATACAAAATACACATAAAATTATGTAAATTCTTATGAAAATAAATGAACAAAATTCCACTAAAACAATGTATATTTGTAGGAAAATATAAATACAAAATACAAATAAAATAACTAAAATTTGTATAAAAATATATAAAAAATACATAAAAATAATTTCAATTTGTTTGAAAATAGATATGCAAAATACACATAAAATTAGGCAAATCTGTATTGAAATACATATACAAATTACACATAAAATATTGTAAATTTGTATGAAAATATATAAACAAATACACATAAAATAGCGTAAATTTATATAAAATATATATACAAAATATACATTAAATAATGTAAATGTGTATAAAAATATATATACAAAAAACACATAGAATAATGTAAAATCGTATCAAAATAAATAAACAGAATATCAATAAAATAATGTAAATTTGTATGAAAATAAAGATGCAAAATACCCAAATAATAACGCATATTTTTACAAAAAAACA
Organism: Eriocheir sinensis; assembly: GCF_024679095.1. Classification (NCBI taxonomy): domain Eukaryota; kingdom Metazoa; phylum Arthropoda; class Malacostraca; order Decapoda; family Varunidae; genus Eriocheir; species Eriocheir sinensis. The sequence continues at coordinate 189,894 of NW_026111756.1, read as the reverse complement.
CATAAAATAATTAAATTTGTATTAAAATAAATATACAAAATACACATACAATATGGTAAATTTATATTGAAATAGATATGCAAAATAAACATAAATAATGTAAATTTGTATCAAAATATATATACGAATACCCATAAAATAGAGTAAATTTCTATGAAAATATATATTCAAAACACAAATAAAATGATATAAATAAGTATAAAAATATACATATCAAATACACCTAAAATAATGTAAATTCGTATAAAAATAAATAAACAAAATTACGATAAAAGATGCAAGATACACATTAAATAATGTAAATATGTATAAAAAAATTATATACAAAAAACAAATAGAATAATGTGAAATCGTATTAAAATAAATACACCGAATATTAATAAAATAATGTAAATTTGTATGAAAAAGATGCAAAATTCCCATCAAATAGCGCATTTCTTATAAAAATATATATACCAAAATACACATAAAATATTTAAATTTGTATTGAAATAAATATACAAAATGCACATACAATAAGGTAAATTTGTATTGAAAGAGATATGCAAAAATACATATAAAACAATGTAAATTTGTTTCAAAATATATATACGAATACACATAAAATAACGTAGATTTCTATAAAAATATATACACAAAATACACATAAAATTAAGTAAATATGTATAAAAATAGATATACAAAATACACAGAATAATGTAAAATTGTTTCAAAAAAAAAAAAACAGAATATAAATAAAATAATGTAAATTTGTATGAAAATAAAAATGCAAAATACCCATAAAATATAGCATATTTTTATAAAAATACATATACAAAAATACACATAGCATAATTAAATTTGTATTAAAATTAATATACAAAATGCATATACAATAAGGTAAATTTGTATTGAAAAAATATGCAAAATACACATAAAACAGTGTAAATTTATTTCAAAATCTATATACGAATACTCATAAATCAACGTAGATTTCTATAGAAATATATATACAAAATACACATCAAATGATGTAAACACGTATAATATATATATATATATATATATATATATATATATATATATATATATATATATATATATATATATATATATATATATATATATATATATATATATATATATATATATATATATATATATAAAATACACATTAAATAATGTAAATTCGCGTCAAAGTAAATAATCTAAATATCAATAAAAGAATGTGTATTTGTATGAAAATAGATATACAATATACACATAAAATCACCTAAATTTGTATAAAACTATATACAAAAATACACAAAAATAATTTTAATTTGTATGAAAATAAATATACAAAATACACATAAAATTAGGTAAATTTGTATTGAAATACATTTACAAAATACACATAAAATAATGTAAATTTGAATGAAAATATATAAACAAATACCCTTAAAATAACGTAAATTTGTATAAAATATATATAAAAAATAAACATTAACTAATGTAAATATGTATAAATGAATATATACAAAACACAAATAGAATAATATAAAATCGTATCAAAATAAATACACAGAATATTAATAAAATAATGTAAATTTGTATGAAAATTAAGATGCAAAATACCCATAAAATAACGCATTTTTTATAAAAATATTTATACCAAGACACACATAAAATATTTGAATTTGTATTAATATAAATATACAAAATGCACATACAATAAGGTAAATTTGTATTGAAATAGATATGCAAAATACATATAAAACAATGTAAATTTTTTTCAAAATATATATACGAATTCACATAAAATAACGTAGATTTCTATGAAAATAAATATACAAAATACACATAAAATGAAGTAAATACGTATAAAAAAAGGTATACAAAATACACATAAAATAATGTAAACTCGTATCAAAATAAATAAACAAAATACTAATAAAAGAATGTGTATTGTATATATATAAATATACAAAATACAAATAAAATAACGTAAATTTAAATAAAACTATATGCAAAAATACACAAAAGTAATTAAATTTGTGTGAAAATAGATATACAAAATACATGTGTATTTTGTATATTTATTTTCATACAAATTGAAATTATTTTTGTTTTTTTTTATATATTTTCACACAAATTTTCGTTATTTAATGTGTATTTTGTATATTTATTTTTTCTACAAATATACGTTCTTTTATCTGAATTTTGTTTATTGAATTTGAAACGAATTTACCTTATTTTTTATATCTATTTTCATACAAATTAAAATACTTCTGTGTTTTTTTGTATATAGTTTTATATAAATTTACGTTATTTTATGTGTATTTTGTATATTTATATTTATACAAATACACATTCTTTTATTGGTATTTTGTATATTTATTTTGATACGAATTTACATTATTTTATGTGTATTTTGTATACATTTTTTATACGTATTTACGAATTTACATTATTTTATATGTATTTTGTATATATTTTAATATAAATCTACGTTATTTTATGTGTATTCGTATATATATTTTGAAACAAATTTACATTCTTTTATATGTATTTTGCATATCTATTTCAATACAAATTTACCTTATTGTATGTGTTTTTTGTATATTTATTTTAATACAAATTTAATTTTTTGATGTGTATTTTGGTATATATATTTTTTTTATAAAAAAAAAAAAAAAACGTTATTTTATGGGTATTTTTATAAATATTTTGATACAAATTTACATTATTTTATGTATTTTGTATATACATTTCAATTCAAATTTAGCTTATTTTATCTGTATTTTGTATATCTATTTTCATACGAATTTAATTACTTCTGTGTATTTTTGTATATAGTTTTATACAAATTTACGTTATTTTATGTGTATTTTGTATATTTATATTTATACAAATACACATTCTTTAATTGGTATTTTGTTTATTTATTTTGAAACGAATTTACATTATTTTATGTGTATTTTGTATACATTTTCTTATACGTATTTACTTCATTTTATGTGTATTTTGTATATATATTTTTATACAAATCTACGTTATTTTATGTGTATTCGTATATATATTTTGACACAAATTTACATTGTTTTATATGTATTTTGCATATCTATTTCAATACAGATTTACCTTATTGTATGTGTATTTTGTATATTTATTTTAATACAAATTAGTTTTTTCATGTGTATTTTGGTATATATATTTTTATAAAAAATGCGTTATTTGATGGGTATTTTGCATCTTTATTTTCATACAAATTTACATTCTTTTATTAATATTCTGTGTATTTATTTTGATACGATTTTACATTATTTTATTTGTGTTTTGTAAAAAATTTTAAACATATTTACATTATTTAATGTGTATTTTGTATATTTTAAAACAAATTTACGTTATTTGATGCGCATCTGTTAAAATATTTTGATACAAATTTACAATATTTTATGTATTTTGTATATATATTTCAATACAAATTTAGTTTATTTTATGTATATTTTGTATATCTATTTTCATTTGTATCAAAATAAATAAACAAAATAGCAATAAAATAATGTAAATTTGTATGAGAAAACATATACAAATACACATAAAATAACGCAAATTTCTAAAAAAATATATGTACAAAAATGCACATAAAATAAAGCAAATTTGCAAATTTGTATTGAAATAGATATGCAAAATACATATAAAACAATGTAAATTAGTTTCAAAATATATATACGAATACATATAAAATAAGGTAGATTTCTATAAAAATATATACAAAATACACATAAAATGAAGTAAATACGTATAAAAAAATGAATAAAAAAAATACATAAAAATCGTATCAAAATAAATAAACAAAATACCAGTAAAAGAATGTGTATTTTTTAAAATATTAATATACAAAATACACAAAATATCGTAAATTTGTATAAAACTATATACAAAAATACACAGAAGTAATTAAATTTGTATGAAAATATATATACAAAATACAGCTAAAATAAGCTAAATTTGAATTGAAATGTACATACAAAATACATAAAATAATGTAAATCTGTATCAAAATATTTATACAAATACATATAATAACGTAGATTTGTTTAAAAATATATAAACAAAATACACATTAAGTAATGTAAATACGTATAAAAAATATGTACAAAATACACATATAATCATGTAATTCGTATCAAAATAAATAAACAAAATAGCAATAAAATAATGTAAATTTGTATGAGAAAACATATACAAATAATGCAAATTTCTATAAAAATATATGTACAAAAATGCACATAAAATAAAGTAAATTTGCAAAAAAATATATATACAAAACACACACTAAATAATGTAAATGCGTACATAAAATAACCTAAATTTGTATAAAACTATATACAAAAATACACGAAAATAATTGAAATTTGTTTGAAAACAAATATACAAAATACACATAAAATTAGGTAAATTTGTATTGAAATACATATACAAAATACACATCAAATAATGTAAATTTGAATGAAAATATATATTTGTAAAAAAAATGCGTTATTTTATGGGTATTTTGCTTCTTTATTTTCATACAAATTTACATTATTTTATTAATATTCTGTGTATTTATTTTGATACGATTTTACATTATTCTATTTGTGTTTTGTACATATTTTTTTTATACAAATTTACGTTATTTTAAGTGTATTTGTTTATGTATTTTCATTCAAATTTACATTATTTTATGTGTATTTTGTGTATGTATTTATATACAAATTTACCTAATTTTGTATTTTGTATTTTACACAAATTTAAAAAATTTTGTATTTTGTATATAGTTTGATACAAATTTAGGTTATTTTATGTGTATTTTTTATATATATTTTAATAAAAATAAAAATTATTTTATTTATATTTTTTTTATTTATTTTTATTATAATTTAAATTATTTAATTTTTATTTTTTATATATATTTTTATACGTATTTACATCATTTCATGTGTATTTTGTATAGTTTTAAACAAATTTATATTATTTAATGTATTTTGTATATATATATATATATATATATATATATATATATATATATATATATATATATATATATATATATATATATATATATATATATATATATATATTTATACAAATACACATTCTTTTATTGGTATTTTGTTTATTTATTTTGATACTAATTTATATTATTTTATGTGTATTTTGTATACATTTTTTATACGTTTTACTTAATTTTATGTGTATTTTGTATATATATTTTTATAGAAATCTACGTTATTTCATGTGTATTCGTATATATATTTTGAAACAAATTTACATTGTTTATATGTATTTTGCATATCTATTTTTGTGAATTCTGTATTTATTTTTGTTATACAGAGAATAATGTAAAATCGTATCAAAATAAGTACACAGAATATCAATAAAATAATTTAAATTTGTATGAAAATAAAGATGCAAAATACCTATAAAATAAAGCATTTTTTTTTTTAAATACATATACAAAAATACACAGAATAATTAAATGTGTTAAAATTAATATACAAAATGCACATACAATAAGGTAAGTTTGTATTGAAAAAAAAAAGCAAAATACACATAAAACAGTGTAAATTTGTTTCAAAATATATATACGAATACACATAAAATAACGTTGATTTCTATAGGAATATATATACAAAATACACATGAAATTATGTAAATACGTATAAAAATATATACAAAATACACATTAAATACTGTAAATTCGCGTCAAAATAAATAAACAAAATATCAATAAAAGAATGTGTATTTGTATGAAAATAGATATACAAAATACACATAAAATAACCTAAATTTGTATCAAACTATGTTCTAAAATACACAAAAATATTTTAAATTTGTATGAAAATAAATATACAAAATACACATAAAATTAGGTAGATTTGTATTGAAATACATATACAAAATACACATAAAATAATGTAAATTTGAATGAAAAGACATAGACAAATACACTTAAAATAACGTAAATTTGTATAAAAAAATATATACAAAACACAAATAGAATAATGTAAAATCGTATCAAAATAAATACACAGAATATTAATAAAATAATGTATATTTGTATGAAAATAAAGAGGCAAAATACCCATAAAATAACGCATTTTTTTTATTTATAAAAATATATATACCAAAATACACATAAAAAAATTAAATTTGAATTAAAATAAATATATAAAAAACACATGCAATAAGGTAAATTTGTATTGAAATAGATAAGCAAAATACATATAAAACAATGTAAATTTGTTTCAAAATATATATACGAATACACATAAAATAACGTAGATTTCTATAAAAATATATATACAAAATACACATAAAATGAAGTAAATACGTAAAAAAAAAATGTATACAAAATACACATAAAATAATGTAAATTCGTATCAAAATAAATAAACAAAATAGCAATAAAAGAATGTGTATTTGTATAAATATAAATATACAAAATACACATAAAATAACGTAAATTTATATAAAACTATATACAAAAATACACAGAAGTATTTTAATTTGTATGAAAATAGATATACAAAATAAGGTAAATTCGTTTCAAATTCAATAAACAAAATTCAGATAAAAGAAAGTATATTTGTAGAATAAATAAATATACAAAATACACATAAAATAACGAAAATTTGTTTGAAAATATATAAAAAAATAAACAAAAATAATTTCAATTTGTAAGAAAATAAATATACAAAATACACATGTATTTTGTATATCTATTTTCACACAAATTTAATTACTTTTGTGTATTTTTGCATATAGTTTTATATAAATTTACGTTATTTGTACGTTGTTTTGTATATTTATATTTATACAATACACATTCTTTTATTAGTATTTTGTTTATTTATTTTGATACGAGTTTACATTTTATTTATGTGTATTTTGTATACCTTTTTTATACGTATTTACTTCATTTTATGTATTTTGTATATATTTTCATAGAAATCTACGTTATTTTATGTATTCATATATATTTTGAAAAAATTTACATGGTTTTATATGTGTTTTGCATATCTATTTCAACAAATTTATTTATTGTATGTGCATTTTGTATATTTATTTTAATACAAATTCAAATATTTTATGTGTGTCTTGTATAAATATTTTATAAAAAATGCGTTCTTTTATGGGTATTTTATCATCTTCATACAAATTTACATTATTTTATTAATATTCTGTGTATTTATTTTGATACGATTTTATATTATTCTATTTGTGTTTTGTATATATTTTTTTATACATATTTACATTATTTAATGTGTATTTTTTATATATATTTTATACAAATTTACGTTATTTTAAGTGTATTTGTTTATACATTTATAAATTTGTATTGAAATACATACACAATATACACATAAAATAATGTAAATTTGAATGAAAATACATAAACAAATACACTTAAAATAACGTAAATTTGTATAAAAAAAATATGTACAAAACACAAATAGAATAATGTAAAATCGTATCAAAATAAATACACAGAATATTAATAAAATAATGTAAATTTGTATGAAAATAAAGAAGCAAAATACCCATAAAATAACGCATTTCTTTTTTTTTTAAATATATATACCAAAATACACATAAAATAATTAAATTTGTATTAAAATAAATATACAAAAAACACATACAATAAGGTAAATTTGTATTGAAATAGATATGCAAAATACATATAAAACAATTTAAATTTGTTTCAAAATATATATACGAATACACATAAAATAACGTAGATTTCTATAAAATATATACAAAATACACATAAAATGAAGTAAATACGTATAAAAAAATGTATACAAAATACACATAAAATAATGTAAATTCGCATCAAAATAAATATACAAAATACCAATAAAAGAATGTGTATTTGTATAAATATAAATATACAAAATACACATAAAATAACGTAAATTTATATAAAACTATATACAAAGATACACAGAAGTAATTAAATTCGTATGAAAATAGATATACAAAATACAGATAAAATAAGCTAAATTTGAATTGAAATGTATATACAAAATATATAAAATAATGTAAATTTGTATCAAAATATTTATAAAAATACATATAATAACGTAAATTTGTTTAAAAATATATAAACAAAATACACATTAAGTAATGTAAATACGTATAAAAAATATGTACAAAATACACATATAATCATTTAATTCGAATCAAACTAAATAAACAAAATATCAATAAAATAATGTAAATTTGTATGAGAAAACATATACAAATACATATAAAATAACGCTAATTTCTATAAAAATATATGTCCAAAAATGAGCGTAAAATAAAGTAACTATGGATAAAAATATATATACAAAACACACATTAAATAATGTAAATGCGTACATAAAATAACCTAAATTTGTATAAAACTATATACAAAAATACACAAAAATAATTTAAATTTGAATGAAAAGAAATATAGAAAATACACATAAAATTAGGTTAATTTGTATTGAAATACATATACAAAATACACATCAAATAATGTAAATTTGAAAGAAAATATATAAACAAATACACATATAATAACGTAAATTTGTATGAAATATATATACAAAATACACATTAAATAATGTAAATATGTATAAAAAAATATATACAAAACACAAATAGAATAATGTAAAATCGTATCAAAATTTTCGTTATTATATGTATTTTTATAAATATTTTGATACAAATCTACATTATTTTATGTATTTTGTATATACATTTCAATTCAAATTTAGCTTGTTTCATCTGTATTTTGTATATCTATTTTCATACGAATTTAATTACTTCTGTGTATTTTTGTATATAGTTTATATAAATTTACGTTATTTTATGTGTATTTTGTATATTTATATTTATACAAATACACATTCTTTTATTGGTATTTTGTTTATTTATTTTGATACGAACTTACATTATTTTATGTGTATTTTGTATACATTTTTTTATACGTATTTACTTCATTTTATGTGTATTTTGTATATATATTTTTATAGAAATCTACGTTATTTTATGTGTATTCGTAAATATATTTTGAAACAAATTTACATTGTTTTATATGTATTTTGCATATCTATTTCAATACAAATTTAACTTATTGTATGCGTTTTTTGTATATTTATTTTAACACAAATTTAATTTTTTGATGTGTATTTTGGTATATATATTTTTATAAATAAAAAAAATGCGTTATTTTATGGGTATTTTGCTTCTTTATTTTCATACAAATTTACATTATTTTATTAATATTCTGTGTATTTATTTTGATACGATTTTACATTATTCTATTTGTGTTTTGTACATATTTTTTTATACAAATTTACGTTATTTTAAGTGTATTTGTTTATGTATTTTCATTCAAATTTACATTATTTTATGTATATATATTTTTATAAAAAATGCGTTATTTTATGGGTATTTTGCATCTTAATTTTCATACAAATTTACATTATTATTATTAATATTTACATTATTCTATTTGTGTTTTGTAAATATGTATAAAAAATATATATACAAAACACAAATAGAATAATGTAAAATCGTATCATAATAAATACATAGAATGTAAATAAAATAATGTAAATTTGTATGAAAATAAAGATGCAAAATACCCATAAAATAACGTATTTTTTATAAATATACAAAATACACATGAAAGGATGTAAATACGTATAAATATATATATATATATATATATATATATATATATATATATATATATATATATATATATATATATATATATATATATATATATATATATATATATATATATATATCAATATATATATATATATACAAAATACACATTAAATAATGTAAATTCGTGCCAAAATAAATAAACAAAATATCAATAAAAGAATGTGTATTTGTATGAAAATATATATACAAAATACACATAAGATAACATAAATTTGTATAAAACTATATACAAAAATACACAAAAATAATTTATATTTGTATGAAAATAAATATACAAAATACACATAAAATTAGGTAAATTTGTATTGAAATACATATACAAAATACACATAAAATAATGTAAATTTGAATGAAAATACATAAACAAGTACACTTAAAATAACGTAAATTTGAATAAAAAAATTTATACAAAACACAAATAGAATAATGTAAAATCGTATCAAAATAAATACACAGAATATTAATAAAATAATGCAAATTTGTATGAAAATAAAGGTGCAAAATACCCATAAAATAACGCATTTTTTTTTATTGAAATATATTTATACAAAAATACACATAAAAAATTTAGTTTGTATTAAAATAAATATAGAAAATACACATACAATAAGGTAAATCTGTATTGAAATAGATATGCAAAATACACATCAATAATGTAAATTTGTATCAAAATATATATACGAATACTCATAAAATAGAGTAAATTTCTATGAAAATAAAATAATGTAAGTTTGTATGAAAATAAAGATGCAAAATTCCCATAAAATAGCGCATTTCTTATAAAAATATATATACCAAAATACACATAAAATATTTAAATTTTTATTGAAATAAATATACAAAATGCACATACAATAAGGTAAATTTATATTGAATTTTCATTTTTTTAGGTGTATTTGATATATATATTTTTATACTTATTTACATAATTTTATATGTATTTTCAATATATATTTTCATGGAAATTTACTCTATATGTATATGTATAGAAAATACACATGAAATAATCTAAATTCGTATCGAAAAAAATGAACAAAATACCGATAAAATAATGTAATTTTGAATGAAAATATATATAGAAAATACACATAAAAGAACGTATATACATATAAATATATACACATAAAATAATATGAATTTGAATGAAAATAGATATAAAAATAAACATAAAATAAGGCAAATTTGTAATGAAATATATATACAAAATACACATAAAATAATGAAGATTTGTTTCAAAATATATATACGAATACACTTAAAATAACGTAGATAGCTATAGAAATATATATACAAAATACACATGAAATGATGTAAATACGTATAAAAATATAAATACTAAATACACATTAAATAATGTAAATTCGTGACAAAATAAATAAGGAGAATATCAATAAAAGAATGTGTATTTGTATGAAAATACATGTATAAAATACACATAAAATAACGTAAATTTGTATAAAACTATATATAAAAATACACAAAAATAAATTAAATTTGTATGAAAATAAATATACAAAATACACATAAAATTAGGTAAATTTGTATTGAAATACATATACAAAATACACATAAAATAATGTATATTTGAATGAAAATATATAAACAAATACACTTCAATTAACGTAAATTTGTATAAAATATATATACAAAATACTCATTAAATAATGTAAATATGTATAAAAAATATATATACAAAACACAAATAGAATAATATAAAATCGTATCAAAAAAAATACACAGAATGTTAATAAAATAATGTAAATTTGTATGAAAATAAAGATGCAAAATACCCTTAAAATAACGCATTTTTTTTTTAAATATATTTACAAAAATACACATAAAAAAATAATTTGTATTAAAATAAATATACAAAATACACATATAATAATGTAAATCTGTATTGAAATAGATATGCAAAATACATATAAAACAATGTAAATTTGTTTCAAAATATATATACGAATACACATAAAATAACGTAGATTTCTATAAAAATATATATACAAATAAATAAATGAATAAATGAAGTAAATACGTATAAAAAAATGTATACAAATTACACATAAAATAATGTAAATTCGTATCAAAATAAATAAACAAAATACCAAAAAAAGAATGTGTATTTGTATAAATATAAATATTCAAAATACACATAAAATAACGTAAATTTGTATAAAACTATATACAAAAAATACACGGAAGTAATTAAATTCGTATGAAAATAGATATACAAAATACAGATAAAATAAGCTAAATTTGAATTGAAATATATATACAAAATACATGAAATAAAGTAAATTTGTATCAAAATATTTATACAAATACATATATAATAGATTTGTTTCAAAATACATATACGAATACACATAAAATAACGTAGATTTGTATAAAAATATATATACAAAATACACATAAAAATGAAGTAAATACGTATAAAAAAATGTATACAAATTACACATAAAATAATGTAAATTCGTATCAAAATAAATAAAAAAAATACCAAAAAAAGAATGTGTATTTGTATAAATATAAATATACAAAATACACATAAAATAACGTAAATTTGTATAAAACTATATACAAAAATACACAAAAGTAATTAAATTTGTATGAAAATAGATATACAAAATACACACAAAATAAGCTAAATTTGAATTGAAATATATATATACACAATACATAAAATAAAGTAAATTTGTATCAAAATATTTATACAAATACACATATATTAAGGTAAATTTGTATGAAAATATATAAACAAAATACACATTAAATAATGTAAATACGTATAAAAAATATGTACAAAATACACATATAATCATGTAATTCGTATCAAAATAAATAAACAAAATACCAATCAAATAATATAAAATTGTATGAAAAAACATATACAAATACACAAACAATCAAATCATTCGTATCAAAATAAATAAACAAAAAACTAGTTAAATAAAGTAAATTTGTATGAGAAAACATATACAAAATACACATAAAATATCGTTTTAAGTTTCTATAAAAATATATGTACAAAAATGCACATAAAATTAGTTTGCATAAAAAAATATATACAAAACACACATTAGATAATGTAAATGAGAATAAAAATATGTATACAAAATACCTATGAAATAATCTAAATTCGTATCGAGTTAAATTAAGAAAATAACAATAAAATAATGTAATTTTGCATGAAAATATATATAGAAAACACACATAAAATAACCTAAATACAAATACAAATATACACATTAAATAATTTAAAATTGAATGAAATAAATATACAAAATAAACATAAAATAAGGTAAATTTGTAATAAAATATATGTAAGAATACACATAAAATAATATAAATTTGTATGAAAATATATATACAAATACACATAAAATAACATGAATTTGTATAAAATTTGTTTCGAAATATATACGAATACACACAATAAAATAACGTAAATTTTTATGAAAATATATATAAAATACACATAAAATAGTTTAAATACGTAGAAAAATATATATACAAAATACACATAAAATAATGTAAATTCGTAAAAAATTAAATACACAAAATTCCAATAAAAGAATGTATATTTGTAGGAAAATATATATACAAAAAACAAATAAAATAACTAAAATTTGTATAAAAACATATACAAAAATACACAAAAATAATTTAAATTTGTTTGAAAATAGATATGCAAAATACACATAAAGTTAGGCAAATTTGTATCGAAATACATATACAAAACTCACATAAAATAATGTAAATTTGTATGAAAATATATAAACAAATACATATAAAATCACGTAAATATATATATATATATATATATATATATATATATATATATATATATATATATACATATATATATATATATATATATATATATATATATATATCTATATATATATATATATATAGATATATATATATAGACATATATATATATATATATATATATATATATATATATATATATATATATATATATATATATATACACAATATACATTAAATATTTTAAATATGTATAAAAATATATTATATTATATATATTTTTATTGATATTTGCGTTATTTATGTGTATTTTGTATATGTTTTCTCATAGAAATTTACATTATTTTATTGGTATTTTGTCTATTTATTTTGATACGAATTACATGATTATTTGTGTATTTTTTACATTTTTTTTATACGTATTTACATTATTTAATGTGTATTTTGTTTATATATTTTTTTACAAATTTACGTTATTATATGTGTATTTGTATAGGTATTTTGATACATATTTACATTATTTTATGTATTTTGTATATATATTTCAATTCAAATTTAGCTTATTTTATGTGTATTTTCTATATCTATTTATTTTAATACAAAAACAAATATTTTTTGTTTTTTCGTATTTATATTTTTATAAAAAGTGCTTTATTTTATGGGTATTTTGCATCTTAATTTTCATACATATTTACATTATTTTATTAATATTTTCTGTATTTATTTTGATACGATATTACATTATTTTATTTGTGTTTTGTATATTTTTTTTTATACATATTTACATTATTTAATGTTTTTTTTATATATATATTTGATACAAATTTACGTTATTTTAAGTCTATATGTTTATATATTTTCATTCAAATTTACATTATTTTATTTCATTTTATTATTTTAACTCGATACGAATTTAGATTATTTCATAGGTATTTTGTATACATATTTTTATACTCATTTACATTATCTAATGTGTGTTTTGTATATATATTTTTATGCAAACTAATTTTATGTGCATTTTTCTACATATATTTTTATAGAAACTTAAAACGTTATTTTATGTGTATTTTGTATATGTTTTCTCATACAAATTTACATTATTTAATTAGTTTTTTGTTTATTTATTTTGATACGAATGACTTGATTATTGGTGTATTTTGTAAATATTTTTTTTATACGTATTTACATTACTTAATGTGTATTTTGTTTATATATTTTTTTTACAAATTTACGTTATTATATGTGTATTTGTTAAAAATATTTAGAAACGAAGTTACTTTATTTTATGTATTTTGTATATATATTTCAATTCAAATTTAGCTTATTTTGTGTGTATTTTGTATATCTATTTTCATACAAATTTAATTACTTCTGTGTATTTTTGTATATAGTTTTATACAAATTTACGTTATTTTATGTGCATTTTGTATATTTATATTTATACAAATACACATTCTCTTATTGGTATTTTGTTTATTTATATTTATACGAATTTACATTATTTTATGTGTATTTTGTATACATTTTTGATTCGTATGTACTTAATTTTATTTGTATTTTGTATATATATATTTATAGAAATCTACGTTATTTTATGTGTATTCGTATATATATTTTGAAACAAATTTACATTGTTTTATATGTTTTTTGCATATCTATTTCAATACAAATTTACCTTATTGTATGTGCATTTTGTATATTTATTTTAATACAAATTCAAATATTTTATGCGTATTTTGGTATATATAATTTTATAAAAAATGCGTTATTTTATAGGTATTTTGCATCTTAGTTTTCATACAAATGTACATTATTTTATTAATATTCTGTGTATATATTTTGATACGATTTTATATTATACTATTTGTGTTTTGTATATATTTTTTTATACATATTTTCATTATTTAATGTGTATTTTTTATATATATTTTATACAAATTAACGTCATTTTAAGTGTATTTGTTTATATAATTTCATTCAAATTTACATTATTTTAAATGTATTTTGTATATGTATTTCAATACAAATTTACCTAATTTTATGTGTATTTTGTATATTTATTTTCATACAAATTTAAATTATTTTTGTGTTTTTTTGTATATACATATAGAGTAAATTTCTATGAAAATATATATTCAAAATACATATAAAATTATGTAAATAAGTATAAAAATATATATATCAAATACACCTAAAAAAATGAAAATTCGTATCAAATAAATAAACAAAATTCCGATAAAAGAACGTATATTTGTAGGAAAATAAATAAACAAAATACACATAAAATTACGAAAATTTGAATAAAAGTATATACAAAAAAACAAAAAAATAAATTTCAATTTGTATGAAAATAGATATACAAAATACACATATAATTAATTAAATTTGTATTTCAATACATGTACAAAATACACATAAAATAATGTAAATTTGTATGAAATGAAAACAAATTGACATAAAATAACGTACATTTGTATAAAATAGATATACAAAATATACATAGAATAATGTAAAATCGTATCAAAATAAATACACAGAATATCAATAAGATAATGTAATTTTGTATGAAAAAAAAGATGCAAAATACCCATAAAATAAAGCATTTTTTTTTAAATACATATACAAGAATACACATAGAATAATTAAATTTGTATTAAAATTAATATACAAAAAGCACGTACACGCACGTACAAATTTGCATTGAAAAAATATACAAAATGCACATAAAACAATGTATATTTGTTTTAAAATATATATACGAATACACATAAAATAACGTATATTTCTATAGAAATATATATACAAAATACACATGAAATGACGTTAATACGTATAAAAATATATATACACAATACACATTAAATAATGTAAATTCGCATCAAAATAAATAAACAAAATATCAATAAAAGAATGTGTATTTGTATGAAAATAGATATACAATATACACATAAAATATTGTAAATTTGTATAAAACTATATTAAAAAAATACACAAAAATAATTTAAATTTGTATAAAAATATAAATACAAAACACACATAAAACTAGTTAAATTTCTATTGAAATACATATACAAAATACACATAAAATAATGTAAATTTGAATGAAAATATATAAACAAATACACTTAAAATAACGTAAATTTGTATGAAATATATATAGAAAATACACATTAAATAATGTAAATATGTATAAAAAAATATATACAAAACACAAATAGAATAATATAAAATAGTATCAAAATAAATAAACAGAATATTAATAAAATAATGTAAATTTGTATGAAAATAAAGATGCAAAATACCCATAAAACAACGCAATTTTTATGAAAATATATATACCAAAATACACATAAAATATTTAAATTTGTATTACAATAAATATACAAAATGCACATACAATAAGGTAAATTTGTATTGAAATAGATATGCAAAATACACATAAAACAATGTAAATTTGTTTTGAAAATATATATACGAATACACATAAAATAACGTAGATTTCTATAAAAATATATATACAAAATACACATAAAATGAAGCAAATACGTATAAGAAAATGTATACAAAATATACATCAAATAATGTAAATTCGTATCAAAATAACTAAACTAAATGCCAATAAAAGAATGTTTACTTGTATAAATATAAATATACAAAATACACATAAAATAACGTAAAATTGTATAAAACTATATACAAAAATAAACAAAAATAATTAAATTTCTATGAAAATAGATATACAAAAGACACATAAAATAAGCTAAATTTGAATTGAAATAAATATAGAAAATACATAAAATAATGTAAATTTGTATCAAAATATATATTCAAATACACATATATTAAAATTAATATACAAAATGCGTATATAATAAGGTAAATTTGTATTGAAAAAATATGCAACATACACGTTTACTCATACAAATTTATATTATTTTATTGGTATTTTGTTTATTTATTTTGATACGAATTACATGATTATATGTGTATTTTGTACATATTTTTTTATACGTATTTACATTATTTAATGTGTATTTTGTTTATATATTTTCATACAAATTTACGTTATTATATGTGTATTTGTATAAATATTTTGATACAAATTTACTTTATTTCATGTATTTTGTATATATATTTCAATTCAAATTTAGATTATTTTGTGTGTATTTTGTATACATTTTCATACAAATTTAATTACTTCTGTGTATTTTTGTATATAGTTTTATATAAATTTACGTTATTTTATGTGTATTTTGTATATTTATACAAATACACATTCTTTTATTGCTATTTTGTTTATTTATTTTGATACGAATTTACATTATTTTATGTGTATTTTGTATACATTTTTTTATACGTATTTACTTCATTTTATGTGTATTTTGTATATATATTTTTATAGAAATCTACGTTATTATATGTGTATTCGTATATATATTTTGAAACAAATTTACATTGTTTTATGTGTATTTTGCCTATCTATTTCAATACAAATTTACCTTATTGTATGTGTTTTTTGTATATTTATTTTAATACAAATTTAATTTTTTGATATGTATTTTGGTATATATATTTTTATAAATAAAAAAAATGCGTTATTTTATGGGTATTTTGCTTCTTTATTTTCATACAAATTTACATTATTTTATTAATATTCTGTGTATTTATTTTGATACGATTTTTACATTATTCTATTTGTGTTTTGTACATATTTTTTATACAAATTTACGTTATTTTAAGTCTATTTGTTTATGTATTTTCTTTCAAATTTACATTATTTTATGTGAATTTTGTGTATGTATTTCAATGCAAATTTAATTAATTTTATGTGTATTTTGTATATTTATTTTAATACAAATTTAAAATATTTTTGTGTATTTTTGTATATAGTTTGATACAAATTTAGGTTGTTTTATGTGTATTTTGTATATCTATTTTCATACAAATACACATTCTTTTATTGATATTTTGTTTATTTATTTTGACGCGAATTTTATGTGAATTTGTTTTCATTTCATACAAATTTACATTATTTTATGTGTATTTTGTACATGTATTTAAATACAAGTTTAACTAATTATATGTGTATTTTGTATATCTATTTTCATACAAATTGAAATTTATTTTTTTGTTTTTTTATATATATTTTTATTCAAATTTTCGTAATCTTATAAAAATATATATACCAAAATACACATAAAATATTCAAATTTGCATTGAAATAAATATACAAACTGCACATACAATAAGGTAAATTTGTATTGAAAGAGATATGCAAAAATACATATAAAACAATGTAAATTTGTTTCAAAATATATATACGAATACAAATAAAAAAACGTAGATTTCTATAAAAATATATATACAAAATACACATAAAATTAAGTAAATACGTATAAAAAATGTATACAAAATACACATAAAATAATGTAAATTCGAATTAAAATAAATAAACAAAATACCAATAAAAGAATGTGTATTTGGATAAATATAAATATACAAAATACACATACAAAATAAACATAAAATAAGGTAGATTTGTAAAAAAATATATGTACAAAATACACATAAAATAATGTAAATTTATATAAAAATATATATACAAATACACATAAAATACCATGAATTTGTATAAAAATATATATTCAAAATAAATATTAAATAATGGAAAAGCGTATAAAAATATATATACAAAGTACATATAAAATAATGTAAATTCGTATCAATATAAATCAACAAAACACCAATAAAATAATATATATTTGAATGAAAATAAATTTACAAAATACACATAACATAACTAAAATTTGTATTAAAATATATACAAAAATACATAGAAATAATTTGAGTTTGTATGAAAATAGATATACAAAATACACATAAAACTAGGTAGATTTCTTTTGAAATGTATATACAAAATACCCATAAAATATTGTAAATTTGTGTCAAAATATATAAACAAATACACATAAAATAACGTAAATTTGTATGAAAAATATATACAAAATACACATAGAATAATGTCAATTCGTATCAAAATGAATGAGCAGAATATCAATAAAATAATGTAAATTTCTATGAAAATAAAGATGCAAAATACCCAAAAAATAAAGCATATGTTTATAAAAATACAGATACAAAAATACACATCGAATAATTAAATTTGTATTAAAATTAATACACAAAATGCGTATATAATAAGGTAAATTTGTATTGAAAAAATATGCAACATACACGTTTACTCATACAAATTTATATTATTTTATTGGTATTTTGTTTATTTATTTTGATACGAATTACATGATTATATGTGTATTTTGTACATATTTTTAAACATAAAATAACGTAAATTTGTATGAAAAATATATACAAAAAACACATAGAATAATGTCAATTCGTGTCAAAATGAATGAGCAGAATATCAATAAAATAATGTAAATTTGTATGAAAATAAAGATGCAAAATACCCAAAAAATAAAGCATAAGTTTATAAAAATACAGATACAAAAATACACATCGAATAATTAAATTTGTATTAAAATTAATATACAAAATGCGTATATAATAAGGTAAATTTGTATTGAAAAAATATGCAACATACACGTTTACTCATACAAATTTATATTATTTTATTGGTATTTTGTTTATTTATTTTGATACGAATTACATGATTATATGTGTATTTTGTACATAATTTTAAACATAAAATAACGTAAATTTGTATGAAAAATATATACAAAATACACATAGAATAATGTCAATTCGTATCAAAATGAATGAGCAGAATATCAATAAAATAATGTAAATTTGTATGAAAATAAAGATGCAAAATACCCAAAAAATAAAGCATATGTTTATAAAAATACAGATACAAAAATACACATCGAATAATTAAATTTGTATTAAAATTAATATACAAAATGCGTATATAATAAGGTAAATTTGTATTGAAAAAATATGCAACATACACGTTTACTCATACAAATTTATATTATTTTATTGGTATTTTGTTTATTTATTTTGATACGAATTACATGATTATATGTGTATTTTGTACATATTTTTTATACGTATTTACATTATTTAATGTGTATTTTGTTTATATATTTTCATACAAATTTACGTTATTATATGTGTATTTGTATAAATATTTTGATACAAATTTACTTTATTTCATGTATTTTGTATATATTTCAATTCAAATTTAGCTTATTTCGAGTGTATGTTGTATATATTTTCATACAAATTTAATTACTTCTGTGTATTTTTGTATATAGTTTTATATAAATTTACGTTATTTTATGTGTATTTTGTAAATTTATATTCATACAAATACACATTCTTTTATTGGTATTTTGTTTATTTATTTTGATACGAATTTACATTATTTTATGTGTATTTTGTATACATTTTTTTATACGTATTTACTTCATTTTATGTGTATTTTGTATATATATTTTTATAGAAATCTAAGTTATTTTATGTGTATTCGTAAATATATTTTGAAACAAATTTACATTGTTTTATATGTATTTTGCATATCTATTTCAATACAAATTTACCTTATTGTATGTGTTTTTTGTATATTTATTTTAATACAAATTTAATTTTTTGGTGTATTTTGGTATATATATTTTTATAAATAAAAAAAATGCGTTATTTTATGGGTATTTTGCTTCTTTATTTTCATACAAATTTACATTATTTTATTAATATTCTGTGTATTTATTTTGATACGATTTTACATTATTCTATTTGTGTTTTGTACATATTTTTTTATACAAATTTACGTTATTTTAAGTGTATTTGTTTATGTATTTTCATTCAAATTTACATTATTTTATGTGTATTTTGTGTATGTATTTCAAAACAAGTTTACCTAATTTTATATGTATTTTGTATATTTATTTTCATACAAATTTAAAATATTTTTGTGTATTTTTGTATATAGTTTGATATAAATTTACGTTATTTTATGTGTATTTTGTATATCTATTTTCATACAAATACACATTCTTTTACTGATATTTTGTTTATTTATTTTGACGCAAATTTACATTATTTAATGTGTATTTTGTATATATATTTTTATACGTATTTACATCATTTCATGTGTATTTTGTATAGTTTTAAACAAATTTATATTATTTAATGTGTATTTTGTATATATATATTTATACAAATACACATTCTTTTATTGGTATTTTGTTTATTTATTTTGATACTAATTTACATTATTTTATGTGTATTTTGTATACATTTTTTATACGTATTTACTTAATTTTATGTGTATTTTGTATATATATTTTTTTAGAAATCTACCTTATTTCATGTGTATTCGTATATATATTTTGAAACAAATTTACATTGTTTATATGTATTTTGCATATCTATTTTTGTGTATTCTGTATTTATTTTTGTTATACACATATAATAACGTAAATTTGTATAAAAATATATAAACAAAATACACATTAAATAATGTAAATACGTATAAAAAAATGTACAAAATACACAAATAATCATGTAATTCGTGTCAAAATAAATAGACAAAATACCAATAAAATAATGTAAATTTCTATGAGAAAACATATACAAAATACACATAAATAACGCAAATATCAATAAAAATATATATAATATAATGTATTTTCAAACATATTTAAAATATTTAATGTATATTTTGTATATATATTTTATCCAAATTTACGTTATTTTATATGTATTTGTTTATATATTTTCATACAAATTTACATTATTTTATGTGAGTTTTGTATATGTATTTCAATACAAATTTGCCTAACTTTATGTGTATTTTGCATATCTATTTTCAAACAAATTTAAATTATTTTTGTGTATTTTTGTATATATTTTTATACAAATTTTAGTTATTTTATTTGTTTTTTGTATATATATTTTCCTACAAATATACATTCTTTTATTGGAATTTTGTGTATTTAATTTTTTACGAATTTACATTATTTTATGTGTATTTTGTATATATATTTTTCTACGTATTTAAATTATTTTATGTGTATTTTATATATACATTTTCATAAAAATTTACGTTATTTTATTGTGTGTATTCGTATATATTTTGAAACAAATTTTATACAAATTCATGTTATTTTATGTGTATTTGTATATATATTTTCATAC
This sequence comes from Eriocheir sinensis, assembly GCF_024679095.1. Lineage (NCBI taxonomy): Eukaryota > Metazoa > Arthropoda > Malacostraca > Decapoda > Varunidae > Eriocheir > Eriocheir sinensis. The sequence continues at coordinate 167,241 of NW_026111756.1, read as the reverse complement.
ACATTTATATTATTTTATGTGTATTCATACATATATTTTATTACAAATTTAAATTATTTTATTTTTATTTTGTATATTTATTTAATTTAATATAATCAAATTTAAATTTATTGTATATGCATTTTGTATATTAATTTTAATACAAATTTAATTATTCTATGTGTATTTTTCTATATGTATTTTTATAAAAATATGCTTTATTTTATGGGTATTTTGCATCTTTATTTTCATACAAATTAACGTTATTTTATTGATATTCTGCTCATTTATTTTGATACGATTTGACATTATTCTATGTGTATTTTGTATATATTTTTCATACAAATTTACGTTATTTTATGTGTATTTGTTTATATATTTTGACACAAATTTACAATGTTTTATGGGTATTTTGTATATATATTTCAAAAAAATTTACCTAGTTTTATGTGGATTTTGAGTATCTATTTTCATTCAAACTCAAATTATTTTTATGTATTTTTGTATATATTTCAATACAAATTTTAAATAGGTTATGTGTATTTTGTAAATCTATTTTCATTCAAATATATATTATTTTATTGGTATTTTGTTGATTTATATTGATACGAATTTACATTATTTTATATGTACTTTGTATATATATTTTTATACGCATTTACATTATTTAATATTTATTTTGAGTATATAATTTTATACAAATTCATGGTATTTTATGTGTATTTGTATATATATTTTCATATAAATTTACATTATTTTATGTGTATTTTGTACATATATTTCATTACAAATTTACCTTATTTTATGTTTATTTTGTATGTGTATTTTGTACATTTATATTTATACAAATACACATTCTTTTATTGGTATTTTGTTTATTTATTTTGTTTCGAATTTACATTATTTTATGTTTTTTGTTTACATGTTTTTATACGTTTTTACTTAATTTTATGTGTATTTTGTATATATATTTTTATAGAAATCTACGTTATTTTATGTGTATTCGTACATATATTTTGAAACAAATTTACATTGTTTTATATGTACAATAAGATAAATTTGTATTGAAATAGATATGCAAAATACATATAAAGATGTAAATTTGTTTCAAAATATGTATACGAATTCACATAAAAACGTAGATTTCTATAAAAATATATATACAAAATACACATAAAATGAAGTAAATACGTATAAAAAATGTATACAAAATACACATAAAATAATGTAAATTCGTATCAAAATAAATAAACAAAATACCAATAAAAGAATGTGTATTTGTATAAATATAAATATACAAAATACACATAAAATAACGTAAATTTATATAAAACTATATAAAAAAATACACAGAAGTAATTAAATTTGTATGAAAATATATACAAAACACACACAAAATAAGCTAAATTTGAATTGAAATATATAAACAAAATACATGAAATAAAGTAAATTAGTATCAAAATATTTATACAAATACACATATAATAACGTAAATTTGTATGAAAATATATAAACAAAATACACATTAAATAATGTAAATACGTATAAAAAAATGTGTACAAAATACACATATAATCATGTAATTCGTATCAAAATAAATAAACAAAATACCAATAAAATAATATAAATTTGTATGAGTAAACGTGTATAAATATAAATGTACAAAATACAAATACAAAATAAACATAAAATAAGGTAAATTTGTAATGAAATATATGTACGAAATACACATAAAATAATGTAAATTTATATGAAAATATATATACAAATACATATAAAATACCATGAATTTGTATAAAATTATATATTCAAAATAAATATTAAATAGTGTAAATGCGTATAAAAATATATATAAAAAGTACATATAAAATAATTTAAATTCGTATCAATATAAATCAACAAAATACCAATAAAATAATATATATTTGAATGAAAATAGATTTACAAAATACACATAACATAACTAAAATTTGTATTGAAATATATACAAAAATACATAAAAATAATTTGAGTTTGTATGAAAATAGATATTCAAAATACACATAAAACTAGGTAAATTTCTTTTGAAATATATATACAAAATACCCATAAAATATTGTAAATTTGTGTCAAAATATATAAACAAATACACATACAATAACGTAAATTTGTATGAAAAATATTTACAAAATACACATAGAATAATGTCAAATCGTATCAAAATGAATGAGCAGAATATCAATAAAATAACGTAAATTTGTATGAAAATAAAGATGCAAAATACCCATAAAATAAAGCATATTTTTATATACAAAAATATATATACAAAAATACACATAGAATAATTAAATTTGTATTAAAATTAATATACAAATTGCATATACAATAAGGTAAATTTGTATTGAAAAAAAATGCAAAATTCACATAAAAGTGTAAATTTGTTAAAAATCTATATACGAATACACATAATATAACGTAGATTTCTATAGAAATATATATACAAAATACACATGAAATGATGTAAATACGTATAAAAATATATATACAAAATACACATTAAATAATTTAAATTCTCGTCAAAATAAATAAACAAAATATCAATAAAAGAATGTGTATTTGTATGAAAATAGATATACAAAATACTCATAAAATAACCTAAGTTTGTATAAAACTATATACAAAATACACAAAATAATTTAAATTTGTATGAAAATAAATATACAAAATACACATAAAATTAGGTAAATTTGTATTGAAATACATATACAAAATACACATAAAATAATGGAAGTTTGAATGAAAATATATAAACATATACACTTAAAATAACGTAAATTTGTATCAAATATATATACAAAATACTAATTAAATAATGTAAATATGTATAAAAAAATATATTCAAAACACAAATAGAATAATGTAAAATCGTATCAAAATAAATACACAGAATATTAATAAAATAATGTAAATTTGTATGAAAATAAAGATGCAAAATAGCCATAAAATAACGCATTTTTTATAAAAATATATATACCAAAATACACATAAAATATTAAAATTTGTATTAAAATAAATATAAAAATGCACATACTGTAAGGTAAATTTGTATTGAAATAGATATGCAAAATACATATAAAACAATGTAAATTTGTTTCAAAATATATATACGAATACACATAAAATAACGTTGATTTCTATAAAAATATATACAAAATACACATAAAATGAAGTAAATACGTATAAAAAATGAATACAAAATACACATAAAAATCGTATCAAAATAAATAAACAAAATACTAGTAAAAGAAAGTGTATTTGTATAAATATAAATATACAAAATACACATAAAATATCGTAAATTTGTATAAAACTATATACAAAAATACACAGAAGTTATTAAATTTGTATGAAAATATATATACAAAATACAGCTAAAATAAGCTAAATTTGAATTGAAATGTACATACAAAATACATAAAATAATGTAAATCTGTATCAAAATATTTATACAAATACATATAATAACGTAGATTTGTTTAAAAATATATAAACAAAATACACATTAAGTAATGTAAATACGTATAAAAAATATGTACAAAATACACATATAATCATGTAATTCGTATCAAAATAAATAAACAAAATAGCAATAAAATAATGTAAATTTGTATGAGAAAAAATATACAAATAACGCAAATTTCTATAAAAATATATGTACAAAAATGCACATAAAATAAAGTAAATTAGCATAAAAATATATATACAAAACACACACTAAATAATGTAAATGCGTACATAAAATAACCTAAATTTGTATAAAACTATATACAAAAATACACAAAAATAATCTAAATTTGTTTGAAAAGAAATATACAAAATACACATAAAATTAGGTAAATTTGAATGAAAATATATAAACAAATACACTTAAAATAACGTAAATTTGTATAAAATATATATGCAAGATACACATTAAATAATGTAAATGTGTATAAAAAAATATATACAAAAAACAAATAAAATAATGTAAAATCGTATCAAAATAAATACACAGAATATCAATAAAATAATGTAAATTTGTATGAAAATAAAGATGCAAAATTCACAAAAATTACCGCATTTTTTATGAAAATATATATACCAAAATACACATAAAATATTTAAATTTGTATTGAAATAAATATACAAAATGCATATACAGTAAGGTAAATTTGTATTGAAAGAGATATTCAAAAATACATATAAAACAATGTAAATTTGTTTCAAAATATATATACGAATACACATAAAATAAAGTAGATTTCTATAGAAATATATATACAAAATACATATGAAATTATGTAAATACGTATAAAAATATATATACAAAATACATATCAAATAATGTAAATTCGTGTCAAAATAAATAAACAAAATATCATGAAAAGAATGTGTATTTGTATGAAAATAGATAATAGATAATAAATTTGTATCAAATATATATGCAAGATACACATTAAATAATGTAAATATGTATAAAAAAGTATATACAAAAAACAAATAGAATAATGTAAAATCGTATCAAAATAAATACACCGAATATTAATAAAATAATGTAAATTTGTATGAAAATAAAGATGCAAAATTCCCATAAAATAGCGCATTTCTTATAAAAATATATATACCAAAATACACATAATATATTTAAATTTGTATTGAAATAAATATACAAAATGCACATACAATAAGGTAAATTTGTATTGAAAGAGATATGCAAAAATACATATAAAACAATGTAAATTTGTTTCAAAATATATATACGAATGCAAATAAATAAACGTAGATTTCTATAAAAATATATATACAAAATACACATAAAATTAAGTAAATACGTATAAAAAATGAATACAAAATACACATAAAATAATGTAAATTCGAATTAAAATAAATAAACAAAATACCAATAAAAGAATAAATATAAATATACTCAATACACATACAAAATAAACATAAAATAAGGTAGATTTGTAATAAAATATATGTACAAAATACACATAAAATAATGTAAATTTATATGAAAATATATATACAAATACACATAAAATACCATGAATCTGTAAAAAATATATATTCAAAATAAATATTAAATAATGTAAAAGCGTATAAAAATATATATACAAAGTACATATAAAATGAAAATTAAGATGCAAAATACCTATAAAATAACGCATTTTTATAAAATTATTGATACCAAAATACACATAAAATATTTGAACTTGTATTAAAATAAATATACAAAATGCACATACAATAAGGTAAATTTGTATTGAAATAGATATGCAAAATACATATAAAATAATGTAAATTTGTTTCAAAATATATATACGAATACACATAAAATAACGTAGATTTCTATAAAAATACATATACAAAATACACATAAATTAAGTAAATACGTATAAAAAAATGTATACAAAATACACATAAAATAATGTAAATTCGTATAAATGTAAATAAACAATATACCAATAAAAGAATGTGTATTTGTATAAATATAAATATACAAAATGCACATAAAATAACGTAAATTTATATAAAACTATATACATAAAATAACGCAAATTTCTATAAAAATATATGTACACAAATGAACATTAAATAAATTTGCTTTTAACATATATACAAAACACACATTAGATAATGTAAATGAGTATAAAAATATGTATACAAAATACCTATGAAATAATCTAAATTTGTATCGAATTAAATTAAGAAATACCAATAAAATAATGTAATTTTGGATGAAAATATATATACAAAATACACATAAAATAACCTAAATACAAATACAAATATACACATAAAATAATTTAAAATTGAATGAAATAAATATACAAAATAAACATAAAATAAGGTAAATTTGTAATGAAATATATGAAAAAATACACATAAAATAATATAAATTTGTATGAAAATATATATACAAATACACATTAAATAACATGAATTTGTATAAAATTTGTATCAAAATATATACTTATACACACAATAAAATAACGTAATTTTTTATGAAAATGTATATACAAAATACACATAAAATAATTTAAATACGTAGAAAAATATATATACAAAAAACACATAAAATAATGTAAATATGTATGAAAATATATAAACAAATACACATAAAATAATGTAAATTTGGATAAAATATATATCATAAAATAATGTAAATTCGTATCAAAATAAATAAACAAAATACCAATAAAAGAATGTGTATTTGTATGAATATAAATATACAAAATACACATAAAATAACGTAAATTTATATAAAACTATATACAAAAATACACAGAAGTAATTAAATTTGTATGAAAATATATACAAAATACACATGAAATAAGCTAAATTTGAATTGAAATATATATACAAAATACATGAAATAAAGTAAATTTGTATCAAAATATTTATACAAATACACATATAATAACGTAAATTTGTATGAAAATATATAAACAAAATACACATTAAATAATGTAAATACGTATAAAAAAATATGTACAAAATACAGATAATTATAATCATGTAATTCGTTTCAAAATAAATAAACAAAATACCAATAAAATAATATAAATTTGTATGAGTAAACGTGTATGTTGCATATTTTTTCAATACAAATTTACCTTATTATATACGCATTTTGTATATTAATTTTAATACAAATTTAATTATTCGATGTGTATTTTTGTATCTGTATTTTTATAAACATATTCTTTATTTTTTCGGTATTTTTTATCTTTATTTTTATACAAATTTACATTATTTTATTGATATTCTGCTCATTCATTTTGATAGGAATTGACATTATTCTATGTGTATTTTGTATATATTTTTCATACAAATTTACGTTATTTTATGTGTATTTGTTTATATATTTTGACACAAATTTACAATATTTTATGGGTATTTTGTATAAACATTTCAAAAGAAATTTACCTAGTTTTATGTGTATTTTGTATATCTATTTTCATACAAACTCAAATTATTTCTATGTATTTTTGTATATATTTTAATACAAATTTTAGTTATGTTATGTGTATTTTGTAAATTTATTTTCATTCAAATATATATTATTTTATTGGTGTTTTGTTGATTTATATTGATACGAATTTACATTATTTTATATGTACTTTGTATATATATTTTTATACGCTTTTCCATTATTTAATATTTATTTTGAATATATATTTTATACAAATTCATGTGTATTTGTATATATATTTTCATAAATTTACATTATTTTATGTGTATTTTGTACATATATTTTATTACAAATCTACCTTATTTTATGTTTATTTTGTATGTGTATTTAGTATATTTATATTTATCCAAATACACATTCTTTTATTGGTATTTTGTTTATTTATTTTGACACGAATTTTCATTTTTTTTAGGTGTATTTGATATATATATTTTTATACTTATTTACATAATTTTATATGTATTTTGAATATATATTTTCATAGAAATTTACTCTATATGTATATGTATAGAAAATAAACATGAAATAATCTCAATTCGTATCGAAATAAATGAACAAAATACCGATAAAATAATGTAATTTTGAATGAAAATATATATAGAAAATACACATAAAATAACGTAAATACAAATAAATATATACACATAAAATGATTTGAATTTGAATGAAAATAGATATAAAAATAAACTTAAAATAAGGCAAATTTATAATGAAATATATATACAAAATACACATAAAATAATGTAGATTTGTTTCAAAATATATATACGAATACACATAAAATAACGTAGATTTCTATAGAAATATATATACAAAATACACATGAAATGTTGTAAATACGTATAAAATATATATACAAAATATACAAAATAATGTAAATTCGTGTCAAAATAAATAATTTAAATATCAATAAAAGAATGAGTATTTGTATGAAAATACATATACAAAATACACATAAAATAACATAAATTTGTATAAAACTATATATAAAAATACACAAAAATAAGTTAAATTTGTATGAAAATAAATATACAAAATACACATAAAATTAGGTAAATTTGTAAAGAAATACATATACAAAATACACATAAAATAATGTAAATTTGAATGAAAATATATAAACAAATACACTTATATTAACATAAATTTGTATAAAATATATATAAAAAATACTCATTAAATAATGTAAATATGTATAAAAAATATATATACAAAACACAAATAGAATAATGTAAAATCGTATTAAAATAAATACACAGAATGTAAATAAAATAATGTAAATTTGTATGAAAATAAAGATGCAAAATTCATATGAAATAACGCATTTTTTATAAATATACAAAATACACATGAAAGGATGTAAATACGTATAAAAATATATATACAAAATACACATTAAATAATGTAAATTCGCGTCAAAATAAATAAACAAAATGTCAATAAAAGAATGTGTATTTGTATGAAAATAAATATACAAAATACACATAAGATAATATAAATTTGTATAAAACTATATACAAAAATACACAAAAATAATTTAAATTTGTATGAAAATAAATATACAAAATACACATAAAATTAGGTAAATTTGTATTGAAATACATATACAAAATACACATAAAATACTGTAAATTTGAATGAAAATACATTAACAAATACACTTAAAATAACGTAAATTTGTATAAAAAAATATATACAAAACACAAATAGAATAATGTAAAATCGTATCAAAATAAATACACAGAATATTAATAAAATAATGTAAATTTGTATGAAAATAAGGAAGCAAAATACCCATAAAATAACACATTTTTTTTAAATATATATACAAAAATACACATAAAAAATTTATTTGTATTAAAATAAATATACAAAATACACATACAATAAGGTAAATCTGTATTGAAATAGATATGCAAAATACATATAAAACAATGTAAATTTGTTTCAAAATATATATACGAATACACATAAAATAACGTAGATTTGTATAAAAATATATATACAAAATACACGTAAAATGAAGTAAATACGTATAAAAAAATGTATACAAAATACACATAAAATAATGTAAATTCGTATCAAAATAAATAAACAAAATACTAATAAAAGAATGTGTATTTGTATAAATATAAATATACAAAATACACATAAAATAACGTAAATTTGTATAAAACTATATACAAAAATACACAGAAGTAATTAAATTCGTATGAAAATAGATATACAAAATACAGCTAAAATAAGCTAAATTTGAATTGAAATGTATATACAAAATACATAAAATAATGTGAATTTGTATCAAAATATTTATAAAAATACATATAATAACGTAAATTTGTTTAAAAATATATAAACAAAATAGACATTAAGTAATGTAAATACGTATAAAAAATATGTACAAAATACACATATAATCATGTAATTCGTATCAAACTAAATAAACAAAATAGCAATAAAATAATGTAAATTTGTATGAGAAAACATATACAAATACATATAAAATAACGCTAATTTCTATAAAAATATATGTCCAAAAATGAACGTAAAATAAATTAACTTTGGATAAAAATATATATACAAAACACACATTAAATAATGTAAATGCGTACATAAAATAACCTAAATTTGTATAAAACTATATACAAAAATACACAAAAATAATTTAAATTTGTATGAAAAGAAATATACAAAATACACATAAAATTAGGTTAATTTCTACTGAAATACATATACAAAATACACATAAAATAATGTAAATTTGAAAGAAAATATATAAACAAATACACATATAATAACGTAAATTTGTATGAAATATATATACAAAATACTCATTAAATAATGCAAATATCTATAAAAAAATATATACAAAACACAAATAGAATAATGTAAAATCGTATCAAAATATATACACAGAATATTAATAAAATAATGTAAATTTGTATGAAAATTAAGATGCAAAAATACCTATAAAATAACGCATTTTTTATAAGATTATTGATACCAAAATACACATAAAATATTTGAATTTGTATCAAAATAAATATACAAAATGCACATACAATAAGGTAAATTTGTATTGAAATAGATATGCAAAATACATATAAAATAATGTAAATTTGTTTCAAAATATATATGCGAATACACATAAAATAACGTAGATTTCAATAAAAATAAATATACAAAATACACATAAAATTAAGTAAATACGTATAAAAAAATGTATACAAAATACACATAAAATAATGTAAATTCGTATAAATGTAAATAAACAATATATCAATAAAAGAATGTGTATTTGTATAAATATAAATATACAAAATGCACATAAAATAACGTAAATTTATATAAAACTATATACATAAAATAACGCAAATTTCTATAAAAATATATGTACAAAAATGAACATTAGATAAATTTGCATAAAAATATATATACAAAACACACATTAGATAATGTAAATAAGTATAAAAATATGTATACAAAATACCTATGAAATAATCTAAATTCGTATCGAATTAAATTAAGAAATACCAATAAAATAATGTAATTTTGGATGAAAATATATATACAAAATACACATAAAATAACCTAAATACAAATACAAATATACACATAAAATAATTTAAAATTCAATGAAATAAATATGCAAAATAAACATAAAATAAGGTAAATTTGTAATAAAATATATGAAAAAATACACATAAAATAATATAAATTTGTATGAAAATATATATACAAATACACATTAAATAACATGAATTTGTATAAAATTTGTATCAAAATATATACTTATACACACAATAATATAACGTGATTTTTTTATGAAAATGTATATACAAAATACACATAAAATAATTTAAATACGTAGAAAAATATATATACAAAAAACACATAAAATAGTGTAAATATGTATGAAAATATATAAACAAATACACATAAAATAATGTAAATTTGGATAAAAAATATATACAAAATTATCATTAAATATATATAGATATATATATATATATATATATATATATATATATATATATATATATATATATATATATATATATATATATATATATATATATATATATATATATATATATATATATATATATATATATATATATATATATATATATACAAAAAACACATAGAATAATGTTAAATCGTATCAAAATAAATAAAGAGAATATCAATAAAATAATGTAAATTTGTATGAAAATAAAGATGCAAAATATCCATATAATATCGCATATTTGCATAAAAATATATATACAAAAATACATATAAAATAATTAAATTTGTATTAAAATAAATATACAAAATGCACGTACAATAAAGTAAATTTGTATTGAAATATATATGCAAAATACACATTAATAATGTAAATTTGTATCAAAATATATTAACGAATACTCATAAAATAGAGTAAATTTCTATGAAAATATACATACAAAATAGATATACAAAAAACACATATAACTAGTTAAATTCGTATTTAAATACATGTACAAAAAACACATAAAATAATGTAGATTTGTATGAAATGAAAACAAATACATTTTATATAAAATATATATACAAAATACACATAGAATAATGTAAAATCATATCAAAATAAATACACAGAATATCAATAAAATAATGTAAATTTGTATGAAAATAAAGATGCAAAATACCCATAAAATAAAGCATATTTTTATAAAAATACATATACAAAAATACACATAGATTAATCAAATTTGTATTAAAATTAATATACAAAATGCACATACAATAAGGTAAATTTGTATTAAAAAAATATGCAAAATACACATAAAACAATGTAAATTTGTTTCAAAATATATATACGAATACACATAAAATAACGCAGACTTCTATAGAAATATATATACAAAATACACTTGAAATAATCTAAATTCGTATAAAAATATATATACAAAATACACATTAAATAATGTTAATTCGTGTCAAAATAAATAAACAAAATATCATGAAAAGAATGTGTATTTGTATGAAAATAGATATACAAAATACACATAAAATAACCTAAATTTGTATAAAACTATATACAAAAATACACAAAAATAATTTAAACTTGTATGAAAATAAATATACAAAAAACATATAAAATTAGGTAAATTTGTATTGAAATACATATACAAAATACAAATAAAGTAATGTAAATTTTTATGAAAATATATAAACATATAGACTTAAAATAACGTAAATTTGTATCATATATATATACAAAAAACACATTAAATAATGTAAATATGTATAAAAAAATATATACAAAACAAAAATAAAATAATGTAAAATCGTATCAAAATAAATACAGAAAATATTAATAAAATAATGTAAATTTGTATGAAAATTAAGATGCAAAATACCCATAAAATAATGCATTTTTTATAAAAATATATATACGAAAAAACATAAAATATATGATTTTGTATTTAAATAAATAGATATACAAAATACACATAAAATAAGCTAAATTTGAATTGAAATATATATACAAAATACATAAAATAATGTAAATTTGTATCAAAATACTTATACAAATACACATATAATAACGTAAATTTGTATAAAAATATATAAACAAAATACACATTAAATAATGTAAATACGTATAAAAAAATGTACAAAATACACAAATAATCATGTAATTCGTATCAAAATAAATAGACAAAATACCAATAAAATAATGTAAATTTCTATGAGAAAACATATACAAAATACACATAAATAACGCAAATATTAATAAAAATATATATAATATAATATATTTTTATACATATTTAAAATATTTAATGTATATTTTGTATATATATTTTATCCAAATTCACGTTATTTTATATGTATTTGTTTATATATTTTCATACAAATTTACATTATTTTATGTGAGTTTTGTATATGTATTTCAATACAAATTTGCCTAACTTTATGTGTATTTTGCATATCTATTTTCAAACAAATTTGAATTATTTTTGTGTATTTTTGTATATATTTTTATACAAATTTTAGTTATTTTATTTGTTTTTTGTATATATATTTTCATACAAATATACATTCTTTTATTGGAATTTTGTGTATTTAATTTTTTACGAATTTACATTATTTTATGTGTATTTTGTATATATATTTTTCTACGTATTTAAATTATTTTAAGTGTATTTTATATATACATTTTCATAAAAATTTACGTTATTTTATTGTGTGTATTCGTATATATTTTGAAACAAATTTTATACAAATTCATGTTATTTTATGTGTATTTGTATATATATTTTCATACAAATTTATATTATTTTATGTGTATTCTTACATATATTTTATTACAAATTTACCTTATTTTAAGTTTATTTTGTATAATTATTTCATTTAATATAATCAAATTTAAATTTATTGTAAATGCATTTTGTATATTAATTTTAATACAAATTTAATTATTCTATGTGTATTTTTCTATATGTATTTTTATAAAAATATGCTTTATTTTATGGGTATTTTGCATCTTTATTTTCATACAAATTTACGTTATTTCATTGATATTCTGCTCATTAATTTTGATACGATTTGACATTATTCTATGTGTATTTTGTATATATTTTTCATACAAATTTACGTTATTTTATGTGTATTTGTTTATATATTTTGACACAAATTTACAATATTTTATGGGTAATTTGTATATATATTTCATAAGAAATTTACTTAGTTTTATGTGTATTTTGAATATCTATTTTCATTCAAACTCAAATTATTTTTATTTATTTTTGTATATATTTCAATACAAATTTTAGTTAGGTTATGTGTATTTTGTAAATCTATTTTCATTCAAATATATATTATTTTATTGGTATTTTGTTGATTTATATTCATACGAATTTACATTATTTTATATGTACTTTGTATATATATTTTTATACGCATTTACATTATTTAATATTTATTTTGAGTATATAATTTTATACAAATTCATGGTATTTTATGTGTATTTGTATATATATTTTCATATAAATTTACATTATTTTATGTGTATTTTGTACATATATTTCATTACAAATATACCTTATTTTATGTTTATTTTGTATGTGTATTTTGTACATTTATATTTATACAAATACACATTCTTTTATTGGTATTTTGTTTATTTATTTTGTTTCGAATTTACATTATTTTATGTGTATTTTGTTTACATTTTTTTATACGTTTTTACTTAATTTTATGTGTATTTTGTATATATATTTTTATAGAAATTTACGTTATTTTATGTGTATTCGTACATATATTTTGAAACAAATTTACATTGTTTTATATGTACAATAAGGTAAATTTGTATTGAAATAGATATGCAAAATGCATATAAAGAAATGTAAATTTGTCTCAAAATATGTATACGAATACACATAAAATAACGTAGATTTCTATAAAAATATATATACAAAATACACATAAAATGAAGTAAATACGTATAAAAAATGTATACAAAATACACATAAAATAATGTAAATTCGTATCAAAATAAATAAACAAAATACCAATAAAAGAATGTGTATTTGTATAAATATAAATATACAAAATACACATAAAATAACGTAAATTTATATAAAACCATATACAAAAATACACAGAAGTAATTAAATTTGTATGAAAATATATACAAAACACACACAAAATAAGCTAAATTTGAATTGAAATATATACAAAATACATGAAATAAAGTAAATTGGTATCAAAATATTTATTCAAATACACATATAATAACGTAAATTTGTATGAAAATATATAAACAAAATACACATTAAATAATGTAAATACGTATAAAAAAATGTGTACAAAATACACATATAATCATGTAATTCGTATCAAAATAAATAAACAAAATACCAATAAAATAATATAAATTTGTATGAGTAAACGTGTATAAATATAAATGTACAAAATACACATACAAAATAAACAAAATAAGGTAATTTTGTAATGAAATATATGTACAAAATACACATAAAATAATGTAAATTTATATGAAAATATATATACAAATACACATAAAATACCATGAATTTGTATAAAATTATATATTCAAAATAAATATTAAATAGTGTAAATGCGTATAAAAATATATATAAAAAGTACATATAAAATAATTTAAATTCGTATCAATATAAATCAACAAAATACCAATAAAATAATATATATTTGAATGAAAATAGATTTACAAAATACACATAACATAGCTAAAATTTGTATTGAAATATATACAAAAATACATAAAAATAATTTGAGTTTGTATGAAAATAGATATTCAAAATACACATAAAACTAGGTAAATTTCTTTTGAAATATATATACAAAATACCCATAAAATATTGTAAATTTGTGTCAAAATATATAAACAAATACACATAAAATAATGTCAAATCGTATCAAAATGAATGAGCAGAATATCAATAAAATAACGTAAATTTGTATGAAAATAAAGATGCAAAATACTCTTAAAATAAAGCATATTTTTATAAAAATACATATACAAAAATACACATAGAATAATTAAATTTGTATTAAAATTAATATACAAAATGCATATACAATAAGGTAAATTTGTATTGAAAAAATATGCGAAATACACATAAAAGTGTAAATTTGTTTAAAAATCTATATACGAATACACATAATATAACGTAGATTTCTATAGAAATATATATACAAAATACACATGAAATGATGTAAATACGTATAAAAATATATATACAAAATAAACATTAAATAATTTAAATTCTCGTCAAAATAAATAAACAAAATATCAATAAAAGAATGTGTATTTGTATGAAAATAGATATACAAAATACTCATAAAATAACCTAAGTTTGTATAAAACTATATACAAAAATACACAAAAATAATTTAAATTTGTATGAAAATAAATATACAAAATACACATAAAATTAGGTAAATTTGTATTGAAATACATATACAAAATACACATAAAATAATGGAAGTTTGAATGAAAATATATAAACATATACACTTAAAATAAAGTAAATTTGTATCAAATATATATACAAAATACTAATTAAATAATGTAAATATGTATAAAAAAATATATTCAAAACACAAATAGAATAATGTAAAATCGTATCAAAATAAATACACAGAAAATTAATAAAATAATGTAAATTTGTATGAAAATAAAGATGCAAAATAGCCATAAAATAACGCATTTTTTATAAAAATATATATACCAAAATACACATAAAATATTAAAATTTGTATTAAAATAAATATAAAAAAATGCACATACTGTAAGGTAAATTTGTATTGAAATAGATATGCAAAATACATATAAAACAATGTAAATTTGTTTCAAAATATATATACGAATACACATAAAATAACGTTGATTTCTATAAAAATATATACAAAATACACATAAAATGAAGTAAATACGTATAAAAAATGAATACAAAATACACATAAAAATCGTATCAAAATAAATAAACAAAATACTAGTAAAAGAAAGTGTATTTGTATAAATATAAATATACAAAATACACATAAAATATCGTAAATTTGTATAAAACTATATACAAAAATACACATAAGTTATTAAATTTGTATGAAAATATATATACAAAATACAGCTAAAATAAGCTAAATTTGAATTGAAATGTACATACAAAATACATAAAATAATGTAAATCTGTATCAAAATATTTATACAAATACATATAATAACGTAGATTTCTTTAAAAATATATAAACAAAATACACATTAAGTAATGTAAATACGTATAAAAAATATGTACAAAATACACATATAATCATATAATTCGTATCAAAATAAATAAACAAAATAGCAATAAAATAATGTAAATTTGTATGAGAAAACATATTCAAATAACGCAAATTTCTATAAAAATATATGTACAAAAATGCACATAAAATAAAGTAAATTAGCATAAAAATATATATACAAAACACACACTAAATAATGTAAATGCGTACATAAAATAACCTAAATTTGTATAAAACTATATACAAAAATACACAAAAATAATTTAAATTTGTTTGAAAAGAAATATACAAAATACACATAAAATTAGGTAAATTTGTATGAAATACATATACAAAATACACATCAAATAATGTAAATTTGAATGAAAATATATAAACAAATACACTTAAAATAACGTAAATTTGTATAAAATATATATGCAAGATAAACATTAAATAACGTAAATGTGTATAAAAAAATATATACAAAAAACAAATAGAATAATGTAAAATCGTATCAAAATAAATACACAGAATATCAATAAAATAATGTAAATTTGTATGAAAATAAAGATGCAAAATTCCCAAAAATATAGCTTTTTTTTTATAAATTATATATACCAAAATACACATAAAATATTTAAATTTGTATTGAAATAAATATACAAAATGCATATACAGTAACGTAAATTTGTATTGAAAGAGATATTCAAAAATACATATAAAACAATGTAAATTTGTTTCAAAATATATATACGAATACACATAAAATAAAGTAGATTTCTATATAAATATATATACAAAATACATATGAAATTATGTAAATACGTATAAAAATATATATACAAAATACATATCAAATAATGTAAATTCGTGTCAAAATAAATAAACAAAATAAAATGTATTTGTATGAAAATAGATAATAGATAATAAATTTGTATAAAATATATATGCAGGATACACATTAAATAATGTAAATATGTATAAAAAAGTATATACAAGAAAACAAATAGAATAATGTAAAATCGTATCAAAATAAATACACCGAATATTAATAAAATAATGTAAATTTGTATGAAAATAAAGATGCAAAATTCCCATAAAATAGCGCATTTCTTATAAAAATATATATACCAAAATACACATAATATATTTAAATTTATATTGAAATAAATATACAAAATGCACATACAATAAGGTAAATTTGTATTGAAAGAGATATGCAAAAATACATATAAAACAATGTAAATTTGTTTCAAAATATATATACGAATACAAATAAAAAAACGTAGATTTCTATAAAAATATATATACAAAATACACATAAAATTAAGTAAATACGTATAAAAAAATGTATACAAAATACACATAAAATAATGTAAATTCGAATTAAAATAAATAAACAAAATACCAATAAAAGAATGTGTATTTGGATAAATATAAATATACTAAATACACATACAAAATAGACATAAAATAAGGTAGATTTGTAATAAAATATATGTACAAAATACACATAAAATAATGTAAATTTATATGAAAATATATATACAAATACACATAAAATACCATGAATCTGTATAAAAATATATATTCAAAATAAATATTAAATAAAGTAAAAGCGTATAAAAATATATATACAAAGTACATATAAAATGAAAATTAAGATGCAAAATACCTATAAAATAACGCATTTTTTATAAAATTATTGACACCAAAATACACATAAAATATTTGAACTTGTATTAAAATAAATATACAAAATGCACATACAATAAGGTAAATTTGTATTGAAATAGATATGCAAAATACATATAAAATAATGTAAATTTGTTTCAAAATATATATACGAATACACATAAAATAACGTAGATTTCTATAAAAATACATATACAAAATACACATAAATTAAGTAAAAACGTATAAAAAAATATATACAAAATACACATAAAATAATGTAAATTCGTATAAATGTAAATATACAATATGCACGTACAATAAGGGAAATTTGTATTGAAAAAATTTACAAAATGCACATAAAACAATGTATATTTGTTTTAAAATATATATACGAATACACATAAAATAACGTATATTTCTATAGAAATATATATACAAAATACATATGAAATGACGTTAATACGTATAAAAATATATATACACAATACACATTAAATAATGTAAATTCGCATCAAAATAAATAAACAAAATATCAATAAAAGAATGTGTATTTGTATGAAAATAGATATACAAAATACACATAAAATATTGTAAATTTGTATAAAACTCTATTAAAAAAAATACACAAAAATAATTTAAATTTGTATAAAAATATAAATACAAAATACACATAAAACTAGTTAAATTTCTATTGAAATACATATACAAAATACACATAAAATAATGTAAATTTGAATGAAAATATATAAACAAATACACTTAAAATAACGTAAATTTGTATGAAATATATATAGAAAATATACATTAAATAATGTAAATATGTATAAAAAAATATATACAAAACACAAATAGAATAATGTAAAATAGTATCAAAATAAATACACAGAATATTAATAAAATAATGTAAATTTGTATGAAAATAAAGATGCAAAATACCCATAAAACAACGCAATTTTTATGAAAATATATATACCAAAATACACATAAAATATTTAAATTTGTATTACAATAAATATACAAAATGCACATACAATAAGGTAAATTTGTATTGAAATAGATATGCAAAATACACATAAAACAATGTAAATTTGTTTTAAAATATATATACGAATACACATAAAATAACGTAGATTTCTATAAAAATATATATACAAAATACACATAAAATGAAGTAAATACGTATAAGAAAATGAATACAAAATACACATTAAATAATGTAAATTCGTATCAAAATAACTAAACTAAATGCCAATAAAAGAATGTTTACTTGTATAAATATAAATATACAAAATACACATAAAATAACGTAAATTGTATAAAACTATATTAAAAAAAAAAAAATAATAAATTTGTATGAAAATAGATATACAAAAGACATAAAATAAGCTAAATTTGAATTGAAATAAATATAGAAAATACATAAAATAATGTAAATTTGTATCAAAATATATATTCAAATACACATTTATTAAAATTAATATACAAAATGCGTATATAATAAGGTAAATTTGTATTGAAAAAATATGCAACATACACGTTTACTCATACAAATTTATATTATTTTATTGGTATTTTGTTTATTTATTTTGATACGAATTACATGATTATATGTGTATTTTGTACATATTTTTTTTACGTATTTACATTATTTAATGTGTATTTTGTTTATATATTTTCATACAAATTTACGTTATTATATGTGTATTTGTATAAATATTTTGATACAAATTTACTTTATTTCATGTATTTTGTATATATATTTCAATTCAAATTTAGCTTATTTTGTGTGTATTTTGTATATTTTCATACAAATTTAATTACTTCTGTGTATTTTTGTATATAGTTTTATATAAATTTACGTTATTTTATGTGTATTTTGTATATTTATATTTATACAAATACACATTCTTTTATTGGTATTTTGTTTATTTATTTTGATACGAATTTACATTATTTTATGTGTATTTTGTATACATTTTTTATACGTATTTACTTAATTTTATGTGTATTTTGTATATATATTTTTATAGAAATCTACGTTATTATATGTGTATTCGTATATATATTTTGAAACAAATTTACATTGTTTTATATGTATTTTGCATATCTATTTCAATACAAATTTACCTTATTGTATGTGTTTTTTGTGTATTTATTTTAATACAAATTTAATTTTTTGATGTGTATTTTGGTATATATATTTTTATAAATAAAAAAAATGCGTTATTTTATGGGTATTTTTCTTCTTTATTTTCATACAAATTTACATTATTTTATTAATATTCTGCGTATATATTTTGATACGATTTTACATTATTCTATTTGTGTTTTGTACATATTTTTTTATACAAATTTACGTTATTTTAAGTGTATTTGTTTATGTATTTTCATTCAAATTTACATTATTTTATGTGAATTTTGTGTATGTATTTCAATACAAATTTACCTAATTTTATGTGTATTTTGTATATTTATTTTCATACAAATTTAAAATATTTTTGTGTATTTTTGTATATAGTTTGATACAAATTTAGGTTATTTTATGTGTATTTTGTATATCTATTTTCATACAAATACACATTCTTTTATTGATATTTGGTTTATTTATTTTGACGCGAATTTTATGTGAATTTCTCATTTCATACAAATTTACATTATTTTATGTGTATTTTGTATATGTATTTAAATACAAGTTTAACTAATTATATGTGTATTTTGTATATCTATTTTCATACAAATTGAAATTTATTTTTTTGTTTTTTTGTATATATTTTTATTCAAATTTTCGTAATCTTATAAAAATATATATACCAAAATACACATAAAATATTTAAATTTGCATTGAAATAAATATACAAAATGCACATACAATAAGGTAAATTTGTATTGAAAGAGATATGCAAAAATACATATAAAACTATGTAAATTTGTTTCAAAATATATATACGAATACAAATAAAAAAACGTAGATTTCTATAAAAATATATATACAATATACACATGAAAATTAAGTAAATACGTATAAAAAAATGTATACAAAATACACATAAAATAATGTAAACTCGAATTAAAATAAATAAACAAAATACCAATAAAAGAATGTGTATTTGGATAAATATAAATATACAAAATACACATACAAAATAAACATAAAATAAGGTAGATTTGTAAAAAAATATATGTACAAAATACACATAAAATAATGTAAATTTATATAAAAATATATATACAAATACACATAAAATACTATGAATTTGTATAAAAATATATATTCAAAATAAATATTAAATAATGTAAAAGCGTATAAAAATATATATACAAATACAGATACAAAAATACACATCGAATAATTAAATTTGTATTAAAATTAATATACAAAATGCGTATATAATAAGGTAAATTTGTATTTAAAAAAATATGCAACATACACGTTTACTCATACAAATTTATATTATTTTATTGGTATTTTGTTTATTTATTTTGATACGAATTACATGATTATATGTGTATTTTGTACATATTTTTTATACGTATTTACATTATTTAATGTGTATTTTGTTTATATATTTTCATACAAATTTACGTTATTATATGTGTATTTGTATAAATATTTTGATACAAATTTACTTTATTTCATGTATTTTGTATATATATTTCAATTCAAATTTAGCTTATTTTGTGTGTATTTTGTATATATTTTTATACAAATTTAATTACTTCTGTGTTTTTGTATATAGTTTTATATAAATTTACGTTATTTTATGTGTATTTTGTATATTTATATTTATACAAATACACATTCTTTTATTGGTATTTTGTTTATTTATTTTGATATGAATTTACATTATTTTATGTGTTTTTTGTATACATTTTTTTATACGCATTTACTTCATTTTATGTGTATTTTGTATATATATTTTTATAGAAATCTACGTTATTTTATGTGTATTCGTATATATATTTTGAAACCAAATTTACATTGTTTTATATGAATTTTGCATATCTATTTCAATACAAATTTACCTTATTGTATGTGTTTTTTGTATATTTATTTTAATACAAATTTAATTTTTTGATGTGTATTTTGGTATATATATTTTTATAAAAAAAAATGCGTTATTTTATGGGTATTTTGTTCTTTATTTTCATTCAAGTTTATATTTTTTTAATATTCTGTGTATTTATTTTGATACGATTTTACATTATTCTATTTGTGATTTGTACATATTTTTTTATACAAATTTACGTTATTTTAAGTGTATTTGTTTATGTATTTTCATTCAAATTTACATTATTTTATGTGTATTTTGTGTATGTATTTCAATACAAATTTACCTAATTTTATGTGTATTTTGTATATTTATTTTCATACAAATTTAAAATATTTTTGTGTATTTTTGTATATAGTTTGATACAAATTTAGGTTATTTTATGTGTATTTTGTATATCTATTTTCATACAAATACACATTCTTTTACTGATATTTTGTTTATTTATTTTGACGCGAATTTACATTATTTAATGTGTATTTTGTATATATATTTTTATACGTATTTACATCATTTCATGTGTATTTTGTATAGTTTTAAACAAATTTATATTATTTAATGTGTATTTTGTATATATATATTTATACAAATACACATTCTTTTATTGGTATTTTGTTTATTTATTTTGATACTAATTTACATTATTTTATGTGTATTTTGTATACATTTTTTATACGTATTTACTTAATTTTATGTGTATTTTGTATATATATTTTTATAGAAATCTACCTTATTTCATATGTATTCGTATATATATTTTGAAACAAATTTACATTGTTTATATGTATTTTGCATATCTATTTTTGTGTATTCTGAATTTATTTTTGTTATACATAGAATAATGTAAAATCGTTTCAAAATAGGTACACAGAATTTCAATAAAATAATTTAAATTTGTATGAAAATAAAGATGCAAAATACCCATAAGATAAAGCATTTTTTTTTTAAATACATATACAAAAATACTCATAGAATAATTAAATTTGTATTTAAATTAATATACAAAATGCACACATACAATAAGGTAAATTTGTATTGAAAAAAAAAACGCAAAATACAAATAAAACAGTGTAAATTTGTTTCAAAATATATATACGAATACACATAAAATAACGTAGATTTCTATAGAAATATATATACAAAATACACATGAAATTATGTAAATACGTATAAAAATATATATATAAAATACATATTAAGTAATGTAAATTCGTGACAAAATAAATAAACAAAATATCATGAAAAGAATGTGTATTTGTATGAAAATAAATAATAGATAATAAATTTGTATGTAATATATATGCAAGATACATTTAAATAATGTAAATATGTATAAAAAATATATATACAAAAAACAAATGGAATAATGTAAAATCGTATCAAAATAAATACACCGAATATTAATAAAATAATGTAAATTTGTATGAAAATAAAGATGCAAAATTCCCATCAAATAGCGAATTTCTTATAAAAATATATATACCAAAATACACATAAAATATTTAAATTTGTATTGAAATAAATATACAAAATGCACATACAATAAGGTAAACTTCTATTGAAAGAGATATGCAAAAATACATATAAAACAATGTAAATTTGTTTCAAAATATATATACGAATACACATAAAATAACGTAGATTTCTATAAAAATACATATACAAAATACACATAAAATTAAGTAAATACGTATAAAAAAATGTAAACAAAATACACAAAATAATGTAAATTCGAAACAAAATAAATAAACAAAATACCAATAAAAGAATGTATATCTATTTATTTTAATACAAAATCTAATATTTTGTGTTTTTTCGTATATATTTTTATAAAAAATGTGTTATTTTATGGGTATTTTGCATCTTAATTTTCATACAAATTTACATTATTTTATTAATATTTTCTGTATTTATTTTGATACGATTTTAAATTATTTTATTTATGTTTTGTATATATTTTTTTATACATATTTACATTATTTAATGTGTTTTTTGTATATATATTTGATACATATTTACGTTATTTTAAGTTATTTTATGTGTATTTGTTTATATATTTTGACACAAATGTACAATATTTTATGGGTATTTTGTATATATATTTCAAAAGAAATTTACCTAGTTTTATATGTATTTTGAATATCTATTTTCATACAAACTCAAATTATTTTTATGTATTTTTGTATATATTTCAATACAAATTTTAGTTATGTTATATGTATTTTGTAAATCTATTTTCATTCAAATATATATTATTTTATTGGTATTTTGTTGATTTATATTGATACGAATTTACATTATTTTATATGTACTTTGTATATATATTTTTATACGCATTTACATTATTTAATATTTATTTTGAATACATAATTTTATACAAATTCATGGTATTTTATGTGTATTTGTATATATATTTTCATATAAATTTACATTATTTTATGTGTATTTCGTACATATATTTCATTACAAATTTACCTTATTTTATGTTTATTTTGTATGTGTATTTTGTACATTTATATTTATACAAATACACATTCTTTTATTGGTATTTTGTTTATTTATTTTGTTTCGAGTTTACATTATTTTATGTGTATTTTTACATTTTTTTATACGTATTTACTTAATTTTATGTGTATTTTGTATATAAAATCGTATCAAAATAAATACACAGAATATCAATAAAATAATGTAAATTTGTATGAAAATAAAGATGCAAAATTCCCAAAAATTATCGCATTTTTTATAAAAATATATATACCAAAATACACATAAAATATATAAATTTGTATTGCAATAAATATACAAAATGCATATACAGTAAGGTAAATTTGTATTAAAAAAGATATTCAAAAATACATATAAAACAATGTAAATTTGTTTCAAAATATATATACGAATACACATAAAATAAAGTAGATTTCTATAGAAATATATATACAAAATACATATGAAATTATGAAAATACGTATAAAAATATATATACAAAATACATATCAAATAATGTAAATTCGTGTCAAAATAAATAAACAAAATATCATGTAAAGAATGTGTATTTGTATAAAAATAGATAATAGATAATAAATTTGAATAAAATATATATGCAAGATACTCATTAAATAATGTAAATATGTATAAAAAAAGTATATACAAAAAACAAATAGAATAATGTAAATTAGTATCAAAAATAGATACACCGAATATTAATAAAATAATGTAAATTTGTTTGAAAATAAAGATGCAAAATTCCCATAAAATAGCGCATTTCTTATAAAAATATATATACCAAAATACACATAAAATATTTAAATTTGTATTGAAATAAATATACAAAATGCACATACAATAAGGTAAATTTGTATTGAAAGAGATATGCAAAAATACATATAAAACAATGTAAATTTGTTTCAAAATATATATACGAATACAAATAAAAAAACGTAGATTTCTATAAAAATATATATACAAAATACACTTAAAATTAATAAATACGTATAAAAAAAATGCATACAAAATACTCATAAAATAATGTAAATTCGATTTAAAATAAATAAACAAAATACCAATAAAAGAATGTGTATTTGGATAAATATAAATATACAAAATACATATACAAAATAAACATAAAATAAGGTAGATTTGTAATAAAATATATGTACAAAATACACATAAAATAATGTAAATTTATATGAAAATATATATACAAATACACATAAAATACAATGAATTTGTATAAAAATATATATTCAAAATAAATATTAAATAATGTAAAAGCGTATAAAAATATATATACAAAGTACATATAAAATAATGTAAATTCGTATCAATATAAATCAACAAAACACCAATAAAATAATATATATATGTGAATGAAAATAAATTTACAAAATACACATAACATAACAAAAATTTGTATTAAAATATATACAAAAATACATAGAAATAATTTGAGTTTGTATGAAAATAGATATTCAAAATACACATAAAACTAGGTAAATTTCTTTTGAAATGTATATACAAAATAGCCATAAAATATTGTAAATTTGTGTCAAAATATATAAACAAATACACATAAAATAACGTTAATTTGTATGAAAAATATATACAAAAGACACTTAGAATAATTTCAATTAGTATCAAAATGAATGATCATAATATCAATAAAATATTTTAATTTTGTATGAAAATAAAGATGCAAAATAACCAAATTTAAATTATATGTTTATAAAAATACAGATACAAAAATACACATCGAATAACTAAATTTGTATTAAAATTAATATACAAAATGCGTATATAATAAGGTAAATTTGTATTGCAAAAATATGCAACATACACGTTTACTCATACAAATTTATATTATTTTATTGGTATTTTGTTTATTTATTTTGATACGAATTACATGATTATATGTGTATTTTGTAAACATTTTTTTATACGTATTTACATTATTTAATGTGTATTTTGTTTACATATTTTCATACAAATTTACGTTATTATATGTATATTTGTATAAATATTTTGATACAAATTCACTTTATTTCATGTATTTTGTATATATATTTCAATTCCAATTTAGCTTATTTTGTGTGTATTTTGTATATATTTTCATACAAATATAATTACTTCTGTGTATTTATGTATATAGTTTTATATAAATTTACGTTATTTTATGCGTATTTTGTATATTTATATTTATACAAATACACATTCTTTTATTGTTATTTTGTTTATTTATTTTGATACGAATTTACATTATTTTATGTGTATTTTGTATACATTTTTTTATATATATATTTATATATATATATATATATATATATATATATATATATATATATATATATATATATATATATATATATATATATATATATAGATATATATATATATATATATATATATATATATATATATATATATATATATATATTTATAGAAATCTACGTTATTTTATGTGTATTCGTATACATATTTTGAAACAAATTTACATTGCTTTATATGTATTTTGCGTATCTATTTCAATACAAATTTACCTTATTGTATGTGTTTTTTATATATTTATTTTAATACAAATCTAATTTTTTATGTGTATTTTGGTATATATTTTTATAAAAAAAATGCGTTATTTTATGGGTATTTTGCCTCTTTATTTTCATACAAATTTACATTATTTTATTAATATTCTGTGTATTTATTTTGATACGATTTTACATTATTCTATTTGTGTTTTGTATATATTTTTTTATCCAAATTTACGTTATTTTAAGTGTATTTGTTTATGTATTTTCAATCAAATTTACATTATTTTATGTGTATTTTGTATATGTATTTCCATACAAATTTACCTAATTTTATGTGTATTTTGTATATTTATTTTCATACAAATTTAAAATATTTTTGTGTATTTTTGTGTATAGTTTGATACAAATTTAGGTTATTTTATGTGTATTTTGAATATCTATAAAATATATATACAAAATACCTATGAAATTATGTAAATACGTATAAAAATATATATACAAAATACATATCAAATAATGTAAATTCGTGTCAAAATAAATAAACAAAATATCATGAAAAGAATGTGTATTTGTATGAAAATAGATAATAGATAATAAATTTGTATAAAATATATATGCAAGATACACATTAAATAATGTAAATATGTTTAAAAAAGTATATACAAAAAACAAATAAAATAATGTAAAATCGTATCAAAATAAATACACCGAATATTAATAAAATAATGTAAATTTGTATGAAAATAAAGATGCAAAATTCCCATAAAATAGCGCATTTCTTATAAAAATATATGTACCAAAATACACATAAAATTTAAAATTTGTATTGAAATAAATATACAAAATGCATATACAATAAGGTAAATTTGTATTGAAAGAGATATGCAAAAATACATATATAACAATGTAGATTTGTTTCAAAATATATATACGAATACAAATAAAAAAACGTAGATTTCTACAAAAATATATACAAAATACACATAAAATTAACTAAATACGTATAAAAAAATTTATTCAAAATACACATAAAATAATGTAAATTCGAATTAAAATAAATAAACAAAATACCAATAAAAGAATGTGTATTTGGATAAATATAAATATACAAAATACACATACAAAATAAACATAAAATAAGGTAGGTTTGTAATAAAATATATGTACAAAATACACATACAATAATGTAAATTTATATGAAAATATATATACAAATACACATAAAATACCATGAATTTGTATAAAAAATTATATTCAAAATAAATATTAAATAATGTAAGAGCGTATAAAATATATATACAAAGTACATATAAAATGAAAATTAAGATGCAAAATACCTATAAAATAACGCATTTTTTATAAAATTATTGATACCAAAATACACATAAAATATTTGAACTTGTATTAAAATAAATATACAAAATGCACATACAATAAGGTAAATTTGTATTGAAATAGATATGGAAAATACATATAAAATAATGTAAATTTGTTTCAAAATATATATACGAATACACATAAAATAACGTAGATTTCTATAAAAATACATATACAAAATACACATAAAATTAAGTAAATACGTATAAAAAAATGTATACAAAATACACATAAAATAATGTAAATTCGTATAAATGTAAATAAACAATATACCAATAAAAGAATGTGTATTTGTATAAATATAAATATACAAAATGCACATAAAATAACGTAAATTTATATAAAACTATATACATAAAATAATGCAAATTTCTATAAAAATATATGTACAAAAATGAACATTAAATATATTTGCATAAAAATATATATACAAAACACACATTAGATAATGTAAATGAGTATAAAAATATGTATACAAAATACCCATGAAATAATCTAAATTCGTATCGAATTAAATTAAGAAATACCAATAAAATAATGTAATTTTGGATGAAAATATATATACAAAATACACATATAATAACCTAAATACAAATACATATATACACATAAAATAATTTAAAATTGAATGAAATAAATATACAAAATAAACATAAAATAAGGTAAATTTGTAATGAAATATATGAAAAAATACACATAAAATAATATAAATTTATATGAAAATATATATACAAATACACATTAAATAACATGAATTTGTATAAAATTTGTATCAAAATATATACTTATACACACAATAAAATAACGTAATTTTTTTATGAAAATGTATATACAAAAAACACATAAAATAATTTAAATACGTAGAAAAATATATATACAAAAAACACATAAAATAATGTAAATATGTATGAAAATATATAAACAAATACACATAAAATAATGTAAATTTGGGTAAAATATATGTACAAAATGAACATTAAATAATGTAAATATGTATAAAAAAAATATATACAAAAAACACATAGAGTAATGTTAAATCGTATCAAAATAAATAAAGAGAATATCAATAAAATAATGTAAATTTGTATGAAAATAAAGATGCAAAATATCCATATAATAACGCAAATTTGCATAAAAATATATATACGAAAATACATATAAAATATTTAAATTTGTATAAAAATAAATATACAAAATGCACGTACAATAAAGTAAATTTGTATTGAAATAGATATGCATAATACACATTAATAATGTAAATTTGTATCAAAATATATATACGAATACTCATAAAATAGAGTAAATTTCTATGAAAATATACATACAAAATAGATATACAAAATACACATATAACTAGTTAAATTTGTATTTAAATACATGTACAAAAAACACATAAAATAATGTAGATTTGTATGAATTGAAAACAAATACATTTTTTATAAAATATATATACAAAATACACATAGAATAATGTAAAAACATTTCAAAATAAATACACAGAATATCAATAAAATAATGTAAATTTGTATGAAAATAAAGATGCAAAATACCCATAAAATAAAGCATATTTTTATAAAAATACATATACAAAAATACACATAGATTAATCAAATTTGTATTAAAATTAATATACAAAATGCACATACAATAAGGTAAATTTGTATTGAAAAAATATGCAAAATACACATAAAACAATGTAAATTTGTTTCAAAATATATATACGAATACACATAAAATAACGCAGATTTCTATAGAAATATATATACAAAATACACTTGAAATAATGTAAATACGTATAAAAATATATATACAAAATACACATTAAATAATGTTAATTCGTGTCAAAATAAATAAACAAAATATCATGAAAAGAATGTGTATTTGTATGAAAATAGATATACAAAATACATATAAAATAACCTAAATTTGTATAAAACTATATACAAAAATACACAAAAATAATTTAAACTTGTATGAAAATAAATATACAAAAAACATATAAAAATAGGTAAATTTGTATTGAAATATATATATACAAAATACACATAAAATAATGTAAATTTGAATGAAAATATATAAACATATAGACTTAAAATAACGTAAATTTGTATCAAATATATATACAAAAAAAACATTAAATAATGTAAATATGTATAAAAAATAATATACAAAACACAAATAAAATAATATAAAATCGTATCAAAATAAATACAGAAAAAATTAATAAAATAATGTAAATTTGTATGAAAATTAAGATGCAAAATACCCATAAAATAACGCATTTTTTATAAAAATATATATACGAAAAAACATAAAATATTTGATTTTGTATTAAAATAAATAGATATACAAAATACACATAAAATAAGCTAAATTTGAATTGAAATATATATACAAAATACATAAAATAATGTAAATTTGTATAAAAATACCTATACAAATACACATATAATAACGTAAATTTATAAAAATATATAAACGAAATACACATTAAATAATGTAAATACGTATAAAAAAATGTAAAAAATACACAAATAATCATGTAATTCGTATCAAAATAAATAGACAAAATACCAATAAAATAATGTAAATTTCTATGAGAAAACATATACAAAATACACATAAATAACGCAAATATCAATAAAAATATATATAATATAATATATTTTTATACATATTTAAAATATTTAATGTATATTTTGTATATATATATTTTATCCAAATTTACGTGATTTTATACGTATTTGTTTATATATTTTCATACAAATTTATATTATTTTATGTGAGTTTTGTATATGTATTTCAATACAAATTTGCCTAACTTTATGTGTATTTTGCATATCTATTTTCAAACAAATTTAAATTATTTTGTGTATTTTTGTATATATTTTTATACAAATTTTAGTTATTTTATTTGTTTTTTGTATATATATTTTCCTACAAATATACATTCTTTTATTGGAATTTTGTGTATTTAATTTTTTACGAATTTACATTATTTTATGTGTATTTTGTATATATATTTTTCTACGTATTTAAACTATTTTATGTGTATTTTATATATACATTTTCATAAAATTTACGTTATTTTATTGTGTGTATTCGTATATATTTTGAAACATTTTATACAAATTCATGTTATTTTATGTGTATTTGTATATATTTTCATACAAATTTATATTATTTTATGTGTATTCTTACATATATTTTATTACAAATTTACCTTATTTTATGTTTATTTTGTATATTTATTTCATTCAATTTTAAATTATTTAATGTGTATATTTGTATTTGTATTTAGGTTATTTTATGTGTGTTTTCTATATATATTTTCATCCAAAATTACATTATTTTATTGTTATTTTCTTAATTTAACTCGATACGAATTTAGATTATTTCATAGGTATTTTGTATACATATTTTTATACTCATTTACATTATCTAATGTGTGTTTTGTATATATTTTTTTATGCAAACTAATTTTATGTGCATTTTTGTACATATATTTTTATAGAAACTTAAAACGATATTTTATGTGTATTTTGTATATGTTTTCTCATACAAATTTACTTTATTTAATTAGTTTTTTGTTTATTTATTTTGATACGAATGACTTGATTATTTGTGTATTTGTATATGTTTTTTCATACAAATTTATATTATTTCATTGGTATTTTGTTTATTTATTTTGATACGAATTACATGATTATATGTGTATTTTGTACATATTTTTTATACGTATTTACATTATTTAATGTGTATTTTGTTTATATATTTTCATACAAATTTACCTTAATATATGTGTATTTGTATAAATATTTTGATACAAATTTACTTTATTTTATGTATTTTGTATATATATATTTCAATTCAAATTTAGCTTATTTTGTGTGTATTTTGTATATCTATTTTCATACAAATTTAATTACTTTTGTGTATTTTTGTATATAGTTTTATACAAATTTACGTTATTTTATGTGTATTTTGTATATTTATATATATACAAATACACATTCTTTTTTTGGTATTTTGTTTATTTATTTTGATACGAATTTACATTATTTTATGTAATTTGTATACATTTTTTTATACGTATTTACTTCATTTTTATGTGTATTTTGTATATATATTTTTATACAAATCTACGTTATTTTATGTGTATTCGTATATATATTTTGAAACAAATTTATTATATGTGTATTTGTATAAATATTTTGATACAAATTTACTTTATTTCATGTATTTTGTATATATATTTCAATTCAAATTTAGCTTATTTTATCTGTATTTTGTATATCTATTTTCATACGAATTTAATTACTTCTGTGTATTTTTGTATATAGTTTTATACAAATTTACGTTATTTTATGTGTATTTTGTATATTTATATTTATACAAATACACATTCTTTTTTTGGTATTTTGTTTATTTATTTTGATACGAATTTACATTATTTTATGTGTAATTTGTATACATTTTTTTATACGTATTTACTTCATTTATTCATTTATTTATTTGTATATATATTTTTATAGAAATCTACGTTATTTTATGTGTATTCGTATATATATTTTGAAACAAATTTACATTGTTTTATATGTATTTTGCATATCTATTTCAATACAGATTTACATTATTATATGTGTATTTTGTATATTTATTTTAATACAAATTAATTTTTTGTGTATTTTTGTAAATATATTTAAAAAAAAATGCGTTATTTTATGGGTATTTTGCTTCTTTATTTTCATACCAATTTACATTATTTTATTAATATTCTGTATTTTTTTATACGATTTTACATTATTCTATTTTTGTTTTGTATATATATTTTTTTTATACATATTTACATTATTTAATGAGTATTTTGTATATATATTTTATACAAATTTACGTTAATTGAAGTGTATTTGTTTATATATTTTTATTCAAATTTACATTATTTTATGTGTATTTTGTATATGTATTTCAATACAAATTTACCTAATTTTATGTGTATTTTGTATATTTATTATATATATTTTTCTACGTATTTAAATTATTTTATGTGTATTTTATATATACATTTTCATAAAAATCTACGTTATTTTATTGTGTGTATTCGTATATATTTTGAAACAAATTTTATACAAATTCATGTTATTTTATGTGTATTTGTATATATATTTTCATACAAATTTATATTATTTTATGTGTATTTTTACATATACTTTATTACAAATTTACGTTATTTTATGTTTATTTTGTATATTTATTTCATTCAATTTTAAATTATTTAATGTGTTTATTTGTATTTGTATTTAGGTTATTTTATGTGTGTTTTCTATATATATTTTCATCCAAAATTACATTAATTTATTGTTATTTTCTTAATTTAACTCGATTCGAATTTAGACTATTTCATAGGTATTTTGTATACATATTTTTATACTCATTTTCATTATCTAATGTGTGTTTTGTATATATATTTTTTATGCAAATTAATTTCATGTGCATTTTTGTACATATATTTTATAGAAATTTGCGTTATTTTATGTGTATTTTGTATATGTTTTCTCATACAAATTGACATTATTTAATTAGTTTTTTTGTTTATTTATTTTGATACGAATGACATGATTATTTGTGTATTTTGTATATATTTTTTGTATACGTATTTACATTTCTTAATGTGTATTTTGTTTATATATTTTTATACAAATTTACGTTATTATATGTGTATTTGTTAAAAATATTTTGAAACAAATTTACTTTATTTTATGTATTTTGTAAATATTTCAATTCAAATTTAGCATATTTTGTGTATATTTTGTATATCTATTTTCAGGCAAATTTAATTACTTCTGTGTATTTTTGTATATAGTTTATACATATTTACGTTATTTTATGTGCATTTTGTATATTTATATTTATACAAATACACATTCTTTTATTGGTATTTTGTTTATTTATATTTATACGAATTTACATTATTTTATGTGTATTTTGTGTACTTTTTCTATTCGTATTTACTTAATTTTATGTGTATTTAGTATATATATTTTTATAGAAATCTACGTTATTATATGTGTATTCGTATATATATTTTAAGACAAATTTACATTGTTTTATATGTATTTTGCATATCTATTTCAATACAAATTTACCTTATTGTATGTGCATTTTGTATATTTATTTTAATACAAATTCAAATATTTTGTGTATTTTGGTATATATAATTTAAAAAAAAAAGCGTTATTTTATAGGTATTTTGCATCTTAGTTTTCATACAAATTTACATTATTTTATTAATATTCTGTGTATAAATTTTGATACGATTTTATATTATACTATTTGTGTTTTGTATATATTTTTTTATACATATTTTCATTATTTAATGTGTATTTTTATATATATTTTATACAAATTAACTTTATTTTAAGTGTATTTCTTATAATTTCATTCAAATTTACATTATTTTAAATGTATTTTGTATATGTATTTCAATACAAATTTACCTAATTTTATGTGTATTTTGTATATTTATTTTCATACAAATTTAAATTATTTTTGTTTTTTTGTATATAGTTTTATACAAATTTAGGTTATTTTATGTGTATTTTCTATATCTAGTTTTATACAAATACACATTCTTTTATTGATATTTTGTTTATTTATTTTGACGCGAGTTTACATTATTTAATGGCTTCCTACAAATGAATAGACCATTTATTATTATTATTATTATTTTATTGCTATTTTGTTTATTCATTTTGATACGAATTACATGATTATATGTGTATTTTGTACATATTTTTTATAAGTGTTTACTTTTTTTAATGTGTATTTTGTTTATATATTTTTTTACAATTTTACGTTTTTATATGTGTATTTGTGTAAATATTTTGATACAAATTTACATTATTTTATGTATTTTGTATATACATTTCAATTCAAATTTAGCTTTTTTTTTTTTTTGTATATATATTTTCATACAAATTTAATTACTTCTGTGTATTTTTGTATATAGTTTAATACAAATTTACGTTATTTTATGTGTATTTTGTATATTTATATTTATACAAATACAACTTCTTTTATTGGTATTTTGTTTATTTATTTTGATACGAATTTACATTATTTTATGTGTATTTTGTATACATTTGTTTATACGTATTTACTTCTTTTTATGTGTATTTTGTATATATTTTTATAGAAATCTACGTTATTTTGTGTGTATTCGTATATATATTTTGAAACAAATTTACATTGTTTTATATGTATTTTGCATATCTATTTCAATACAAATTTACCTTATTGTATGTGCATTTTGTATATTTATTTTAATACAAATTCAAATATTTTATGTGTATTTTGGTATATATATTTTTATAAAAAAATGCGTTTCCTGATGGGTATTTTGCATCTTAATTTACATACAAATTTACATTATTTTATTAAGATTCTGTGTATTTATTTTGATACTATTTACATTATTCTATTTGTGTTTTGTATATATATATTTTTATACATATTTACATAATTTATTGTGTATTTTTTATATATATTTTATACAAATTTACGTATTTTTAGGTGTATTTTTTATATATTTTCATTCAAATTTAAATATTATTTTATGTGTATTTTGTATATGTATTTCAATACAAATCTATCTAATTTTATGTATATTTTGTACATGTATTTAAATACAAATTTATTTAATTATATGAGTATTTTGTATATCTATTTTCATACAAATTGAAATTAATTTTGTGTATTTTTGTATATATTTTTATACAAATATATTTTGTATATTTTTTTTCCTACATATATACGTTCTTTTATCGTAGTTTTGTTTATTTATTTTTATACGAATTTACATTATTTTAGGTGTATTTGATATGTATATTTTTATACTTATTTATATCATTTTATTTGTGTTTTGAATATATATTTTCATAGAAATTTACTCTATTTTATGGGTATTCGTATATATATTTTGATACAAATTTACATTATTTATGTTTATTTTGCATATCTATTTCAATACAAATTTACCATATTGTATGTGTATTTTGTATATTTATTTTAATACAAATTTAATTATTTTATGTGTATTTTTGTAAAAATATGCGTTATTATTTGGGTATTTTGCATCTTTATTTTCATACAAATTTACATTATTTTATTGATATTCTGTTTATTTATTTTGATACGATTTTACATTATTCTGTGTATTTTGTATATATATTTTTATACACATTTACATTATTTAATGTATATTTTGTATATATATTTTATATAAATTTAAGCTATTTTATGTGTATTTGTTTATATATTTTCATACAAATTTACAATATTTTATGTGTAATTTGTATATGTATTTCAATACAGATTTGCCTAATTTTATGTGTATTTTGCATATCTATTTTCAAATAAATTTAATTTTTTTTATGTATTTTTTATATATTTTATACAAATTTTAGTTATTTTATTTGTATTTTGTATTTATATTTTCCTACATATACATTCTTTTAGTGGAATTTTTGTTCATTTATTTTCATAAGAATTTACATAATTTTATGTGTATTTTGTATATATATTTTTCTACGTATTTACATTATTTTATGTGTATTTTTTATATATATTTTCATAAAAATTTACGTTATTTTATTGTGTGTATTCGTATATGTTTTGATACAAATTTACATTATTTTATGTTTATTTTGCATATCTATTTCAATATAGATTTACCTTATTGTATGTGTATTTTGTATATTTATTTTATTACAAATTTAATTATTTTATGTACTTTGTATACATTTTCTTATACGTATTTACATTATTTAATGTGTATTTTGTATATATATTTTTATAGTAATCTACGTTATTTTATGTGTATTTGAATATATATTTTGATACAAATTTACATTTTTTTATATGTATTGAGCATATCTAGTGAAATATAAATATACCTTTTTGTATGTGCATTTTGTATATTTATTGTAATACAAATTTAAATATGTTATTATTTTGGTATATTTTTTAATAATAAGAGTTTTATATAAATTTAAATTATTTTATGTGTATTTTGTATATCTATTTTCATACAAATACACATTTTTATTGATATTTTGTTTATTTATTTTGACGAATTCACATTATTTAATGTGTATTGTTTATATATTTTTTATACGTATTTACGTCATTTCATGTGTATTTTGTATATATATTTTATAGAAATATATGTTATTTTATGTGTATTCGTATATATATTTTGAAACAAATATACATTGTTTTATATGCATTTTGCATATCTTTTCAATATAAATTTACCTTATTGTACATGCATTTTGTATATTTATTTTAATACAAATTTAATTATTCTATGTGTATTTTTGTATATATATTTTCATAAGAAATGCTTTGTTTTGTGCGTATTTTGCATCTTTATTTTCATACAAATTTACATTATTTTATTAATATTCTGTGTATTTATTTTGATACGATTTTACATTATTCTATTTGTGTTTTGTATATATTTTGTATATATATTTCATACAAATAAACGTTATTTTATGTGAATTTGTTTATATATTTTCATTCAAATTTACATTATTTTATGTGTATTTTGTACATGTATTTAAATACAAATTTAACTAATTATATGTGTATTTTGTATATATATTTTATACAAATTGAGATTATTTTTGTGTATTTTGTATATATTTTATTCAAATTTACAATATTTTATGTGTATTTTGTATATTTATTTTCCTACAAATACACGTTCTTTTATCGATATTTTGTTTATTTATTTTGATACGAATTTTCATTATTTAATGTATTTGTATATATATTTTTATACTTATTTACATAATTTCTTATGTATTTTGAATATATATTTCTATAGAAATTTACGTTATTTTATGTGTATTCGTATATATATTTTGAAACAAATATACATTGTTTTATGTGTATTTTGCATATTTTTTAATAAAAATTTTATTTATTTTATGTTAATTTTGTATATTTATTTTTATACTAATTTATTTATTTTATGTGTATTTTGTATATATATTTTATAAAATATCCTTTATTATATGGGTATTTTGCATCTTTATTTTCATACAAATTTACATTATTTTATTGATATTCTGTTTATTTATTTTGATACGATTTTACATTATTCTATGTATATTTTGTATATCTATTTTATACCAATGTACGTTATTTTATGTGAATTTGTTTTCATTTCATACAAATTTACATTATTTTATGTGAATTTTGTACATGTATTTAAATACAAATTTAACTAATTATATGTGTATTTTGTATATCTATTTTCATACAAATTGAAATTAATTTTGTGTATTTTTGTATATATTTTTATTCAAATTTTCGTAATTTTATGTGTAT
Organism: Eriocheir sinensis; assembly: GCF_024679095.1. Lineage (NCBI taxonomy): Eukaryota > Metazoa > Arthropoda > Malacostraca > Decapoda > Varunidae > Eriocheir > Eriocheir sinensis. The sequence goes on along the minus strand of NW_026111756.1, from coordinate 127,960 downwards.
TTTGTATATTTATTTTCCTACATATATACGTTCTTTTATCGGAATTTTATTTATTTATTTTGATACGAATTTTCATTTTTTTTAATTGTATTTGATATATATATTTTTATACTTATTTACATAATTTTATATGTATTTTGAATATATATTTTCATAGAAATTTACTCTATATGTATATGTATAGAAAGTACACATGAAATAATCTAAACTCGTATCGAAATAAACAAAATACCGATAAAATAATGTAATTTTGAATGAAAATATATATAGAAAATACACATAAAATAACGTAAATACAAATAAATATATACACATAAAATGATTTGAATTTGAATGAAAATAGATATAAAAATAAACTTAAAATAAGGCAAATTTATAATGAAATGTATATACAAAATACACATAAAATAATGTAGATTTGTTTCAAAATATATATACGAATACACGTAAAATAACATAGATTTCTATAGAAATATATATACAAAATACACATGAAATGTTGTAAATACGTATAAAAATATATATACAAAATACACATTAAATAATGTAAATTCGTGTCAAAATAAATAATTAAAATATCAATAATATAATGTTTATTTGTATGAAAATAAATATACAAAATAAATATAAATATACAAAATACACATAAAATTAGGTAAATTTGAAATACATATACAAAATACACATAAAATTATGTAAATTTGAATGAAAATATATAAACAAATACACTTAAATTAACATAAATTTGTATAAAATATATAAAAAAAATACTCATTAAATAATGTTAATATGTATAAAAAATATATATACAAAACACAAATAGAATAATGTAAAATCGTATTAAAATAAATACACAGAATGTAAATAAAATAATGTAAACTTGTATGAAATATATATACAAAATACACATAATATAAATACGTATAAAAATATAAATACAAAATACACATAAAATAATGTAAATTCGTATCAAAATAAATATACAAAAGTAAACATAAAATAATGTAAATTTGTATGAAAATATATATACAAAATACACATTAAAATAACGTAAATTTGTATAAAAATAAATATACCAATACACAAAAATAATTTAAATTTGTATAAAAAATATATACAAAATACACATACAATAGGGTAAATCTGTATTGAAATAGATATGCAAAATACATATAAAACAATGTAAATTTGTTTCAAAATATATATACGAATACACATAAAATAACGTAGATTTGTATAAAAATATATATACAAAATACACGTAAAATGAATACAAAAATGTATACAAAATACACATAAAATAATGTAAATTCGTATCAAAATAAATAAACAAAATACCAATAAAAGAATGTGTATTTGTATAAATATAAATATACAAAATACACATAAAATAACGTAAATTTGTATAAAACTATATACAAAAATACACAGAAGTAATTAAATTCGTATGAAAATAGATATACAAAATACAGATAAAATAAGCTAAATTTGAATTGAAATGTATATACAAAATACATAAAATAATGTAAATTTGTATCAAAATATTTATAAAAATACATATAATAACGTAAATTTGTTTAAAAATATATAAACAAAATACACATGTTTTCTCATACAAATTTACATTATTTTATTGCTATTTTGTTTATTTATTTTGATACGAATGAAAATAGATATACAAAATATACATAAAATAAACTAAATTTGTATTGAAATATATATACAAAATACATATAATAATGTAAATTTGTATCAAAATATTTTAACAGATGCGCATAAAATAACGTAAATTTGTTTTAAAATATACAAATACACATTAAATAATGTAAATATGTATAAAAAAATATATACAAAACACAAATAGAATAATGTAAAATCGTATCAAAATAAATACACAGAATATTAATAAAACAATGTAAATTTGTATGAAAATAAAGATGCAAAATACCCATTAAATGACGCATTTTTTATAAAAATATATATACCAAAATACACATGAAAAAATTAATTTGTATTAAAATAAATATACAAAATACACATACAATAAGGTAAATCTGTATTGAAATAGATATGCAAAATACATATAAAACAATGTAAATTTGTTTCAAAATATATATACGAATACTCATAAAATAACGTAGATTTGTATAAAAATATATATACAAAATACACATAAAATGAAGTAAATACGTATAAGAAAATGTATACAAAATACACATAAAGTAATGTAAATTCGTATCAAAATAAATAAACAAAATACCAATAAAAGAATGTGTATTTGTATAAATATAAATATACAAAATACACATAAAATAACGTAAATTTGTATAAAACTATACAAAAATACACAGAAGTAATTAAATTCGTATGAAAATAGATATACAAAATACAGATAAAATAAGCTAAATCTGAATTGAAATGTATATACAAAATACAATATTTTATGTGTATATTTGTATTTGTATTTAGGTTATTTTATGTGTATTTTGTATATATATTTTCATCCAAAATTACATTATTTTATTGGTATTTTCTTAATTTAATTCGATACGAATTTAGATTATTTCATAGGTATTTTCTATACATATTTTTATACTCATTTACATTATCTAATGTGTGTTTTGTATATATATTTTTATGCAAATTTAGTTTATGCTCATTTTTGTACATATATTTTTATAGAAATTTGCGTTATTTTATGTATATAGTTTTATATAAATTTACGTTATTTTATGTGCATTTTGTATATTTATATTTATACAAATACACATTCTTTTATTGGTATATTGTTTATTTACATTTATACGAATTTACATTATTTTATGTGAATTTTGTATACATTTTTTATACGTATTTACTTAATTTTATATGTATTTTGTATATGTATTTTTATAGAAATCTACGTTATTTTATGTGTATTCGTATATATATTTTGAAACAAATTTACATTATTTTATATGTATTTTGCATATCTATTTCAATACAAATTTACCTTTTTGTATGTGAATTTTAATATTTATTTTAATACTAATTGAAATATTTTATGTGTATTTTGGTATCAATAATTTTATAAAAAAAACGTAAATTTGTATAAAAAAATATGTACAAAACACAAATAGAATAATGTAAAATCGTATCAAAATAAATACACAGAATATTAATAAAATAATGTAAATTTGTATGAAAATAAAGAAGCAAAATACCCATAAAATAACGCATTTTTTATTTATAAAATATATATACCAAAATACACATCAAAAGATTAAATTTGTATTAAAATAAATATACAAAAAACACATACAATAAGGTAAATTTGTATTGAAATAGATATGCAAAATACATATAAAACAATGTAAATTTGTTTCAAAATATATATACGAATACACATAAAATAACGTAGATTTCTATAAAAATATATATACAAAATACACAAAATGAAGCAAATACGTATAAAAAATGTATACAAAATACACATAAAATAATGTAAATTCGTATCAAAATAAATAAACAAAATACCAATAAAAGAATGTGTATTTGTATAAATATAAATATACAAAATACACATAAAATAACGTAAATTTATATAAAACTATATACAAAAATACACAGAAGTAATTAAATTTGTATGAAAATATATACAAAATACACACAAAATAAGCTAAATTTAAATTGAAATATATATACAAAATACACATATTTTGCATATCTATTTTCAAACAAATTTAAATTATTTTTGTGTATTTTTGTATATATTTATTTTTGTTGTACATAGAATAATGTAAAATCGTATCAAAATAAGTACACAGAATATCAATAAAATAATTTAAATTTGTATGAAAATAAAGATGCAAAATACCCATATGATAAAGCATATTTTTTTTTAAATACATATACAAAAATACACATAGAATAATTAAATTTGTATTAAAATTAATATACAAAATGCACACATACAAAAAGGTAAATTTGTATTGAAAAAAAAACGCAAAATACAAATAAAACAGTGTAAATTTGTTTCAAAATATATATACGAATACACATAAAATAACGTGTATATTGTATATCTATTTTCATACAAATACACATTCTTTTATTGATATTTTGTTTATTTATTTTGACGCGAATTTACATTATTTAATGTGTATTTTATATATATATTTTTATACGTGTTTACATCATTTGATGTGTATTTTGTATATATATTTCTATAGAAATCTACGTTGATTTATGAGTATTCGTATATAGATTTTGAAATAAATTTACACTGTTTTATGTGTATTTTGCATATTTTTTCAATACAAATTTACCTTATTGTATATGCATTTTGTATATTAATTTTAATAAAATTTAATTATGCTATGTGTATTTTGTATATGTATTTTATAAAATATGCTTTATTTTATGGGTATTTTGCATTTTTATTTTCATACAAATTTACATTATTTTATTTATATTCTGTTTATTTTTTTTTAAACAATTTTACATTATTCTATGTGTATTTTGTATATCTATTTTTATACGTATTTACTTAATTTTATGTGTATTTTGTATATATATTTTTATAGAAATCTACGTTATTTTATGTGTATTCGTATATATATTTTGAAACAAATTTACATTGTTTTATATGTATGTTTGCATATCTCTTTCAATACAAGTTTACCTTATTGTATGTGCATTTTGTTTATTTATTTCAATACAAATTTAAATATTTTATGTGTATTTTGGTATATATATTTTTATAAGAAATGCGCTATTTGATTGGAATTTTGCATCTTTATTTTCATACAAATTTACATTATTTTATTAATATTCGGTGTATTTATTTTGTTACGATTTCACATTATTCTATTTGTTTTTTGTATATATTTTTTTTATACATATTTACATTATTTAATGTGTATCTTGCATATATATTTTATACAAATTTATTATCTATTATTTATTTTCATGCAAATACACATTCTTTTCATGATATTTTGTTTATTTATTTTGACACGAATTTACCTAGATATGTATTTTGTATATATATTTTTATACGTATTTACATAATTTCATGTGTATTTTGTATATATATTTCTATAGAAATCTACGTTATTTATGTGTATTCGTATATATATTTTGAAACAAATTAGCTTTGTTTTATATGTATTTTTGAATATCTCTTTCAATACATATTTACCTTACTGTATATGCATTTTGTATATTTATTTCAATACAAATTTAAATATTTTATGTGTATTTTGGTATTTATATTTTTATAAAAAATGCGCTATTTTATGGGAATTTTGCATCTTTCTTTTCATACAAATTTACATTATTTTATTGATATTCTGTGTATTTATATTGATAGGATTTTACATTATTCTATTTATTTTTTGTATATATTTTTTTTATACACATTTACATTATTTAATGTGTATCTTGCATATATATTTTATACAAATTTACGTTATTTTAAGTGTATTTCTTTATATATTTTCATTCAAATTTACATTATTTTATGTGTATTTTGTATATGTATTTCAATACAAATTTACCTAATTCTGTGCATTTTGTATATTTCTTTTCATACAAATTTTAAATATTTTTGTGTATTTTTGTATATAGTTTTATACAAATTTAGGTTATTTCATGTACGCATTTACATTATTTAATGTGTGTTTTGTATATATATTTTTATGCAAATTTACTTTATTTTATGTGCATTTTTGTACATATATTTTTTTAGAAATTTGCGTAATTTTATTTGTATTTGTATATGTTTTCTCATACAAGTTTACATTATTTTATTGCTATTTTGTTTATTTATTTTGATACGAATGAAAATAGATATACAAAATATACATAAAATAAACTAAATTTGTATTGAAATATATATACAAAATACATAAAATAATGTAAATTTGTATCAAAATATTTTAACAGATGCGCATAAAATAACGTAAATTTGTTTTAAAATATACAAAATACACATTAAATAATGTAAATATGTATAAAAAAATATATACAAAACACAAATAGAATAATGTAAAATCGTATCAAAATAAATAAACAGAATATTAATAAAACAATGTAAATTTGTATGAAAATAAAGATGCAAAATACCCATTAAATAACGCATTTTTTTTATAAAAATATATATACCAAAATACACATGAAAAAATTAATTTGTATTAAAATAAATATACAAAATACACATACAATAAGGTAAATCTGTATTGAAATAGATATGCAAAATACATATAAAACAATGTAAATTTGTTTCAAAATATATATACGAATACACATAAAATAACGTAGATTTGTATAAAAATATATATACAAAATACACATAAAATGAAGTAAATAATTATAATAAAATTTATAAAAAATACAAATAAAATAATGTAAATTCGTTTCAAAATAAATAAACAAAATACCAATAAAAGAATGTGTATTTGTGTAAATATAAATATACAAAATACACATAAAATAACGTAAATTTGTATAAAACTATATACAAAAATACACAGAAGTTATTAAATTCGTATGAAAATAGATATACAAAATAAAGATAAAATAAGCTAAATTTGAATTGAAATGTATATACAAAATACATAGAATAATGTAAATTTGTATCAAAATATTTATAAAAATACATATAATAACGTAAATTTGTTTAAAAATATATAAACAAAATACACATTAAGTAATGTAAATACGTATAAAAAATATGTACAAAATACACATATAATCATGTAATTCGTATCAAACTAAATAAATAAAATATCAATAAAATAATGTAAATTTGTATGAGAAATCATATACAGATACATATAAAATAACGCTAATTTCCATAAAAATATATGTCCAAAAATGAACGTAAAATAAAGTAACTTTGGATAAAAATATATATACAAAACACACATTAAATAATGTAAATGCGTACATAAAATAACCTAAATTTGTATAAAACTATATACAAAAATACACAAATTTTTTTTTAATTTGTATGAAAAGAAATATACAAAATACACATAAATTTAGGTTAATTTGTATTGAAATACATATACAAAATACATATAAAATAATGTAAATTTGAAAGAAAATATATAAACAAATACACATATAATAACGTAAATTTGTATGAAATATATATTCATAATACACATTAAATAATGTAAATATGTATAAAAAAAATATATACAAAACACAAATAGTATAATGTAAAATAGTATCAAAATATATACACAGAATATTAATAAAATAATGTAAATTTGTATGAAAATTAAGATGCAAAATACCTATAAAATAACGCATTTTTTATAAAATTATTGATACCAAAATACACATGAAATATTTGAATTTGTATTAAAATAAATATACAAAATGCACATACAATAAGGTAAATTTGTATTGAAATAGATATGCAAAATACATATAAAATAATGTAAATTTGTTTCAAAATATATATACGAATACACATAAAATTACGTAGATTTCTATAAAAATACATATACAAAATACACATAATATTAAGTAAATACGTATAAAAAAATGTATACAAAATACACATAAAATAATGTAAATTCGTATAAATGTAAATAAACAATATACCAATAAAAGAATGTGTATTTGTATAAATATAAATATACAAAATGCACATAAAATAACGTAAATTTATATAAATCTATATACATAAAATAACGCAAATTTCTATAAAAATATATGTACAAAAATGAACACAAAATAAATTTGCATAAAAGTATATATACAAAACACACTTTAGATAATGTAAATGAGTATAAAAATATGTATACAAAATACCTATGAAATAATCTAAATTCGTATCGAATTAAATTAAGAAAATATCAATAAAATAATGTAATTTTGGATGAAAATATATATACAAAATACACATAAAATAACCTAAATACAAATACAAATATACACATAAAATAATTTAAAAATGAATGAAATAAATATACAAAATAAACATAAAATAAGGTAAATTTGTAATGAAATATATGAAAAAATACACATAAAATAATATAAATTAGTATGAAAATATATATACAAATACACATTAAATAACATGAATTTGTATAAAATTTGTATCAAAATATATACTTATACACACAATAAAATAACGTAATTTTTTTATGAAAATGTATATACAAAATACACATAAAATAATTTAAATACGTAGAAAAATATATATACAAAAAACACATAAAATAATGAAAATTTGTATGAAAATATATAAACAAATACACATAAAATAATGTAAATTTGGATAAAATATATATACAAAATGAACATTAAATAATGTAAATATGTATAAAAAAATATACAAAATACACATAGAATAATGTTAAATCGTATCAAAATAAATAAAGAGAATATCAATAAAATAATGTAAATTTGTATGAAAATAAAGATGCAAAATATCCATATAATAACGCATATTTGCATAAAAATATATATACAAAAATACATATAAAATAGTTAAATTTGTATTAAAATAAATATACAAAATGCACGTACAATAAAGTAAATTGGTATTGAAATAGATATGCAAAATACACATCAATAATGTAAATTTGTATCAAAATATATATACGAATACTCATAAAATAGAGTAAATTTCTATAATATTTTTATACAAAATTTTATAATTTTCATACAAAATAGATATACAAAATACACATATAACTACTTAAATTTGTATTTAAATACATGTACAAAAAAACACATAAAATAATGTAGATTTGTATGAAATGAAAACAAATACATTTTATATAAAATATATATACAAAATACACATAAAATAATGTAAAATCATTTTAAAATAAATACACAGAATATCAATAAAATAATGTAAATTTGTATGAAAATAAAGATGCAAAATACCCATAAAATAAAGCATATTTTTATAAAAATACATATACAAAAATACACATAGATTAATCAAATTTGTATTAAAATTAATATACAAAATGCACATACAATAAGGTAAATTTGTATTGAAAAAATATGCAAATTACACATAAAACAATGTAAATTTGTCTCAAAATATATATACGAATACACATAAAATAACGCAGATTTCTATAGAAATATATATACAAAATACACTTGAAATAATGTAAATACGTATAAAAATATATATAAAAAATACACATAAAAAAATTAAATTTGAATTAAAATAAATATATAAAAAACACATACAATAAGGTAAATTTGTATTGAAATAGACATCCAAAATACATATAAAACAATGTAAATTTGTTTCAAAATATATATACGAATACACATAAAATAACGTAGATTTCTATAAAAATACATATACAAAATACATATAAAATAAAGTAAATACGTATAAAAAAAATGTATACAAAATACACATAAAATAATGTAAATTCGTATAAATGTAAATAAACAATATACCAATAAAAGAATGTGTATTTGTATAAATATAAATATACAAAATGCACATAAAATAACGTAAATTTATATAAAACTAGATACATAAAATAACGCAAATTTCTATAAAAATATATGTACAAAATTAAACATTAAATAAATTTGCATAAAAATATATATACAAAACACACTTTAGATAATGTAAATGAGTATAAAAATATGTATACAAAATACCTATGAAATAATCTAAATTCGTATCGAATTAAATTAAGAAATACCAATAAAATAATGTAATTTTGGATAAAATATATATACAAAATACACATAAAATAACCTAAATACAAATACAAGTATACACATCAAATAATTTAAAATTGAATGAAATAAATATACAAAATAAACATGAAATAAGGTAAATTTGTAATGAAATATATGAAAAAATACACATAAAATAATATAAATTTGTATGAAAATATATATACAAATACACATTAAATAACATGAATTTGTATAAAATTTGTATCAAAATATATACTTATACACACAATAAAATAACGTAATTTTTTTAAGAAAATGTATATACAAAATACACATAAAATAATTTAAATACGTAGAAAAATATATATACAAAAAACACATAAAATAATGCAAATTTGTATGAAAATATATAAACAAATACACATAAAATAATGTAAATTTGGATAAAATATTTATACAAAATGAACATTAAATAATGTAAATATGTATAAAAAAAATATACAAAATACACATAGAATAATGTTAAATCGTATCAAAATAAATAAAGAGAATATCAATAAAATAATGTAAATTTGTATGAAAATAAAGATGCAAAATATCCATACAATAACGCATATTTGCATAAAAATATATATACAAAAATACATATAAAATAGTTAAGTTTGTATTAAAATAAATATACAAAATGCACGTACAATAAAGTAAATTTGTATTGAAATAGATATGCAAAATACACATCAATAATGTAAATTTGTATCAAAATATATATACGAATACTCAAAAAATAGAGTAAATTTCTATGAAAATATACATACAAAATAGATATACAAAATACACATATAACTATTTAAATTTGTTTTTAAATACATGTACAAAAAACACATAAAATAATGTAGATTTGTATGAAATGAAAACAAATACATTTTATATAAAATATATATACAAAATACACATAGAATAATGTAAAATCATATCAAAATAAATACACAGAATTTCAATAAAATAATGTAAATTTGTATGAAAATAAAGATGCAAAATACCCATAAAATAAAGCATATTTTTATAAAAATACATATACAAAAATACACATAGATTAATCAAATTTGTATTAAAATTAATATACAAAATGCACATACAATTAGGTAAATTTGTATTGAAAAAATATGCAAAATACACATAAAATAATGTAAATTTGTTTCAAAATATATATACGAATACACATAAAATAACGCAGATTTCTATAGAAATATATATACAAAATACACTTGAAATAATGTAAATACGTATAAAAATATATATACAAAATACACATTAAATAATGTTAATTCGTGTCAAAATAAATAAACAAAATATCATGAAAAGAATGTGTATTTGTATGAAAATAGATATACAAAATACACATAAAATAACCTAAATTTGTATAAAACTATATACAAAAATACACAAAAATAATTTAAACTTGTATGAAAATAAATATACAAAAACATATAAAAATAGGTAAATTTGTATTGAAATACATATACAAAATACACATAAAATAATGTAAATTTGAATGAAAATATATAAACATATAGACTTAAAATAACGTAAATTTGTATCAAATATATATACAAAAAAAACATTAAATAATGTATATATGTATAAAAAAATATATACAAAACACAAATAAAATAATGTAAAATCGTATCAAAATAAATACAGAAAATATTAATAAAATAATGTAAATATGTATGAAAATTAAGATGCAAAATACCCATAAAATAACGCATTTTTTATAAAAATATAAATACGAAAAAACATAAAATATTTGATTTTGTATTAAAATAAATAGATATAGAAAATACACATAAAATAAGCTAAATTTGAATTGAAATATATACACAAAATACATAAAATAATGTAAATATGTATCAAAATACCTATACAAATACACATATAATAACGTAAATTTGAATAAAAATATATAAACAAAATACACATTAAATAATGTAAATACGTATAAAAAAAATGTAAAAAATACACAAATAATCATGTAATTCGTATCAAAATAAATAGACAAAATACCAATAAAATAATGTAAATTTCTATGAGAAAACATATACAAAATACACATAAATAACGCAAATATCAATAAAAATATATATAATATAATATATTTTTATACATATTTAAAATATTTAAAGTATATTTTGTATATATATTTTATCGAAATTTACGTGATTTTATATGTATTTGTTTATATATTTTCATACAAATTTACATTATTTTATGTGAGTTTTGTATATGTATTTCAATACAAATTTGCCTAACTTTATGTGTATTTTGCATATCTATTTTCAAACAAATTTAAATTATTTTTGTGTATATTTGTATATATTTTTATACAAATTTTAGTTATTTTATTTGTTTTTTGTATATATATTTTCCTACAAATATACATTCTTTTATTGGAATTTTGTGTATTTAATTTTTTACGAATTTACATTATTTTATGTGTATTTTGTATATATATTTTTCTACGAATTTTAACTATTTTATGTGTATTTTATATATACATTTTCATAAAAATTTAAGTTATTTTATTGTGTGTATTCGTATATATTTTGAAACATTTTATACAAATTCATGTTATTTTATGTGTATTTGTATATATATTTTCATACAAATTTATATTATTTTATGTGTATTCTTACATATATTTTATTACAAATTTACCTTATTTTATGTTTATTTTGTATATTTATTTCATTCAATTTTAAATTATTTAATGTGTATATTTGTATTTGTATTTAGGTTATTTTATGTGTTTTTTATATATATTTTCATTCAAAATTACATTATTTTATTGTTATTTTCTTAATTTAACTCGATACGAATTTAGATTATTTCATAGGTATTTTGTATACATATTTTTATACTCATTTACATTATCTAATGTGTGTTTTGTATATATTTTTTTATGCAAACTAATTTTATGTGCATTTTTGTACATATATTTTTATAGAAACTTAAAACGTTATTTTATGTGTATTTTGTATATGTTTTCTCATACAAATTTACATTATTTAATTAGTTTTTTGTTTATTTATTTTGATACGAATGACTTGATTATTGGTGTATTTTGTAAATATTTTTTATACGTATTTACATTACTTAATGTGTATTTTGTTTATATATTTTTTTTACAAATTTACGTTATTATATGTGTATTTGTTAAAAATATTTAGAAACGAATTTACTTTATTTTATGTATTTTGTATATATATTTCAATTCAAATTTAGCTTATTTTGTGTGTATTTTGTATATCTATTTTCATACAAATTTAATTACTTCTGTGTATTTTTGTATATAGTTTTATACAAATTTACGTTATTTTATGTGCATTTTGTATATTTATATTTATACAAATACACATTCTCTTATTGGTATTTTGTTTATTTATATTTATACGAATTTACATTATTTTATGTGCATTTTGTATACATTTTTGATTCGTATTTACTTAATTTTATTTGTATTTTGTATATATATATATTTATAGAAATCTACGTTATTTTATGTGTATTCGTATATATATTTTGAAACAAATTTACATTGTTTTATATGTTTTTTTGCATATCTGTTTCAATACAAATTTACCTTATTGTATGTGCATTTTGTATATTTATTTTAATACAAATTCAAATATTTTATGTGTATTTTGGTATATATAATTTTATAAAAAATGCGTTATTTTATAGGTATTTTGCATCTTAGTTTTCATAGAAATGTACATTATTTTTTTAATATTCTGTGTATATATTTTGATACGATTTTATATTATACTATTTGTGTTTTGTATATATTTTTTTATACATATTTTCATTATTTTAATGTGTATTTTTTATATATATTTTATACAAATTAACGTCATTTTAGTGTATTTGTTTATATAATTTCATTCAAATTTACATTATTTTAAGTGTATTTTGTAAATGTATTCCAATACAAATTTACCTAATTTTATGTGTTTTTTGTATATTTATTTTCATACAAATTTAAATTATTTTTGTGTTTTTTTGTATATACATATAGAGTAAATTTCTATGAAAATATATATTCAAAATACATATAAAATTATGTAAATAAGTATAAAAATATATATATCAAATACACCTAAAAAAAAATGAAAATTCGTATCAAAATAAATAAACAAAATTCCGATAAAAGAACGTATATTTGTAGGAAAATAAATATACAAAATACACATAAAATTACGAAAATTTGAATAAAAATATATACAAAAAACAAAAAAAAAATTTCAATTTGTATGAAAATAGATATACAAAATACACATATAATTAGTTAAATTTGTATTTAAATACATGTACAAAATACACATAAAATAATGTAAATTTGTATGAAATGAAAACAAATTCACATAAAATAACGTACATTTGTATAAAATAGATATACAAAATATACATAGAATAATGTAAAATCGTATCTGAATAAATACACAGAATATCAATAAAATAATGTAATTTTGTATGAAAATAAAGATGCAAAATACCCATAAAATAAAGCATATTTTTTTTAAATACATATACAAGAATACACATAGAATAATTAAATTTGTATTAAAATTAATATACAAAATGCACGTACAATAAGGGAAATTTGTATTGAAAAAATATACAAAATGCACATAAAACAATGTATATTTGTTTTAAAATATATATACGAATACACATAAAATAACGTATATTTCTATAGAAATATATATACAAAATACACATGAAATGACGTTAATACGTATAAAAATATATATACACAATACACATTAAATAATGTAAATTCGCATCAAAATAAATGAACAAAATGTCAATAAAAGAATGTGTATTTGTATGAAAATAGATATACAAAATACACATAAAATATTGTAAATTTGTATAAAACTCTATTAAAAAAATACACAAACATAATTTAAATTTGTATAAAAATATAAATACAAAATACACATAAAACTAGTTAAATTTCTATTGAAATACATATACAAAATACACATAAAATAATGTAAATTTGAATAAAAATATATAAACAAATACACTTAAAATAACGTAAATTTGTATGAAATATATATAGAAAATGCACATTAAATAATGTAAATATGTATAAAAAAATATATACAAAACACAAATAGAATAATATAAAATAGTATCAAAATAAATACACAGAATATTAATAAAATAATGTAAATTTGTATAAAAATAAAGATGCAAAATACCCATAAAACAACGCAATTTTTATGAAAATATATATACCAAAATACACATAAAATATTTAAATTTGTATTACAATAAATATACAAAATGCACATACAATAAGGTAAATTTGTATTGAAATAGATATGCAAAATACACATAAAACAATGTAAATTTGTTTCAAAATATATATATATGAATACACATAAAATAACGTAGATTTCTATAAAAATATATATACAAAATACACATAAAATGAAGTAAATACGTATAAGAAAATGTATACAAAATACACATCAAATAATGTAAATTCGTATCAAAATAACTAAACTAAATGCCAATAAAAGAATGTTTACTTGTATAAATATAAATATACAAAATACACATAAAATAACGTAAAATTGTATAAAACTATATACAAAAAAAAAAAAAATAATTAAATTTGTATGAAAATAGATATACAAAAGACACATAAAATAAGCTAAATTTGAATTGAAATAAATATAGAAAATACATAAAATAATGTAAATTTGTATCAAAATATATATTCAAATACACATATATTAAAATTATTATATATATATATATATATATATATATATATATATATATATATATATATATATATATATATATATATATATATATATATATATATATATATATATATATATATATATATATATATATATATATATATATATATATATATATATATATATATATATATATGTGAATGAAAATAAATTTACAAAATACACATAACATAACTAAAATTTGTATTAAAATATATACAAAATACATAGAAATAATTTGAGTTTGTATGAAAATAGATATTCAAAATACACATAAAACTAGGTAAATTTCTTTTGAAATGTATATACAAAATAGCCATAAAATATTGTAAATTTGTGTCAAAATATATAAACAAATACACATGAAATAACGTAAATTTGTATGAAAAATATATACAAAATACACATAGAATAATGTCAATTCGTATCAAAATGAATGAGCAGAATATCAATAAAATAATGTATATATGTATGAAAATAAAGATGCAAAATACCCAAAAAATAAAGCATATGTTTATAAAAATACAGATACAAAAATACACATCGAATAATTAAATTTGTATTAAAATTAATATACAAAATGCGTATATAATAAGGTAAATTTGTATTGAAAATATATGCAACATACACGTTTACTCATACAAATTTATATTATTTTATTGGTATTTTGTTTATTTATTTTGATACGAATTACATGATTATATGTGTATTTTGTACACATTTTTTTATACGTATTTACATTATTTAATGTGTATTTTGTTTATTTTCATACAAATTTACGTTATTATATGTATTTGTATAAATATTTTGATACAAATTTACTTTATTTCATGTATTTTGTATATATATTTCAATTCAAATTTAGCTTATTTTGTGTATTTTATATATTTTATACAAATTTAATTACTTCTGTGTATTTTGTACAGTTTTATATAAATTTACGTTATTTTATGTGTATTTTGTATATTTATTTTTATACAAATACACAATCTTTTATTGGTATTTTGTTTATTTATTTTGATACGAATTTACATTATTTTATGTGTTTTTTGTATACATTTTTTTATACGCATTTACTTCATTTTATGTGTATTTTGTATATTTATTTTTATAGAAATCTACGTTATTTTATGTGTATTCGTATATATTTTGAAACAAATTTACATTGTTTTATATGTATTTTGCATATCTATTTCAATACAAATTTACCTTATTGTATGTGTTTTTTGTATATTTATTTTAATACAAATTTAATTTTTTGATGTGTATTTTGGTATATATATTTTTATAAATAAAAAAAATGCGTTATTTTATGGGTATTTTGCTTCTTTATTTTCATACAAATTTACATTATTTTATTAATATTCTGTGTATTTATTTTGATACGATTTTACATTATTCTATTTGTGTTTTGTACATATTTTTTTATACAAATTTACGTTATTTTAAGTGTATTTCTTTATGTATTTTCAATCAAATTTACATTATTTTATGTGTATTTTGTATATGTATTTCCATACAAATTTACCTAATTTTATGAGTATTTTGTATATTTATTTTCATACAAATTTAAAATATTTTTGTGTATTTTTGTATATAGTTTGATACAGATTTAGGTTATTTTATGTGTATTTTGAATATCTATTAAATATATATACAAAATACATATGAAATTATGTAAATACGTATAAAAATATATATACAAAATACATATCAAATAATGTAAATTCGTGTCAAAATAAATAAACAAAATATCATGAAAAGAATGTGTATTTGTATGAAAATAGATAATAGATAATAAATTTGTATAAAATTTATATGTACTTTGTATATATATTTTTATACGCTTTTCCATTATTTATTATTTATTTTGAATATATATTTTTATACAAATTCATGGTATTTTATGTGTATTTATATATATATATTTTCATATAAATTTACATTATTTTATGTGTATTTTGTACATATATTTTATTACAAATCTACCTTATTTCATGTTTATTTTGTATGTGTATTTTGTGTATTTATATTTATCCAAATACACATTCTTTTATTGGTATTTTGTTTATTTATTTGAATTCGAATTTACGTTCTTTTATCGGAATTTTGTTTATTTATTTTGATACGAGTTTTCATTTTTTTTAGGTGTATTTGATATATATTTTTTTATACTTATTTACATAATTTTATATGTATTTAAATATATTTTTTCATGGAAATTTACTCTATATGTATATGTATAGAAAATACACATGAAATAATCTAAATTCGTATCGAAATAAATGAACAAAATACCGATAAAATAATGTAATTTTGAATGAAAATATATATAGAAAATACACATAAAATAACGTAAATACAAATAAATATATACACATAAAATGATTTGAATTTGAATGAAAATAGATATAAAAATAAACCTAAAATAAGGCAAATTTAAATGAAGTATATATACTAAATACACATAAAATAATGTAGATTTGTTTCAAAATATATATACGAATAAACATAAAATAACGTAGATTTCTATAGAAATATATATACAAAATACATATGAAATATTGTAAATACGTATAAAAATATATATACAAAATACACATTAAATAATGTAAATTCGTGTCAAAATAAATAATTAAAATATCAATAAAAGAATGAGTATATGTATGAAAATACATATATAAAATACACATAAAATAACGTAAATTTGTATAAAACTATATATAAAAATACACAAAAATAAGTTAAATTTGTATGAAAATAAATATACAAAATACACATAAAATCAGGTAAATTTGTAAAGAAATACATATATAAAATACACATAAAATAATGTAAATTTGAATGAAAATATATAAACAAATACACTTAAATTAACATAAATTTGTATAAAATATATATAAAAAATACTCATTAAATAATGTAAATAAGTATAAAAAATATATATACAAAACACAAATAGAATAATGTAAAATCGTATTAAAATAAATACACAGAATGTAAATAAAATAATGTAAATTTTTATGAAAATAAAGATGCAAAATACCCATAAAATAACGCATTTTTTATAAATATACAAAATACACATGAAAGGATGTAAATACGTATAAAAATATATATACAAAATACACATTAAATAATGTAAATTCGCGTCAAAATAAATAAACAAAATGTCAATAAAAGAATGTGTATTTGTATGAAAATAAATATACAAAACACACATAAGATAACATAAATTTGTATAAAACTATATACAAAAATACACAAAAATAATTTAAATTTGTATGAAAATAAATATACAAAATACACATAAAATTAGGTAAATTTGAATTGAAATACATATACAAAATACACATAAAATACTGTAAATTTGAATGAAAATACATAAACAAATACACTTAAAACAACGTAAATTTGTATAAAAAAATATATACAAAACACAAATAGAATAATGTAAAATCGTATCAAAATAAATACACAGAATATTAATAAAATAATGTAAATTTGTATGAAAATAAAGAAGCAAAATACCCATAAAATAACACTTTTTTTTTAAATATATATACAAAAATACAAATAATTTTTTTTATTTGTATTAAAATAAATATACAAAATACACATACAATAAGGTAAATCTGTATTGAAATAGATAAGCAAAATACATATAAAACAATGTAAATTTGTTTCAAAATATATATACGAATACACATAAAATAACGTAGATTTGTATAAAAATATATATACAAAATACACGTAAAATGAAGTAAATACGTATAAAAAAATGTATACAAAATACACATAAAATAATGTAAATTCGTATCAAAATAAATAAACAAAATACCAATAAAAGAATGTGTATTTGAATAAATATAAATATACTAAATACACATAAAATAACGTAAATTTGTATAAAACTATATACAAAAATACACAGAAGTAATTAAATTCGTATGAAAATAGATATACAAAATACAGATAAGATAAGCTAAATTTGAATTGAAATGTATATACAAAATACATAAAATAATGTAAATTTGTATCAAAATTTTATAAAAATACATATAATAACGTAAATTTGTATAAATATATGTAAACAAAATACACATTAAGTAATGTAAATACGTATAAAAAATATGTACAAAATACACATATAATCATGTAATTCGTATCAAACTAAATAAACAAAATAGCAATAAAATAATGTAAATCTGTATGAGAAAACATATACAAATACATATAAAATAACGCTAATTTCTATAAAAAATATATGTCCAAAAATGAACGTAAAATAAATTAACTTTGGATAAAAATATATATACAAAACACACATTAAATAATGTCACTGCGTACATAAAATAACCTAAATTTGTATAAAACTATATACAAAAATACACAAAAATAATTTAAATTTGTATGAAAAGAAATATACAAAATACTCATAAAATTAGGTTAATTTCTATTGAAATACATATACAAAATACACATAAAATAATGTAAATTTGAAAGAAAATATATAAACAAATACACATATAATAACGTAAATTTGTATGAAATATATATACAAAATACACATTAAATAATGTAAATATGTATAAAAAAAATATATACAAAACACAAATAGAATAATGTAAAATCGTATCAAAATATATACACAGAATATTAATAAAATAATGTAAATTTGTATGAAAATTAAGATGCCAAATACTTATAAAATAACGCATTTTTTATAAAATTATTGATACCAAAATACACATAAAATATTTGAATTTGTATCAAAATAAATATACAAAATGCACATACAATAAGGTAAATTTGTATTGAAATAGATATGCAAAATACATATAAAATAATGTAAATTTGTTTCAAAATATATATGCGAATACACATAAAATAACGTAGATTTCTATAAAAATACAGATACAAAATACACATAAAATTAATTAAGTACGTATAAAAAAATGTATACAAAATACACATAAAATAATGTAAATTCGTATAAATATAAATAAACAATATAGCAATAAAAGAATGTGTATTTGTATAAATATAAATATATAAAATACACATAAAATAACGTAAATTTATTTAAAACTATATACATAAAATAACGCAAATTTCTATAAAAATATATGTACAAAAATGAACATAAAATAAGTTTGCATAAAAATATATATACAAAACACACATTAGATAATGTAAATGAGTATAAAAATATGTATACAAAATACCTATGAAATAATCTAAATTCGTATCGAATTGAATTAAGAAAATACCAATATAATAATGTAATTTTGGATGAAAATATATATACAAAATACACATAAAATAACCTAAATACAAATACAAATATACACATAAAATAATTTAAAATTGAATGAAATAAATATACAAAATAAACATAAAATAAGGTAAATTTGTGATGAAATATATGAAAAAATACACATAAAATAATATAAATTTGTATGAAAATATATATACAAATACACATTAAATAACATAAATTTGTGTAAAATTTGTATCAAAATATATACTTATACACACAATAAAATAACGTAATTTTTTTATGAAAATGTATATACAAAATACATATAAAATAATTTAAATACGTAGAAAAATATATATATAAAAAACACATAAAATAATGTAAATATGAATGAAAATATATAAACAAATACACATAAAATATTGTAAATTTGGATAAAATATATATACAAAATGAACATTAAATAATGTAAATATGTATAAAAAAATATATACAAAAAACACATAGAATAATGTTAAATCGTATCAAAATAAATAAAGAGAATATCAATAAAATAATGTAAATTTGTATGAAAATAAAGATGCAAAATATCCATATAATAACGCATATTTGCATAAAAATATATATACAAAAATACATATAAAATAATTAAATTTGTATAAAAATAAATATACAAAATGCACGTACAATAAAGTAAATTTGTATTGAAATAGATATGCAAAATACACATTAATAATGTAAATTTGTATCAAAATATATATACGAATACTCATAAAATAGAGAAAATTTCTATGAAAATATACATACAAAATAGATATACAAAATACACATATAAGTGGTTAAATTTGTTTTTAAATACATGTACAAAAAACATAAAATAATGTAGATTTGTGAAATGAAAACAAATACATTTTATATAAAATATATATACAAAATACACATAGAATAATGTAAAAACATTTCAAAATAAATACACAGAATATCAATAAAATAATGTAAATTTGTATGAAAATAAAGATGCAAAATACCCATAAAAAAAAGCATATTTTTATAAAAATACATATACAAAAATACACATAGATTTATCAAATTTGTATTAAAATTAATATACAAAATGCACATACAATAAGGTAAATTTGTATTGAAAAAATATGCAAAATACACATAAAACAATGTAAATTTGTTTCAAAATATATATACGAATACACATAAAATAACGCAGATTTCTATAGAAATATATATACAAAATACACTTGAAATAATGTAAATACGTATAAAAATATATATACAAAATACACATTAAATAATGTTAATTCGTGTCAAAATAAATAAACAAAATATCATGAAAAGAATGTGTATTTGTATGAAAATAGATATACAAAATACACATAAAATAACCTAAATTTGTATAAAACTATATACAAAAATACACAAAAATAATTTAAACTTGTATGAAAATAAATATACAAAAAACATATAAAAATAGGTAAATTTGTATTGAAATACATATACAAAATACACATAAAATATTATAAATTTGAATGAAAATATATAAACATATAGACTTAAAATAACGTAAATTTGTATCAAATATATATACAAAAAAAACATTAAATAATGCAAATATGTATAAAAAAATATACAAAACACAAATAAAATAATGTAAAATCGTATCAAAATAAATACAGAAAATATTAATAAAATAATGTAAATTTGTATGAAAATTAAGATGCAAAATACCCATAAAATAACGCATTTTAAAAAAAATATATATACGAAAAAGCATAAAATATTTGATTTTGTATTAAAATAAATAGATATACAAAATACACATAAAATAAGCTAAATTTGAATTGAAATATATATACAAAATACATAAAATAATGTAAATTTGTATCAAAATACCTATACAAATACACATATAATAACGTAAATTTATAAAAATATATAAACAAAATACACATTAAATAATGTAAATACGTATAAAAAAATGTAAAAATACACAAATAATCATGTAATTCGTATCAAAATAAATAGACAAAATACCAATAAAATAATGTAAATTTCTAAGAGTAAACATATACAAAATACACATAAATAACGCAAATATCAATAAAATATATATAATATAATATATTTTATACATAATTTAAAATATTTAATGTATATTGTATATATATATATATATATATATATATATATATATATATATATATATATATATATATATATATATATATATATATATATATATATATATATATATATATATATATATATATATATATATATATTTTATCCAAATTTACGTGATTTTATATGTATTTGTTTATATATTTTCATACAAATTTACATTATTTTGTGTGAGTTTTGTATATGTATTTCAATACAAATTTTTTATAAATTTTTATAAATTTTTTATAAAAAACTTTATGTGTATTTTGCATATCTATTTTCAAACAAATTTAAATTATTTTTGTGTATTTTTGTATATATTTTTATACAAATTTTAGTTATTTGTTTTGTTTTTTGAATATATATTTTCCTACAAATATACATTCTTTTATTGGAATTTTGTGTATTTAATTTTTACAATTTACATTATTTTATGTATTTTGTATATATATTTTCTACGTATTTAAACTATTTTATGTGTATTTATATATACATTTTCATAAAATTTACGTTATTTTATTGTGTGTATTCGTATATATTTTGAAACAAATTTTATACAAATTCATGTTATTTTATGTGTATTTATATATATTTTCATACAAATTTATATTATTTTATGTGTATTCTTACATATATTTTATTACAAATTTACCTTATTTTATGTTTATTTTGTATATTTATTTCATTCAATTTTAAATTATTTAATGTGTATATTTGTATTTGTATTTAGGTTATTTTATGTGTGTTTTCTATATATATTTTCATGCAAAATTACATTATTTTATTGTTATTTTCTTAATTTAACTCGATACGAATTTAGATTATTTCATATGTATTTTGTATACATATTTTTATTCTCATTTACATTATCTAATGTGTGTTTTGTATATATTTTTTTATGCAAACTAATTTTATGTGCATTTTTGTACATATATTTTTATAGAAACTTAAAACGATATTTTATGTGTATTTTGTATATGTTTTCTCATACAAATTTACTTTATTTAACTAGTTTTTTGTTTATTTATTTTGATACGAATGATTTGATTATTTGTGTATTTGTTTATGTTTTTTCATACACTTTTATATTATTTCATTGGTATTTTGTTTATTTATTTTGATACGAGTTTCATGATTATATGTGTATTTTGTACATATTATTTATACGTATTTACATTATTTAATGTGTATTTTGTTTATATATTTTCATACAAATTTACCTTAATATATGTGTATTTGTATAAATATTTTGATACAAATTTACTTTATTTTATGTATTTTGTATATATATATTTCAGTTCAAATTTAGCTTATTTTGTGTGTATTTTGTATATCTATTTTCATACAAATTTAATTACTTTTGTGTATTTTTGTATATAGTTTTATACAAATTTACGTTATTTTATGTGTATTTTGTATATTTATATTTATACAAATACACATTCTTTTTTTGGTATTTTGTTTATTTATTTTGATACGAATTTACATTATTTTATGTGTAATTTGTATACATTTTTTATACGTATTTATTTATTTTTTGTATATATATTTTTATACAAATCTACGTTATTTTATGTGTATTCGTATATATATTTTGAAACAAATCTATTATATATGTATTTGTATAAATATTTTGATACAAATTTACTTTATTTCATGTATTTTGTATATATATTTCAATTCAAATTTAGCTTATTTTATCTGTATTTTGTATATCTATTTTCATACGAATTTACATTATTTATGTGTAATTTGTATACATTTTTTATACGTATTTACTTCATTTATTCATTTATTTATTTGTATATATATTTTTATAGAAATCTACGTTATTTTATGTGTATTCGTATATATATTTTGAAACAAATTTACATTGTTTTATATGTATTTTGCATATCTATTTCAATACAGATTTACATTATTATATGTGTATTTTGTATATTTATTTTAATACAAATGATTTTTTTATGTGTATTTTTGTAAATATATTTTTATAAAAAAAATGCGTTATTTTAAGGGTATTTTGCATCTTTATTTTCATACAAATTTACATTATTTTATTAACATTCTGTGTATTTTTTTTGATACGATTTTATATTATTCTATTTGTGTTTTGTATATATATTTTTTATACATATTTACATTATTTAATGAGTATTTTGTATATATATTTTATACAAATTTACGTTAATTGAAGTGTATTTGTTTATATATTTTCATTCAAATTTACATTATTTTATGTGTATTTTGTATATGTATTTCAATACAAATTTACCTAATTTTATGTGTATTTTGTATATTAATTTTCAAACACAATTAATATATTTTTGTGTATTTTTATATATAGTTTTATACAAATTTACGTTATTTTATGTATATTTTATACATGTATTTTCATACAAATACACATTCTCTTATTGATATTCTCCTTATTTATTTTGTCACGAATTTACATTATTTAATGTGTATTTTGTATTTATATTTTTATACGTATTTACATTATTTCATGTGTATTTTGTATATATATTTCTATAGCTATCTACGTTATTTTAAGTGTATTCGTATATATATTTTGAAACAAATCTTCATTATTTTATGTGTATTTTGTATATATATTTCATTACAAATTTGCCTTATTTTATGTTTATTTTTATATCTATTTTCATTCAAATTCATATTATTTAATGTGTATATATTTATTTGTATATACGTTCTTTTATGTGTATTTTCTATATATATTTTCATTCAAAATTACATTATTTTATCGGTATTTTGTTCATTTTTTTCGATACGAATTTAGATTATTTCATGTGTATTTTCTATACATATACATATAGAGTAAATTTCCATGAAAATATATATTGAAAATACATATAAAATTATGTAAATAAGTATAAAAATATATATATCAAATACACCTAAAAAAATGAAAATTCAATATAAATTTACCTTATTGTATGTGCATTTTGTATATTTATTTCAATACAAATTTAAATATTTTATGTGTATTTTGGTATATATATTTTTATAAGAAATGCGCTATTTTATGGGAATTTTGCATCTTTATTTTCATACAAACTTACATTATTTTATTTTCATAGAAATTTACTCTATTTTATGAGTATTCGTATATATATTTTGATACAAATTTACATTATTGATGTGTATTTTGCATATCTATTTCAATACAGATTTACCTTATTGTATGTGTATTTTGTATATTTATTTTAATACAAATTTATTTTTTTATGTGTATTTTTGTATAAATATATTTCAATAAAAAAATGCGTTATTTTATGGGTATTTTGCATCTTTATTTTCATACAAATTTGCATTATTTTATTAATATTCTGTGTATTTATTTTGATACGATTTTACATTATTCTATTTGTGTTTTGTATATATTTTTTTATTCAAATTTACGTTATTTTAAGTGTATTTGTTTATGTATTTTCATTCAAATTTACATTATTTTATGTGTATTTTGTATATGTATTTCAATACAAATTTACCTAATTTTATGTGTATTTTGTATATTTATTTTCATACAAATATAAATTATTTTTGTGTATTTTTGTATATAGTTTTAAACAAACTTAGGTTATTTTATGAGTATTTTGTATATCTATTTTCATACAAATACACATTCTTTTATTGATATTTTGTTTATTTATTTTGACGAGAATTTAAATTATTTAATGTGTATTTTGTATATATATATTTTTATACGTATTTACATCATTTCATGTGTATTTTGTATATATATTTCTATAGAAATCTACGTTATTTTATGTGTATTCGTATATAGATTTTTAAACAAATTTACGCTTTAATGTGCATTTTGTATATTTTTTCAATACAAATTTACCTTATTGTACGTGCATTTGGTATATTAATTTTAATACAAATTTAATTATTCTATGTGTATTTTTGTACATGTATTTTTAAAAAAATATGCTTTATTTTATGGGTATTTTGCATCTTTATTTTCATACAAAATTACATTATTTTATTGATATTCTGTGTATGTATTTTGATACGATTTTACATTATTCTATGTGTATTTTGTATATATTTTTCATTTAATTCAGCTTATTTTATGTGTATTTTGTGTATCTATTTATTTTAATACAAAATCAAATATTTTATGTTTTTTCGTATATATATTTTTATAAAAAATGCGTTATTCTATGGGTATTTTGGATCTTAATTTTCATACAAATTTACATTATTTTATTAATATTTTCTGTATTTATTTTGATACGATTTTACATTATTTTATTTGTGTTTAGTATATATTTTTTTATACATATATACATTATTTAATGTGTTTTTTGTATATATATTTGATACAAATTTACGTTATTTTAAGTCTATATGTTTATATATTTTCATTCAAATTTACATTATTTTATGTGTATTTTGTATATGTATTTCAATACAAATTTACCTAATTTTATATGTTTTTTGTATATTTATTTTCATACAAGTTTAAATTATTTTTGTGTATTTTTGTTAATAGTTTTATACAAATTTAGGTTATTTTATGTATATTTTGTATATCTATTTTCATAAAAATACACATTCTTTTCATGATATTTTGTTTATTTATTTTGACACGAATTAACATTATTTAATGTGTATTTTGTATATATATTTTTATACGTATTTACATTATTTCAAGTGTGTTTTGTATATATATTTCTATAGAAATCTGCGTTATTTTATGTGTATTCTTATATATATTTTGAAACAAATTTACATTGTTTTATGTGTATTTTGCATATTTTTTCAATACAAATTTACCTTATTGTATGTGCATTTTGTATATTAATTTTAATAGAAATTTGATTAATCTATGTGTATTTTTGTATATGTATTTTTATAAAAATATGCTTTATTTTATGGGTATTTTGCATCTTTATTTTCATACAAATTTACATTATTTTACTGATATTCTGTGTATTTATTTTAATATGATTTTATATTATTCTATGTTTATTTTGTATATATATTTTATATAAAATGTATTTGTTTTCATTTCATACAAATCTACATTATTTCATGTATTTTTTGTACATGTATACACATAGAATATTTAAATTTGTATTGAAATAAATATACAAAATGCACATACAATAAGGTAAACTTCTATTGAAAGAGATGTGCAAAAATACATATAAAACAATGTAAATTTGTTTCAAAATATATATACGAATACACATAAAATAACGTAGAATTCTATAAAAATATATATACAAAATACACATACAATTAAGTAAATACGTATAAAAAAATGTAAACAAAATACACATAAAATAATGTAAACTCGAAACAAAATAAATAAACAAAATACCAATAAAAGAATGTGTATTTGTATAAATATAAATGTACAAAATACACATACAAAATAAACATAAAATAAGGTAAATTTGTAATGAAATATATGTACAAAATACACATAAAATAATGTAAATTTATATGAAAATATATATACAAATACACATAAAATACCATGAATTTGTATAAAATTATATATTCAAAATAAATATTAAATAATGTAAATGCGTATAAAAATATATATACAAAGTACATATAAAATAATGTAAATTCGTATCAATATAAATCAACAAAATACCAATAAAATAATATATATTTGAATGAAAATAGATTTAATAAATACACATAACATAACTAAAATTTATATTGAAATATATACAAAAATACATAAAAATAATTTGAGTTTGTATGAAAATAGATATTCAAAATACATATAAAGCTAGGTAAATTTCTTTTGAAATATATATACAAAATACCCGTAAAATATTGTAAATTTGTGTCAATATATATAAACAAATACACATAAAATAACTTAAAATAACGTAAATATGTATCAAATATATATACAAAAAACACATTAAATAATGTAAATATGCATAAAAAAATATATACAAAACATAAATAAAATAATGTAAAATCGTATCAAAATAAATACAGAAAATATTAATAAAATAATGTAAATTTGTATGAAAATTAAGATGCAAAATACCCATAAAATAACGCATTTTTTATAAAAATATATATACGAAAAAACATAAAATATTTGATTTTGTATTAAAATAAATAGATATACATTCTTTTATTGGTATTTTGTTTATTTATTTTGTTTCGAATTTACATTATTTTATGTGTATTTTGTTTACATTTTTTTATACGTATTTACTTAATTTTATGTGTATTTTGTATATATATTTTTATAGAAATCTACCTTATTTTATGTGTATTCGTATATATATTTTGAAACAAATTTACATTGTTTTATATGTATTTTTGCATATTTCTTTCAATAGAAGTTTACCTTATTGTATGTGCATTTTGTATATATTAATTTCAATACAAATTTAAATATTTTATGTGTATTTTGGTATATATATTTTTATAAGAAATGCGCTATTTGATGGGAATTTTGCTTCTTTATTTTCATACAAATTTACATTAATTTATTAATATTCGGTGTATTTATTTTGATACGATTTTACATTATTCTATTTGTTTTTGTATATATTTTTTTATACATATTTACATTATTTAAATGTATCTTGCATATATATTACATACAAATTTATTATCTATTATTTATTTTCATACAAATACACATTCTTTTCATGATATTTTGTTTATTTATTTTGTCACGAATTTACATTACTTAATATGTATTTTATATATATATTTTTATACGTATTTACATAATTTCATGTGTATTTTGTATATATATTTCTATAGAAATCTACGTTATTTTATGTGTATTCGTATATATATTTTGAAACAAATTTACACTTTTATTTGCATTTTGCGTTTTTTTTTTCAATACAAATTTACCTTATTGTATGTGTGCATTTTGTATATTAATTTTAATACAAATTTAATTATTCTATGTGTATTTTTGTATATGTATTTTTATAAAAAAATATGCTTTATCTTATGGGTATTTTGCATCTTTATTTTCATACAAATTTAAATTATTTTATTGATATTCTGTGTAATTATTTTGATACGATTTTACATTATTCTATGTATAACAAAAATAAATACATACACAAAAATAGATATGCAAAATACATATAAACAATGTAAATTTGTTTCAAAATATATATACGAATACACATGAAATAAGGTAGATTTCTATAAAAATATATATACAAAATAAACATAAAATTAAGTAAATACGTATAAAAAATGTATACAAAATACACATAAAATAATGTAAATTAGTATCAAAATAAATAAAAAAATACCAATAAAAGAATGTGTATTTGTATAAATATATATATACAAAATACACATTAAATAATATAAATTTGTTTAAAACTATACAAAATACACATGAAATGATGTAAATACGTATAAAAATATATATACAAAATACACATTAAATAATGTAAATTCGCGTCAGAACAAATAAACAAAATATCAATAAAAGAATGTGTATTTGTATTTGTATTTAAATTTGTATTTAAATACATGTACAAAATACACATAAAATAATGTAAATTTTTATGAAATGAAAACAAATTCACATAAAATTCGCGTCAAATAAATAAACAAAATATCAATA
Source organism: Eriocheir sinensis (assembly GCF_024679095.1). Classification (NCBI taxonomy): domain Eukaryota; kingdom Metazoa; phylum Arthropoda; class Malacostraca; order Decapoda; family Varunidae; genus Eriocheir; species Eriocheir sinensis. The sequence goes on along the minus strand of NW_026111756.1, from coordinate 97,422 downwards.
AAAGAATGTGTATTTGTATGAAAATAGATATACAAAATACACATAAAATAACCTAAATTTGTATCAAACTATATACAAAAATACACAAAAATATTTTAAATTTGTATGAAAATAAATATACAAAATACACATAAAATTAGGTAAATTTGTATTGAAATACATACACAAAATACACATAAAATAATGTAAATTTGAATGAAAATACATAAACAAATACACTTAAAATAACGTAAATTTGTATAAAAAAATATGTAAAAAACACAAATAGAATAATGTAAAATCGTATCAAAATAAATACACAAAATATTAATAAAATAATGTAAATTTGTATGAAAATATAGAAGCAAAATACCCATAAAATAACGCATTTTTTTTATTTATAAAAAATTATATACCAAAATACACATCAAAAAATTAAATTTGTATTAAAATAAATACACAAAAAACATATACAATAAGGTAAATTTGTATTGAAAATAATATGCAAAATACATATAAAACAATGTAAATTTGTTTCAAAATATATATACGAATACACATAAAATAACGTAGATTTCTATAAAAATATATATACAAAATACACATAAAATGAGTAAATACGTATAAAAAATGTATACAAAAACACATAAAATAATGTAAATTCGTATCAAAATAAATAAACAAAATAGCAATAAAAGAATGTGTATTTGTATAAATATAAATATACAAAATACACATAAAATAACGTAAATTTATATAAAACTATATACAAAAATACACAGAAGTAATTAAATTTGTATGAAAATATATACAAAATACACACAAAATAAGCTAAATTTGAATTGAAATATATATACAAAATACATGAAATAAAGTAAATTTGTATCAAAATATTTATACAAATACACATATAATAACGTAAATTTGTTTAAAAATATAAACAAAACACACATTAAATAATGTAAATACGTATAAAAAATATGTACAAAATACACATATAATCATGTAATTCGTATCAAAATAAATAAACAAAATACCAATAAAATAATATAAATTTGTATGAGTAAACATGTGTGTTGCATATTTTTTCAATACAAATTTACCTTATTATATATGCATTTTGTATATTAATTTTAATATATGTGTATTTGAATATATTTTTTGATACAAATTTACATTATTTTATGTATTTTCTATATTTATTTCAATTCAAATTTAGCTTATTTATGTGTCTTTTGTATATCTATTTTCATACAAATTTAATTATTTTTGTCTATTTTTGTATATAGTTTTATACAATTTTACGTTATTTTATGTGTATTTTGTATATTTATATTTATACAAGTAAACATTCTTTTATTGGCAGTTAGTTTATTTATTTTGATACGAGTTTACATTATTTTATGTGTATTTTGTATACATTTTCTTATACGTATTTACTTCATTTTATGTGTATTTTGTATATATATTTTTATAGAAATCTACGTTATTTTATGTGTATTCGTATATATATTCTGAAACAAATTTACATTGTTTTATGTGTATTTTGCATATCTATTTCAATACAAATTTACCTTATTGTATGTACATTTTGTATATTTTTGTAATACAAATTTTAATATTTTATGTGTATTTTGGTATATATATTTTCATAAAAAATGCGTTCTTTTATGGGTATTTTGCGTCTTTATTTTCATACAAATTTACATTATTTTATAAATATTCTGTGTATTTATTTTGATACTATTTTACATTATTCTATTTGTGTTTTGTATATATTTTTTTATACATATTTACATTATTTAATGTGTATTTTCTATATATATTTCATACAAATTTACGTTATTTTAAGTGTATTTGTTTATATATTTTCATTCAAAATTTACATTATTTTATGTGTATTTTGTATATGTATTTCAATAGAAATTTAACTAGTTTTATGTGTATTTTGTATATATATTTTTATACAAATTTAAATTATTTTTGTGTATTTTTTTAATAGAGTTTTATACAAATTTACAATATTTTATGTGTATTTTGTATATCTATTTTCATACAAATACACATTCTTTTATTGATATTTTGTTTATTTATTTTGATGCGAATTTATATTATTTAATGTGTATTGTGTATATATATTTTTGTACGTATTTACGTCATTTCATGTGTATTTTTTATACATATTTCTATAGAAATATACGTTATTTTATGTGTATTCGTATATATATTTTGAAACAAATATACATTGTTTTATGTGCATTTTGTATATTTTTTCAATACAAATTTCCCTTATTGTACGTGCATTTTGTATATTAATTTTAATACAAATTTAATTATTCTATGTGTATTCTTGTATATGTATTTTATGGGTATTTTGTATCTTTATTTTCATACAAAATTACAATATTTTATTGATATTCTGTGTATTTATTTTGATACGATTTTACATTATTCTATGTATATTTTGTATTTCTATTTTATACAAATGTACGTTATTTTCATTCAAATATATATTATTTTACTGGTGTTTTGTTGATTTATATTGATACAAATTTACATTATTTTATATGTACTTTGTATATATATTTTTATACGCTTTTACATTATTTAATATTTATTTTGAATATATATTTTTATACAGATTCATGGTATTTTATGTGTATTTGTATATATATTTTCATATAAATTTACATTATTTTATGTGTATTTTGTACATATATTTCATTACAAATTTACCTTATTTTACATTTGTACATTTATATTTATACAAATACACATTCTTTTATTGGTATTTTGTTTATTTATTTTGTTTCGAATTTACATTATTTTATGTGTATTTTGTTTACATTTTTTTATACGTATTTACTTAATTTTATGTGTATTTTGTATATATATTTTTATAGAAATCTACGTTATTTTATGTGTATTCGTACATATATTTTGAAACAAATTTACATTGTTTTATATGTACAATAAGGTAAATTTGTATTGAAATAGATATGCAAAATACATATAAGCAATGTAAATTTGTTTCAAAATATGTATACGAATACACATAAAATAACGTAGATTTCTATAAAAATATATATACAAAATACACATAAAATGAAGTAAATACGTATAAAAAATGTATACAAAATACACATAAAATAATTTAAATTCGTATCAAAATAAATAAACAAAATACCAATAAAAGAATGTGTGTATAAATATAAATATACAAAATACACATAAAATAACGTAAATTTATATAAAACTATATACAAAAATACACAGAAGTAATTAAATTTGTATGAAAATATATACAAAACACACACAAAATAAGCTAAATTTGAATTGAAATATATATACAAAATACATGAAATAAAGTAAATTGGTATCAAAATATTTATACAAATACACATATAATAACGTAAATTTGTATGAAAATACATAAACAAAATACACATTAAATAATGTAAATACGTATAAAAAAAATGTGTAAAAAATACACATATAATCATGTAATTCGTATCAAAATAAATAAACAAAATACAAATAAAATAATATAAATTTGTATGAGTAAACGCGTATAAATATAAATGTACAAAATACACATACAAAATAAACATAAAATAAGGTAAATTTGTAATGAAATATACGTACAAAATACACATAAAATAATGTAAATTTATATGAAAATATATATACAAATACACATAAAATACCATGAATTTGTATAAAACTATATATTCAAAATAAATATTAAATAATGTAAATGCGTATAAAAATATATATAAAAAGTACATATAAAATAATGTAAATTCGTATCAATATAAATTAACAAAATACCAATAAAATAATATATATTTGAATGAAAATAGATTTACAAAATACACATAACATAGCTAAAATTTGTATTGAAATATATACAAAAATACATAAAAATAATTTGAGTTTGTATAAAAATAGATATTCAAAATACACATAAAACTAGGTAAATTTCTTTTGAAATATATATACAAAATACCAGTAAAATATTGTAAATTTGTGTCAAAATATATAAACAAATACACACAAAATAATGTCAAATCGTATCAAAATGAATGAGCAGAATATCAATAAGATAACGTAAATTTGTATGAAAATAAAGATGCAAAATACCCATAAAATAAAGCATATTTTTATAAAAATACATATACAAAAATACACATAGAATAATTAAATTTGTATTAAAATTAATATACAAAATGCATATACAATAAGGTAAATTTGTATTGAAAAAATATGCAAAATACACATAAAAGTGTAAATTTGTTTAAAAATCTATATACGAATACACATAATATAACGTAGATTTCTATAGAAATATATATACAAAATACACATGAAATGATGCAAATACGCATAAAAATATATATACAAAATACACATTAAATAATTTAAATTCTCGTCAAAATAAATAAACAAAATATCAATAAAAGAATGTGTATTTGTATGAAAATAGATATACAAAATACTCATAAAATAACCTAAGTTTGTATAAAACTATATACAAAAATACACAAAAATAATTTAAATTTGTATGAAAATAAATATACAAAATACACATAAAATTAGGTAAATTTGTATTGAAATACATATACAAAATACACATAAAATAATGGAAGTTTGAATGAAAATATATAAACATATACACTTAAAATAACGTAAATTTGTATCAAATATATATACAAAATACTAATTAAATAATGTAAATATGTATAAAAAAAATGTATTCAAAACACAAATAGAATAATGTAAAATCGTATCAAAATAAATACACAGAATATTAATAAAATAATGTAAATTTGTATGAAAATAAAGATGCAAAATAGCCATAAAATAACTCATTTTTTATAAAAATATATATACCAAAATACACATAAAATATTAAAATTTGTATTAAAATAAATATAAAAAAATGCACATAATGTAAGGTAAATTTGTATTGAAATAGATATGCAAAATACATATAAAACAATGTAAATTTGTTTCAAAATATATATACGAATACAAATAAAATAACGTTGATTTCTATAAAAATATATAAAAAATACACATAAAATGAAGTAAATACGTATAAAAAAATGAATACAAAATACACATAAAAATCGTATCAAAATAAATAAACAAAATACTAGTAAAAGAAAGTGTATTTGTATAAATATAAATATACAAAATACACATAAAATATCGTAAATTTGTATAAAACTATATACAAAAATACACAGAAGTTATTAAATTTGTATAAAAATATATATACAAAATACAGCTAAAATAAGCTAAATTTGAATTGAAATGTACATTCAAAATACATAAAATAATGTAAATCTGTATCAAAATATTTATACAAATACATATAATAACGTAGATTTGTTTAAAAATATATAAACAAAATACACATTAAGTAATGTAAATACGTATAAAAAATATGTACAAAATACACATATAATCATGTAATTCGTATCAAAATAAATAAACAAAATAGCAATAAAATAATGTAAATTTGTATGAGAAAACATATTCAAATAACGCAAATTTCTATAAAAAATATATGTACAAAAATGCACATAAAATAAAGTAAATTAGCATAAAAATATACATACAAAACACACACTAAATAATGTAAATGCGTACATAAAATAACCTAAATTTGTATAAAACTATATACAAAAATACACAAAAATAATTTAAATTTGTTTGAAAAGAAATATACAAAATACACATAAAATTAGGTAAATTTGTATGAAATACATATACAAAATACTCATCAAATAATGTAAATTTGAATGAAAATATATAAACAAATACACTTAAAATAACGTAAATTTGTATAAAATATATATGCAAGATACATATTAAATAATGTAAATGTGTATAAAAAAATATATCCAAAAACAAATAGAATAATGTAAAATCGTATCAAAATAAATACACAGAATATCAATAAAATAATGTAAATTTGTATGAAAATAAAGATGCAAAATTCCCAAAAATTATCGCATTTTTTATAAAAATATTTATACCAAAATACACATAAAACATTTAAATTTGTATTGAAATAAATATACAAAATGCATATACAGTAAGGTAAATTTGTATTTGAAAGAGATATTCAAAAATATATATAAAACAATGTAAATTTGTTTCAAAATATATATACGAATACACATAAAATAAAGTAGATTTCTATAGAAATATATATACAAAATACATATGAAATTATGTAAATACGTATAAAAATATATATACAAAATACATATCAAATAATGTAAATTCGTGTCAAAATAAATAAACAAAATATCATGAAAAGAATGTGTATTTGTATGAAAATAGATAATAGATAATAAATTTGTATAAAATATATATGCAAGATACATATTAAATAATGTAAATATGTATAAAAAAGTATACCCAAAAAACAAATAGAATAATGTAAAATCGTATCAAAATAAATACACCGAATATTAATAAAATAATGTAAATTTGTATGAAAATAAAGATGCAAAATTCCCATAAAATAGCGCATTTCTTATAAAAATATATATACCAAAATACACATAATATTTTTAAATTTGTATTGAAATAAATATACAAAATGCACATATAATAAGGTAAATTTGTATTGAAAGAGATATGCAAAATACATATAAAACAATGTAAATTTGTTTCAAAATATATATACGAATACAAATAAAAAACGTAGATTTCTATAAAATATATATACAAAATACACATAAAATTAAGTAAATACGTATAAAAAATGTATACAAAATACACATAAAATAATGTAAATTGAATTAAAATAAATAAACAAAATACCAATAAAAGAATGTGTATTTGGATAAATATAAATATACTAAATACATACAAAATAAACATAAAATAAGGTAGATTTGTAATAAAATATATGTACAAAATACATAAAATAATGTAAATTTATGAAAAATATATATACAAATACACATAAAATACCATGAATCTGTATAAAATATATATTCAAAATAAATATTAAATAATGTAAAAGCGTATAAAAATATATATACAAAGTACATATAAAATAATGTAAATTCGTATCAATATAAATCAACAAAACACCAATAAAATAATATATATATGTGAATGAAAATAAATTTACAAAATACACATAACATAACTAAAATTTGTATTAAAATATATACAAAAATACATAGAAATAATTTGAGTTTGTATGAAAATAGATATTCAAAATACACATAAAACTAGGTAAATTTCTTTTGAAATGTATATACAAAATAGCCATAAAATATTGTAAATTTGTGTCAAAATATATAAACAAATACACATAAAATAACGTAAATTTGTGTGAAAAATATATACAAAATACACATAGAATAATGTCAATTCGTATCAAAATGAATGAGCAGAATATCAATAAAATAATGTATATTTGTATGAAAATAAAGATGCAAAATACCCAAAAAATAAAGCATATGTTTATAAAAATACAGATACAAAAATACACATCGAATAATTAAATTTGTATTAAAATTAATATACAAAATGCGTATATAATAAGGTAAATTTGTATTGAAAAAATATGCAACATACATGTTTACTCATACAAATTTATATTATTTTATTGGTATTTTGTTTATTTATTTTGATACGAATTACTTGATTATATGTGTATTTTGTACACATTTTTTTATACGTATTTACATTATTTAATGTGTATTTTGTTTACATATTTTTATACAAATTTACGTTATTATATGTGTATTTGTATAAATATTTTGATACAAATTTACTTTATTTCATGTATTTTGTATATATATTTCAATTCAAATTTAGCTTATTTTGTGTGTATTTTGTATATATTTTCATACAAATTTAATTACTTCTGTGTATTTATGTATATAGTTTTATATAAATTAACGTTATTTTATGTGTATTTTGTATATTTATATTTATACAAATACACATTCTTTTATTGTTATTTTGTTTATTTATTTTGATACGAATTTACATTATTTTATGTGTATTTTGTATACATTTTTTTATACGTATTTACTTAATTTTATGTGTATTTTGTATATATATATTTATAGAAATCTACGTTATTTTATGTGTATTCGTATACATATTTTGAAACAAATTTACATTGCTTTATATGTATTTTAAGTATCTATTTCAATACAAATTTACCTTATTGTATGTTTTTTTTATATATTTATTTTAATACAAATCTAATTTTTTGGTGTGTATTTTGGTATATATATTTTTATAAATAAAAAAAATGCGTTATTTTATGGGTATTTTGCCTCTTTATTTTCTATCAAATTTACATTATTTTATTAATATTCTGTGTATTTATTTTGATACGATTTTACATTATTCTATTTGTGTTTTGTATATATTTTTTTTTTATCCAAATTTACGTTATTTTAAGTGTATTTGTTTATGTATTTTCAATCAAATTTACATTATTTTATGTGTATTTTGTATATGTATTTCCATACAAATTTACCTAATTTTATGTGTATTTTGTATATTTATTTTCATACAAATTTAAAATATTTTTGTGTATTTTTGTGTATAGTTTGATACAAATTTAGGTTATTTTATGTGTATTTTGAATATCTATTAAATATATATACAAAATACATATGAAATTATGTAAATACGTATAAAAATATATATACAAAATACATATCAAATAATGTAAATTCGTGTCAAAATAAATAAACAAAATATCATGAAAAGAATGTGTATTTGTATGAAAATAGATAATAGATAATAAATTTGTATAAAATATATATGCAAGATAGACATTAAATAATGAAAATATGTATAAAAAAGTATATACAAAAAACAAATAGAATAATGTAAAATCGTATCAAAATAAATACACCGAATATTAATAAAATAATGTAAATTTGTATGAAAATAAAGATGCAAAATTCCCATAAAATAGCGCATTTCTTATAAAAATATATGTACCAAAATACACATAAAATTTTTAAATTTGTATTGAAATAAATATACAAATTGCATATACAATAAGGTAAATTTGTATTAAAGGGGAAATGCAAAAATACATATAAAACAATGTAAATTTGTTTCAAAATATATATACGAATACAAATAAAAAAACGAAGATTTCTACAAAAATATATATACAAAATACACATAAAATTAAGTAAATACGTATAAAAAAATGTATTCAAAATACACATAAAGTAATGTAAATTCGAATTAAAATAAATAAACAAAATACCAATAAAAGAATGTGTATTTGGATAAATATAAATATACAAAATACACATACAAAATAAACATAAAATAAGGTAGATTTGTAATAAAATATATGTACAAAATACACATACAATAATGTAAATTTATATGAAAATATATATACAAATACACATAAAATACCATGAATTTGTATAAAAAATTATATTCAAAATAAATAGTAAATAATGTAAGAGCGTATAAAAATACATATACAAAGTACATATAAAATGAAAATTAAGATGCAAAATACCTATAAAATAACGCATTTTTTTATAAAATTATTGATACCAAAATACACATAAAATATTTGAACTTGTATTAAAATAAATATACAAAATGCACATACAATAAGGTAAATTTGTATTGAAATAGATATGGAAAATACATATAAAATAATGTAAATTTGTTTCAAAATATATATACGAATACACATAAAATAACGTAGATTTCTATAAAATACACATAAAATTAAGTAAATACGTATAAAAAAATGTATACAAAATACACATAAAATAATGTAAATTCGTATAAATGTAAATAAACAATATACCAATAAAAGAATGTGTATTTGTATAAATATAAATATACAAAATGCACATAAAATAACGTAAATTTATATAAAACTATATACATAAAATAACGCAAATTTCTATAAAAATATATGTACAAAAATGAACATTAAATAAATTTGCATAAAAATATATATACAAAACACACATTAGATAATGTAAATGAGTACAAAAATATGTATACAAAATACCCATGAAATAATCTAAATTCGTATCGAATTAAATTAAGAAATACCAATAAAATAATGTAATTTTGGATGAAAATATATATACAAAATACACATAAGATAACCTAAATACAAATACAAATATACACATAAAATAATTTCAAATTGAATGAAATAAATATACAAAATAAACATAAAATAAGGTAAATTTGTAATGAAATATATCAAAAAATACACATAAAATAATATAAATTTATATGAAAATATATATACAAATACACATTAAATAACATGAATTTGTATAAAATTTGTATCAAAATATATACTTATACACACAATAAAATAACGTAATTTTTTTATGAAAATGTATATACAAAATACATATAATATAATTTAAATACGTAGAAAAATATATATACAAAAAACACATAAAATAATGTAAATATGAATGAAAATATATAAACAAATACACATAAAATAATGTAAATTTGGGTAAAATATATATACAAAATGAACATTAAATAATGTAAATATGTATAAAAAATATATATATACAAAAAACACGTAGAATAATGTTAAATCGTATCAAAATAAATAAAGAGAATATCAATAAAATAATGTAAATTTGTATGAAAATAAAGATGCAAAATATCCATATAATAACGCATATTTCCATTAAAATATATATACAAAAATACATATAAAATAATTAAATTTGTATAAAAATAAATATACAAAATGCACGTACAATAAAGTAAATTTGTATTGAAATAGATATGCATAATACACATTAATAATGTAAATTTGTATCAAAATATATATACGAATACTCATAAAATAGAGTAAATTTCTATGAAAATATACATACAAAATAGATATACAAAATACACATATAACTAGTTAAATTTGTATTTAAATACATGTACAAAAAACACATAAAATAATGTAGATTTGTATGAAATGAAAACAAATACATTTTATATAAAATATATACAAAATACACATAGAATAATGTAAAAACATTTCAAAATAAATACACAGAATATCAATAAAATAATGTAAATTTGTATGAAAATAAAGATGCAAAATACCCATAAAATAAAGCATATTTTTATAAAAATACATATACAAAAATACACATAGAATGATTAAATTTGTATTAAAATTAATATAGAAAATGCACATACTATATGGTAAATTTGTAGAGAAAAAAATTGCAAAACAATGTAAATTTGTTTAAAAAATATATATACGAATACACATAAAATAACGTAGATTTCTATAGAAATATGTATACAAAATACACTTGTATTATTGTTTATAAGTATAAAAATATATATAAAAAATACACATTTAATAATGTTTATTAGTGTCAAAATAAATAAACATAATATCATGAAAAGAATGTATTTGTATGAAAATAGATATACAAAATACATAAAATAACCTAAATTTGTATAAAACTATATACAAAATACACAAAATAATTTAAACTTGTATGAAAATAAATATACAAAAACATATAAAATAGGTAAATTTGTATTGAAATATATACAAAATACTCATAAAATAATGTAAATTTAAATGAAAATATAAACATATAGACTTAAAATAACGTAAATTTGTATCAAATATATATACAAAAAAAAAACATTAAATAATGTAAATATGTATAAAAAAAATATACAAAACACAAATAAAATAATATAAAATCGTATCAAAATAAATACAGAAAATATTAATAAAATAATGTAAATTTGTATGAAAATTAAGATGCAAAATACCCATAAAATAACGCATTTTTTATAAAAATATATATACGGAAAAACATAAAATATTTGATTTTGTATTAAAATAAATAGATATACAAAATACACATAAAATAAGCTAAATTTGAATTGAAATATATATACAAAATACATAAAATAATGTAAATTTGTATCAAAATACCTATACAAATACACATATAATAACGTAAATTTGTATAAAAATATATAAACAAAATACACATTAAACAATGTAAATACGTATAAAAAAATGTACAAAATACACAAATAATCATGTAATTCGTATCAAAATAAATAGACAAAATACCAATAAAATAATGTAAATTTCTATGAGAAAACATATACAAAATACACATAAATAACGCAAATATCAATAAAAATATATATAATATAATATATTTTTTTACATATTTAAAATATTTAATGTATATTTTGTATATATATATTTTATACAAATTTAAGTTATTTTATATTTATTTTTTTATATATTTTCATACAAATTTACATTATTTTATGTGAGTTTTGTATATGTATTTCAATACAAATTTGCCTAACTTTATGTGTATTTTGCATATCTATTTTCAAACAAATTTAAATTATTTGTGTGTATTTTTGTATATATTTTTATACAAATTTTAGTTATTTTATTTGTTTTTTGTATATATATTTTCCTACAAATATACATTCTTTTTTTGGAATTTTGTGTATTTAATTTTTACAATTTACATTATTTTATGTGTATTTTGTATATATTTTTCTACGTATTTAAACTATTTTATGTGTATTTTATATATACATTTTCATAAAAATTTACGTTATTTTATTGTGTGTATTCGTATATATTTTGAAACAAATTTTATACAAATTCATGTTATTGTATGTGTATTTGTATTTCATACAAATTTATATTATTTTATGTGTATTCTTACATATATTTTATTACAAATTTACCTTATTTTATGTTTATTTTGTATATTTATTTCATTCAATTTTAAATTATTTAATGTGTATATTTGTATTTGTATTTAGGTTATTTTATGTGTGTTTTCTATATATATTTTCATCCAAAATTACATTATTTTATTGTTATTTTCTTAATTTAACTCGATAAGAATTTAGATTATTTCATAGGTATTTTGTATACATATTTTTATACTCATTTACATTATCTAATGTGTGTTTTGTATATATTTTTTTATGCAAACTAATTTTATGTGCATTTTTGTACATATATTTTTATAGAAACTTAAAACGATATTTTATGTGTATTTTGTATATGTTTTCTCATACAAATTTACTTTATTTAATTAGTTTTTTGTTTATTTATTTTGATACGAATGACTTGATTATTTGTGTATTTGTATATGTTTTTTCATACAAATTTATATTATTTCATTGGTATTTTGTTTATTTATTTTGATACGAATTACATGATTATATGTGTATTTTGTACATATTTTTTATACGTATTTACATTATTTAATGTGTATTTTGTTTATATATTTTCATACAAATTTACCTTAATATATGTGTATTTGTATAAATATTTTGATACAAATTTACTCTATTTTATGTATTTTGTATATATATATATTTCAATTCAAATTTAGCTTATTTTGTGTGTATTTTGTATATCTATTTTCATACAAATTTAATTACTTTTGTGTATTTTTGTATATAGTTTTATACAAATTTACGTTATTTTATGTGTATTTTGTATATTTATATTTATACAAATACACATTCTTTTTTTGGTATTTTGTTTATTTATTTTGATACGAATTTACATTATTTTATGTGTAATTTGTATACATTTTTTTATACGTATTTACTTCATTTTTATGTGTATTTTGTATATATATTTTTATACAAATCTACGTTATTTTATGTGTATTCGTATATATATTTTGAAACAAATTTATTATATGTGTATTTGTATAAATATTTTGATACAAATTTACTTTATTTCATGTATTTTGTATATATATTTCAATTCGAATTTAGCTTATTTTATCTGTATTTTGTATATCTATTTTCATACGAAGTTAATTACTTCTGTGTATTTTTGTATATAGTTTTATACAAATTTACGTTATTTTATGTGTATTTTGTATATTTATATTTATACAAATACACATTCTTTTTTTGGTAGTTTGTTTATTTATTTTGATACGAATTTACATTATTTTATGTGTAATTTGTATACATTTTTTTATACGTATTTACTTCATTTATTCATTTATTTATTTGTATATATATTTTTATAAAAATCTACGTTATTTTATTTGTATTCGTATATATATTTTGAAACAAATTTACATTGTTTTATATGTATTTTGCATATCTATTTCAATACAGATTTACATTATTATATGTGTATTTTGTATATTTATTTTAATACAAATTAATTTTTTGTGTATTTTTGTAAATATATTTTTAAAAAAAATGCGTTATTTTATGGGTATTTTGCATCTTTATTTTCATACAAATTTACATTATTTTATTAACATTCTGTGTATTTTTTTTGATACGATTTTACATTATTCTATTTGTGTTTTGTATATATATTTTTTATACATATTTACATTATTTAATGAGTATTTTGTATATATATTTTATACAAATTTACGTTAATTGAAGTGTATTTGTTTATATATTTTCATTCAAATTTACATTATTTTATGTGTATTTTGTATATGTATTTCAATACAAATTTACCTAATTTTATGTGTATTTTGTATATTTATTATATATATTTTTCTACGTATTTAAATTATTTTATGTGTATTTTATATATACATTTTCATAAAAATCTACGTTATTTTATTGTGTGTATTCGTATATATTTTGAAACAAATTTTATACAAATTCATGTTATTTTATGTGTATTTGTATATATATTTTCATACAAATTTATATTATTTTATGTGTATTTTTACATATATTTTATTACAAATTTACCTTATTTTATGTTTATTTTGTATATTTATTTCATTCAATTTTAAATTATTTAATGTGTTTATTTGTATTTGTATTTAGGTTATTTTATGTGTGTTTTCTATATATATTTTCATCCAAAATTACATAAATTTATTGTTATTTTCTTAATTTAACTCGATTCGAATTTAGATTATTTCATAGGTATTTTGTATACATACTTTTATACTCATTTTCATTATCTAATGTGTGTTTTGTTTATATATTTTTTATGCAAATTAATTTTATGTGCATTTTTGTACATATATTTTTATAGAAATTTGCGTTATTTTATGTGTATTTTGTATATGTTTTCTCATACAAATTGACATTATTTAATTAGTTTTTTGTTTATTTATTTTGATACGAATGACATGATTATTTGTGTATTTTGTACATATTTTTTGTATACGTATTTACATTTCTTAATGTGTATTTTGTTTATATATTTTTAAACAAATTTACGTTATTACATGTGTATTTGTTAAAAATATTTTGAAACAAATTTACTTTATTTTATGTATTTTGTATATATATTTCAATTCAAATTTAGCTTATTTTGTGTGTATTTTGTATATCTATTTTCATACAAATTTAATTACTTCTGTGTATTTTTGTATATAGTTTTATACAAATTTACGTTATTTTATGTGCATTTTGTATATTTATATTTATACAAATACACATTCTTTTATTGGTATTTTGTTTATTTATATTTATACGAATTTACATTATTTTATGTGTATTTTGTGTACTTTTTCTATTCGTATTTACTTAATTTTATGTGTATTTAGTATATATATTTTTATAGAAATCTACGTTATTATATGTGTATTCGTATATATATTTTAAGACAAATTTACATTGTTTTATATGTATTTTGCATATCTATTTCAATACAAATTTACCTTATTGTATGTGCATTTTGTATATTTATTTTAATACAAATTCAAATATTTTGTGTATTTTGGTATATATAATTAAAAAAAATGCGTTATTTTATAGGTATTTTGCATCTTAGTTTTCATACAAATTTACATTATTTTATTAATATTCTGTGTATAAATTTTGATACGATTTTATATTATACTATTTGTGTTTTGTATATATTTTTTTATACATATTTTCATTATTTAATGTGTATTTTTTATATATATTTTATACAAATTTACGTTATTTTAAGTGTATTTCTTTATATAATTTCATTCAAATTTACATTATTTTAAATGTATTTTGTATATGTATTTCAATACAAATTTACCTAATTTTATGTGTATTTTGTATATTTATTTTCATACAAATTTAAATTATTTTTGTGTTTTTTTGTATATAGTTTTATACAAATTTAGGTTATTTTATGTGTATTTTCTATATCTAGTTTTATACAAATACACATTCTTTTATTGATATTTTGTTTATTTATTTTGACGCGAGTTTACATTATTTAATGGCTTCCTACAAATGAATAGACCATTTATTATTATTATTATTATTTTATTGCTATTTTGTTTATTCATTTTGATACGAATTACATGATTATATGTGTATTTTGTACATATTTTTTATACGTGTTTACATTATTTAATGTGTATTTTGTTTATATATTTTTAAACAAATTAACGTTATTAAATGTATATTTTGATACAAATTTACATTATTTTATGTATTTTGTATATACATTTCAATTCAAATTTAGCTTATTTTATTTTTATTTTGTATATATATTTTCATACAAATTTAATTACTTCTGTGTATTTTTGTATATAGTTTAATACAAATTTACGTTATTTTATGTGTATTTTGTATATTTATATTTATACAAATACACATTCTTTTACTGGTATTTTGTTTATTTATATTGATACAAATTTACATTATTTTAAGTGTATTTTGTATACATTTGTTTATACGTATTTACTTCTTTTTATGTGTATTTTGTATATATTTTTATAGAAATCTACGTTATTTTTTGTGTATTCGTATATATATTTTGAAACAAATTTACATTGTTTTATATGTATTTTGCATATCTATTTCAATACAAATTTACCTTATTGTATGTGCATTTTGTATATTTATTTTAATACAAATTCAAATATTTTATGTGTATTTTGGTATATATATTTTTATAAAAAAATGCGTTTCTTTATGGGTATTTTGCATCTTAATTTACATACAAATTTACATTATTTTATTAAGATTCTGTGTATTTATTTTGATACTATTTTACATTATTCTATTTGTGTTTTGTATATATATTTTTTTATACATATTTACATAATTTAATGTGTATTTTTTATATATATTTTATACAAATTTACGTAATTTTAGGTGTATTTTTTATATATTTTCATTCAAATTTAAATATTATTTTATGTGTATTTTGTATATGTATTTCAATACAAATCTATCTAATTTTATGTATATTTTGTACATGTATTTAAATACAAATTTATTTAATTATATGAGTATTTTGTATATCTATTTTCATACAAATTGAAATTAATTTTGTGTATTTTTGTATATTTTGTATTTTTATACAAATATATTTTGTATATTTTTTTTCCTACATATATACGTTCTTTTATCGTAGTTTTGTTTATTTATTTTTATACGAATTTACATTATTTTAGGTGTATTTGATATGTATATTTTTATACTTATTTATATCATTTTATTTGTGTTTTGAATATATATTTTCATAGAAATTTACTCTATTTTATGGGTATTCGTATATATATTTTGATACAAATTTACATTATTTATGTTTATTTTGCATATCTATTTCAATACAAATTTACCATATTGTATGTGTATTTTGTATATTTATTTTAATACAAATTTAATTATTTTATGTGTAGTTGTTTTAAAATATGCGTTATTATTTGGGTATTTTGCATCTTTATTTTCATACAAATTTACATTATTTTATTGATATTCTGTTTATTTATTTTGATACGATTTTACATTATTCTATGTGTATTTTGTATATATATTTTTATACACATTTACATTATTTAATGTATATTTTGTATATATATTTTATATAAATTTACGCTATTTTATGTGTATTTGTTTATATATTTTCATACAAATTTACAATATTTTATGTGTAATTTGTATATGTATTTCAATACAGATTTGCCTAATTTTATGTGTATTTTGCATATCTATTTTCAAATAAATTTAATTTTTTTTATGTATTTTTTATATATTTTTATACAAATTTTAGTTATTTTATTTGTATTTTGTATTTATATTTTCCTACAAATATACATTCTTTTAGTGGAATTTTGTTCATTTATTTTCATAAGAATTTACATAATTTTATGTGTATTTTGTATATATATTTTTCTACGTATTTACATTATTTTATGTGTATTTTTTATATATATTTTCATAAAAATTTACGTTATTTTATTGTGTGTATTCGTATATGTTTTGATACAAATTTACATTATTTGATGTTTATTTTGCATATCTATTTCAATATAGATTTACCTTATTGTATGTGTATTTTGTATATTTATTTTAACACAAATTTAATTATTTTATGTGTACTTTGTATACATTTTCTTATACGTATTTACTTCATTTAATGTGTATTTTGTATATATATTTTTATAGTAATCTACGTTATTTTATGTGTATTGGTATATATATTTTGAAGCAAATTTACATTGTTTTATATGTATTTAGCATATCTATTTCAATATAAATCTACCTTATTGTATGTGCATTTTGTATATTTATTGTAATACAAATTTAAATATTTTATTATTTTGGTATATATATTTTAATAAAAAGAGTTTTATATAAATTTAAAATATTTTATGTGTATTTTGTATATCTATTTTCATACAAATACACATTTTTTATTGATATTTTGTTTATTTATTTTGACGCGAATTCACATTATTTAATGTGTATTGTGTATATATATTTTTATACGTATTTACGTCATTTCATGTGTATTTTGTATATATATTTCTATAGAAATATATGTTATTTTATGTGTATTCGTATATATATTTTGAAACAAATATACATTGTTTTATGTGCATTTTGCATATTTTTTCAATATAAATTTACCTTATTGTACGTGCATTTTGTATATTAATTTTAATACAAATTTAATTATTCTATGTGTATTTTTGTATATGTATTTTCATAAAAAAAATGCTTTATTTTATGGGTATTTTGCATCTTTATTTTCATACAAATTTACCTTATTTTATTGATATTCTGTGTATTTATTTTGATACGATTTTACATTATTCTATGTATATTTTGTATATATATTTCATACAAATGAACGTTATTTTATGTGAATTTGTTTTCATTTCATACAAATTTACATTATTTTATGTGTATTTTGTACATGTATTTAAATACAAATTTAACTAATTATATGTGTATTATGTATATCTATTTTCATACAAATTGAAATTAATTTTGTGTATTTTAGTATATATTTTTATTCAAATTTTCGTAATTTTATGTGAATTTTGTATATTTATTTTCCTACAAATATACGTTCTTTTATCGGAATTTTGTTTATTTATTTTGATACGAATTTTCATTATTTTAGGTGTATTTGATATATATATTTTTATACTTATTTACATAATTTTATATGTATTTTGAATATATATTTTCATAGAAATTTACTCTATTTTATGTGTATTCGTATATATATTTTGATACAAATTTACATTATTTATGTGTATTTCGCATATCTATTTCAATACAAATTTTCTTTATTGTATGTGCCTTTTGTATATTTATTTTGATGCAAATTTAATTATTTTATGTGTATTTTTGTATATATATTTTTAAACAAATATCCGTTATTATATGGGTATTTTGCATCTTTATTTTCATACAAATTTACATTATTTTATTGATTATCTGTTTATTTATTTTGATACGATTTTACGTTATTCTGTGTATTTTGTATATATATTTTTAGACATATTTACATTATTTAATGTATATATTGTACATATATTTTATGGAAATTTACGTTATCTTATGTGTATTTGTTTATATATTTTCATACAAATTTACATCATTTTATGTGTATTTTGTATATGTATTTCAATAAAAATTTGCCTAATTTCATTTGTATTTTGCATATCTATTTTCAAACAAATTTAAATTATTTTTGTGTATTTTTGTATTATTTTTATACAAATTTTTTTTATTTTATTTGTATTTTGTATATATATTTTCCTACACATATACATTCTTTTAGAGGAAATTTTGTTTATTTATTTTGATACGAATTTACATTATTTTATGTGTATTTTGTATATATATTTTTCTATGTATTTACATTATTTTATGTGTATTTTGTATATATATTTTCATAAAAATTTACGTAATTTTATTGTGTATTCGTATATATTTTGATAAAAATTTTCATTATTTTATGTGTTTTTTGCATATCTATTTCAATAAAAATCTACCTTATTGTATGTGTATTTTGTATATTTATTTTAATCCAAATTTAATTATTTTATGTGTATTTTTGTATATATTTTTTTTAAATATGAGATATTTTATGGGTATTTTGCATCTTTAATTTTATAAATTTTTACATTACGTACATATCTTTTATACGTATTTACATTATTTAATGTGTATTTTGTTTATATATTTTTATACAAATTTACGTTATTATATGTGTATTTGAATATATATTTTGATACAAATTTACATTATTTTATGTATTTTCTATATTTATTTCAATTCAAATTTAGCTTATTTTATGTGTCTTTTGTATATCTATTTTCATACAAATTTAATTATTTTTGTTTATTTTTGTATTAAGTTTTATACAATTTTACGTTATTTTATGTGTATTTTGTATATTTATATTTATACAAGTAAACATTCTTTTATTGGCATTTAGTTTATTTATTTTGATACGAATTTACATTATTTTATGTGTATTTTGTATACATTTTCTTATACGTATTTACTTCATTTTATGTGTATTTTGTATATATATTTTATAGAAATCTACGTTATTTTATGTGTATTCGTATGTATATTTTGAAACAAATTTACATTGTTTTATATGTATTTTGCATATCTATTTCAATACAAATTTACCTTATTGTATGTGCATTTTGTATATTTATTGTAATACAAATTTAAATATTTTATGTGCATTTTGGTATATATATTTTCATAAAAAATGCGTTGTTTTATGGGTATTTTGCATCTTTATTTTCATACAAATTTACATTATTTTATTAATATTCTGTGTATTTATTTTGATACTATTTTACATTATTCTATTTGTGTTTTGTATATATTTTTTATACATATTTACATTATTTAATGTGTATTTTCTATATATATTTCATACAAATTTTCGTTATTTTAAGTGTATTTGTTTATATATTTTTATTCAAATTTATATTATTTTATGTGTATTTTGTATATGTATTTCAATAGAAATTTACCTAATTTCATGTGTATTTTGTATATATATTTTATACAAATTTAAATTATTTTTTGTGTATTTTTGTATAGAGTTTTATACAAATTTACAATATTTTATGTGTATTTTGTATATCTATTTTCATACAAATACACATTCTTTTATTGATATTTTGTTTATTTATTTTGATGCGAATTTACATTATTTAATGTGTATTGTGTATATATATTTTATACGTATTTACGTCATTTCATGTGTATTTTGTATATATATTTCTATAGAAATATACGTTATTTTATGTGTATTCGTATATATATTTTGAAACAAATATACATTGTTTTATGTGCATTTTGCATATTTTTTCAATACAAATTTACCTTATTGTACGTGCATTTTGTATATTAATTTTAATACAAATTTAGCTATTCTATGTGTATTTTTGTATATGTATTTTTATAAAAATATGCTTTATTTTATGGGTATTTTGCATCTTTATTTTCATACAAAATTACATTATTTTATTGATATTCTGTGTATTTATTTTGATACGATTTTACATTATTCTATGTATATTTTGTATATCTATTTTATACCAATGTACGTTATTTTATGTGAATTTGTTTTCATTTCATACAAATTTACATTATTTTATGTGAATTTTGTACATGTATTTAAATACAAATTTAACTAATTATATGTGTATTTTGTATATCTATTTTCATACAAATTGAAATTAATTTTGTGTATTTTTGTATATATTTTTATTCAAATTTTCGTAATTTTATGTGTATTTTGTATATTTATTTTCCTACAAATATACGTTCTTTTATCGGAATTTTATTTATTTATTTTGATACGAATTTTCATTTTTTTTAGGTGTATTTGATATATATATTTTTATACTTATTTACATAATTTTATATGTATTTTGAATATATATTTTCATAGAAATTTACTCTATATGTATATGTATAGAAAGTACACATGAAATAATCTAAACTCGTATCGAAATAAATGAACAAAATACCGATAAAATAATGTAATTTTGAATGAAAATATATATAGAAAATACACATAAAATAACGTAAATACAAATAAATATATACACATAAAATGATTTGAATTTGAATGAAAATAGATATAAAAATAAACTTAAAATAAGGCAAATTTATAATGAAATGTATATACAAAATACACATGAAATGTTGTAAATACGTATAAAAATATATATACAAAATACACATTAAATAATGTAAATTCGTGTCAAAATAAATAATTAAAATATCAATAAAAGAATGTGTATTTGTATGAAAATACATATACAAAATACACATAAAATAACGTAAATTTGTATAAAACTATATATAAAAATACACAAACATAAGTTAAATTTGTATGAAAATAAATATACAAAATACACATAAAATTAGGTAAATTTGTAAAGAAATACATATACAAAATACACATAAAATAATGTAAATTTGAATGAAAATATATAAACAAATACACTTAAATTAACATAAATTTGTATAAAATATATATAAAAAATACTCATTAAATAATGTAAATATGTATAAAAAATATATATACAAAACACAAATAGAATAATGTAAAATCGTATTAAAATAAATACACAGAATGTAAATAAAATAATGTAAATTTGTATGAAAATAAAGATGCAAAATACCCATAAAATAACGCATTTTTTTTAAATATACAAAATACACATGAAAGGATGTAAATACGTATAAAAATATATATACAAAATACACATTAAATAATGTAAATTCGCGTCAAAATAAATATACAAAATACACATAAGATAACATAAATTTGTATAAAACTATATACAAAAATACACAAAAATAATTTAAATTTGTATGAAAATAAATATACAAAATACACATATAATTAGGTAAATTTGTATTGAAATACATATACAAAATACACATAAAATACTGTAAATTTGAATGAAAATACATAAACAAATACACTTAAAATAACGTAAATTTGTATAAAAAAATATATACAAAACACAAATAGAATAATGTAAAATCGTATCAAAATAAATACACAGAATATTAATAAAATAATGTAAATTTGTATGAAAATAAAGAAGCAAAATACCCATAAAATAACGCATTTTTTTTTAAATATATATACAAAATACACATAAAAAAATTTATTTGTATTAAAATAAATATACAAAATACACATACAATAAGGTAAATCTGTATTGAAATAGATATGCAAAATACATATAAAACAATGTAAATTTGTTTCAAAATATATATACGAATACACATAAAATAACGTAGATTTGTATAAAAATATATATACAAAATACACGTAAAATGAATACAAAAATGTATACAAAATACACATAAAATAATGTAAATTCGTATCAAAATAAATAAACAAAATACCAATAAAAGAATGTGTATTTGTATAAATATAAATATACAAAATACACATAAAATAACGTAAATTTGTATAAAACTATATACAAAAATACACAGAAGTAATTAAATTCGTATGAAAATAGATATACAAAATACAGATAAAATAAGCTAAATTTGAATTGAAATGTATATACAAAATACATAAAATAATGTAAATTTGTATCAAAATATTTATAAAAATACATATAATAACGTAAATTTGTTTAAAAATATATAAACAAAATACACATGTTTTCTCATACAAATTTACATTATTTTATTGCTATTTTGTTTATTTATTTTGATACGAATGAAAATAGATATACAAAATATACATAAAATAAACTAAATTTGTATTGAAATATATATACAAAATACATATAATAATGTAAATTTGTATCAAAATATTTTAACAGATGCGCATAAAATAACGTAAATTTGTTTTAAAATATACAAATACACATTAAATAATGTAAATATGTAAAAAAAATATATACAAAACACAAATAGAATAATGTAAAATCGTATCAAAATAAATACACAGAATATTAATAAAACAATGTAAATTTGTATGAAAATAAAGATGCAAAATACCCATTAAATGACGCATTTTTTTTTTAAATATATATACCAAAATACACATGAAAAAATTAATTTGTATTAAAATAAATATACAAAATACACATACAATAAGGTAAATCTGTATTGAAATAGATATGCAAAATACATATAAAACAATGTAAATTTGTTTCAAAATATATATACGAATACTCATAAAATAACGTAGATTTGTATAAAAATATATATACAAAATACACATAAAATGAAGTAAATACGTATAAGAAAATGTATACAAAATACACATAAAATAATGTAAATTCGTATCAAAATAAATAAACAAAATACCAATAAAAGAATGTGTATTTATAAATATAAATATACAAAATACACATAAAATAACGTAAATTTGTATAAAACTATACAAAAATACACAGAAGTAATTAAATTCGTATGAAAATAGATATACAAAATACAGATAAAATAAGCTAAATCTGAATTGAAATGTATATACAAAATACAATATTTTATGTGTATATTTGTATTTGTATTTAGGTTATTTTATGTGTATTTTGTATATATATTTTCATCCAAAATTACATTATTTTATTGGTATTTTCTTAATTTAATTCGATACGAATTTAGATTATTTCATAGGTATTTTCTATACATATTTTTATACTCATTTACATTATCTAATGTGTGTTTTGTATATATATTTTTATGCAAATTTATTTTATGCTCATTTTTGTACATATATTTTTATAGAAATTTGCGTTATTTTATGTATATAGTTTTATATAAATTTACGTTATTTTATGTGCATTTTGTATATTTATATTTATACAAATACACATTCTTTTATTGGTATATTGTTTATTTACATTTATACGAATTTACATTATTTTATGTGAATTTTGTATACATTTTTTTATACGTATTTACTTAATTTTATATGTATTTTGTATATGTATTTTTATAGAAATCTACGTTATTTTATGTGTATTCGTATATATATTTTGAAACAAATTTACATTATTTTATATGTATTTTGCATATCTATTTCAATACAAATTTACCTTATTGTATGTGCATTTTGTATATTTATTTTAATACAAATTGAAATATTTTATGTGTATTTTGGTATCAATAATTTTATAAAAAAACGTAAATTTGTATAAAAAAATATGTACAAAACACAAATAGAATAATGTAAAATCGTATCAAAATAAATACACAGAATATTAATAAAATAATGTAAATTTGTATGAAAATAAAGAAGCAAAATACCCATAAAATAACGCATTTTTTTTATTTATAAAAATATATATACCAGAATACACATCAAAAAATTAAATTTGTATTAAAATAAATATACAAAAAACACATACAATAAGGTAAATTTGTATTGAAATAGATATGCAAAATACATATAAAACAATGTAAATTTGTTTCAAAATATATATACGAATACACATAAAATAACGTAGATTTCTATAAAAATATATATACAAAATACACATAAAATGAAGCAAATACGTATAAAAAAATGTATACAAAATACACATAAAATAATGTAAATTCGTATCAAAATAAATAAACAAAATACCAATAAAAGAATGTGTATTTGTATAAATATAAATATACAAAATACACATAAAATAACGTAAATTTATATAAAACTATATACAAAAATACACAGAAGTAATTAAATTTGTATGAAAATATATACAAAATACACACAAAATAAGCTAAATTTAAATTGAAATATATATACAAAATACACATATTTTGCATATCTATTTTCAAACAAATTTAAATTATTTTTGTGTATTTTTGTATATATTTATTTTTGTTATACATAGAATAATGTAAAATCGTATCAAAATAAGTACACAGAATATCAATAAAATAATTTAAATTTGTATGAAAATAAAGATGCAAAATACCCATAAGATAAAGCATTTTTTTTTAAATACATATACAAAAATACACATAGAATAATTAAATTTGTATTAAAATTAATATACAAAATGCACACATACAAAAAGGTAAATTTGTATTGAAAAAAAAAATACAAATAAAACAGTGTAAATTTGTTTCAAAATATATATACGAATACACATAAAATAACGTGTATATTGTATATCTATTTTCATACAAATACACATTCTTTTATTGATATTTTGTTTATTTATTTTGACGCGAATTTACATTATTTAATGTGTATTTTATATATATATTTTTATACGTGTTTACATCATTTGATGTGTATTTTGTATATATATTTCTATAGAAATCTACGTTGATTTATGAGTATTCGTATATAGATTTTGAAATAAATTTACACTGTTTTATGTGTATTTTGCATATTTTTTCAATACAAATTTACCTTATTGTATATGCATTTTGTATATTAATTTTAATAAAATTTTTATTATGCTATGTGTATTTTTGTATATGTATTTTTATAAAAATATGCTTTATTTTATGGGTATTTTGCATTTTTATTTTCATACAAATTTACATTATTTTATTTATATTCTGTTTATTTTTTTTTAAACAATTTTACATTATTCTATGTGTATTTTGTATATCTATTTTTATACGTATTTACTTAATTTTATGTGTATTTTGTATATATATTTTTATAGAAATCTACGTTATTTTATGTGTATTCGTATATATATTTTGAAACAAATTTACATTGTTTTATATGTATGTTTGCATATCTCTTTCAATACAAGTTTACCTTATTGTATGTGCATTTTGTTTATTTATTTCAATACAAATTTAAATATTTTATGTGTATTTTGGTATATATATTTTTATAAGAAATGCGCTATTTGATGGGAATTTTGCATCTTTATTTTCATACAAATTTACATTATTTTATTAATATTCGGTGTATTTATTTTGTTACGATTTCACATTATTCTATTTGTTTTTTGTATATATTTTTTTATACATATTTACATTATTTAATGTGTATCTTGCATATATATTTCATACAAATTTATTATCTATTATTTATTTTCATGCAAATACACATTCTTTTCATGATATTTTGTTTATTTATTTTGACACGAATTTACCTAGATATGTATTTTGTATATATATTTTTATACGTATTTACATAATTTCATGTGTATTTTGTATATATATTTCTATAGAAATCTACGTTATTTATGTGTATTCGTATATATATTTTGAAACAAATTAGCTTTGTTTTATATGTATTTTTGAATATCTCTTTCAATACATATTTACCTTACTGTATATGCATTTTGTATATTTATTTCAATACAAATTTAAATATTTTATGTGTATTTTGGTATATATATTTTTATAAAAAATGCGCTATTTTATGGAATTTTGCATCTTTCTTTTCATACAAATTTACATTATTTTATTGATATTCTGTGTATTTATATTGATAGGATTTTACATTATTCTATTTCTTTTTTGTATATATTTTTTTTATACACATTTACATTATTTAATGTGTATCTTGCATATATATTTTATACAAATTTACGTTATTTTAAGTGTATTTGTTTATATATTTTCATTCAAATTTACATTATTTTATGTGTATTTTGTATATGTATTTCAATACAAATTTACCTAATTTTGTGTATTTTGTATATTTCTTTTCATACAAATTTTAAATATTTTTGTGTATTTTTGTATATAGTTTTATACAAATTTAGGTTATTTCATGTACGCATTTACATTATTTAATGTGTGTTTTGTATATATATTTTTATGCAAATTTACTTTATTTTATGTGCATTTTTGTACATATATTTTTTTAGAAATTTGCGTTATTTTATTTGTATTTGTATATGTTTTCTCATACAAGTTTACATTATTTTATTGCTATTTTGTTTATTTATTTTGATACGAATGAAAATAGATATACAAAATATACATAAAATAAACTAAATTTGTATTGAAATATATATACAAAATACATAAAATAATGTAAATTTGTATCAAAATATTTTAACAGATGCGCATAAAATAACGTAAATTTGTTTTAAAATATACAAAATACACATTAAATAATGTAAATATGTATAAAAAATATATACAAAACACAAATAGAATAATGTAAAATCGTATCAAAATAAATACACAGAATATTAATAAAACAATGTAAATTTGTATGAAAATAAAGATGCAAAATACCCATTAAATAACGCATTTTTTTATAAAAATATATATACCAAAATACACATGAAAAAATTAATTTGTATTAAAATAAATATACAAAATACACATACAATAAGGTAAATCTGTATTGAAATAGATATGCAAAATACATATAAAACAATGTAAATTTGTTTCAAAATATATATACGAATACACATAAAATAACGTAGATTTGTATAAAAATACACATAAAATGAAGTAAATACGCATAAGAAAATGTATACAAAATACACATAAAATAATGTAAATTCGTTTCAAAATAAATAAACAAAATACCAATAAAAGAATGTGTATTTGTATAAATATAAATATACAAAATACACATAAAATAACGTAAATTTGTATAAAACTATATACAAATATACACAGAAGTTATTAAATTCGTATGAAAATAGATATACAAAATACAGATAAAATAAGCTAAATTTGAATTGAAATGTATATACAAAATACATAGAATAATGTAAATTTGTATCAAAATATTTATAAAAATACATATAATAACGTAAATTTGTTTAAAAATATATAAACAAAATACACATTAAGTAATGTAAATACGTATAAAAAATATGTACAAAATACACATATAATCATGTAATTCGTATCAAACTAAATAAACAAAATATCAATAAAATAATGTAAATTTGTATGAGAAATCATATACAAATACATATAAAATAACGCTAATTTCCATAAAAATATATGTCCAAAAATGAACGTAAAATAAAGTAACTTTGGATAAAAATATATATACAAAACACACATTAAATAATGTAAATGCGTACATAAAATAACCTAAATTTGTATAAAACTATATACAAAAATACACAAAAATAATTTAAATTTGTATGAAAAGAAATATACAAAATACACATAAAATTAGGTTAATTTGTATTGAAATACATATACAAAATACATATAAAATAATGTAAATTTGAAAGAAAATATATAAACAAATACACATATAATAACGTAAATTTGTATGAAATATATATTCAAAATACACATTAAATAATGTAAATATGTATAAAAAAATATATACAAAACACAAATAGTATAATGTAAAATAGTATCAAAATATATACACAGAATATTAATAAAATAATGTAAATTTGTATGAAAATTAAGATGCAAAATACCTATAAAATAACGCATTTTTTATAAAATTATTGATACCAAAATACACATAAAATATTTGAATTTGTATTAAAATAAATATACAAAATGCACATACAATAAGGTAAATTTGTATTGAAATAGATATGCAAAATACATATAAAATAATGTAAATTTGTTTCAAAATATATATACGAATACACATAAAATAACGTAGATTTCTATAAAAATACATATACAAAATACACATAATATTAAGTAAATACGTATAAAAAATGTATACAAAATACACATAAAATAATGTAAATTCGTATAAATGTAAATAAACAATATACCAATAAAAGAAT
Source organism: Eriocheir sinensis (assembly GCF_024679095.1). Lineage (NCBI taxonomy): Eukaryota > Metazoa > Arthropoda > Malacostraca > Decapoda > Varunidae > Eriocheir > Eriocheir sinensis. The sequence goes on along the minus strand of NW_026111756.1, from coordinate 67,513 downwards.
GTGTATTTGTATAAATATAAATATACAAAATGCACATAAAATAACGTAAATTTATATAAATCTATATACATAAAATAACGCAAATTTCTATAAAAATATATGTACAAAAATGAACACAAAATAAATTTGCATAAAAATGTATATACAAAACACACTTTAGATAATGTAAATGAGTATAAAAATATGTATACAAAATACCTATGAAATAATCTAAATTCGTATCGAATTAAATTAAGAAAATATCAATAAAATAATGTAATTTTGGATGAAAATATATATACAAAATACACATAAAATAACCTAAATACAAATACAAATATACACATAAAATAATTTAAAATGAATGAAATAAATATACAAAATAAACATAAAATAAGGTAAATTTGTAATGAAATATATGAAAAAATACACATAAAATAATATAAATTAGTATGAAAATATATATACAAATACACATTAAATAACATGAATTTGTATAAAATTTGTATCAAAATATATACTTATACACACAATAAAATAACGTAATTTTTTTATGAAAATGTATATACAAAATACACATAAAATAATTTAAATACGTAGAAAATATATATACAAAAAACACATAAAATAATGAAAATTTGTATGAAAATATATAAACAAATACACATAAAATAATGTAAATTTGGATAAAATATATATACAAAATGAACATTAAATAATGTAAATATGTATAAAAAAATATACAAAATACACATAGAATAATGTTAAATCGTATCAAAATAAATAAAGAGAATATCAATAAAATAATGTAAATTTGTATGAAAATAAAGATGCAAAATATCCATATAATAACGCATATTTGCATAAAAATATATATACAAAAATACATATAAAATAGTTAAATTTGTATTAAAATAAATATACAAAATGCACGTACAATAAAGTAAATTGGTATTGAAATAGATATGCAAAATACACATCAATAATGTAAATTTGTATCAAAATATATATACGAATACTCATAAAATAGAGTAAATTTCTATAAAAATATACATACAAAATAGATATACAAAATACACATATAACTACTTAAATTTGTATTTAAATACATGTACAAAAAAACACATAAAATAATGTAGATTTGTATGAAATGAAAACAAATACATTTTATATAAAATATATATACAAAATACACATAAAATAATGTAAAATCATTTTAAAATAAATACACAGAATATCAATAAAATAATGTAAATTTGTATGAAAATAAAGATGCAAAATACCCATAAAATAAAGCATATTTTTATAAAAATACATATACAAAAATACACATAGATTAATCAAATTTGTATTAAAATTAATATACAAAATGCACATACAATAAGGTAAATTTGTATTGAAAAAATATGCAAAATACACATAAAACAATGTAAATTTGTCTCAAAATATATATACGAATACACATAAAATAACGCAGATTTCTATAGAAATATATATACAAAATACACTTGAAATAATGTAAATACGTATAAAAATATATATAAAAAATACACATAAAAAAATTAAATTTGAATTAAAATAAATATATAAAAAACACATACAATAAGGTAAATTTGTATTGAAATAGACATGCAAAATACATATAAAACAAGGTAAATTTGTTTCAAAATATATATACGAATACACATAAAATAACGTAGATTTCTATAAAATACATATACAAAATACATATAAAATAAAGTAAATACGTATAAAAAAAATGTATACAAAATACACATAAAATAATGTAAATTCGTATAAATGTAAATAAACAATATACCAATAAAAGAATGTGTATTTGTATAAATATAAATATACAAAATGCACATAAAATAACGTAAATTTATATAAAACTATATACATAAAATAACGCAAATTTCTATAAAAATATATGTAAAAAAATGAACATAAAATAAATTTGCATAAAAATATATATACAAAACACACATTAGATAATGTAGATGAGTATAAAAATATGTATAGAAAATACCTATGAAATAATCTAAATTCGTATCGAATTAAATTAAGAAAATACCAATAAAATAATGAAATTTTGGATGAAAATATATATACAAAATACACATAAAATAACCTAAATACAAATACAAATATACACATAAAATATTGTATTTTGTATATACATTTCAATTCAAATTTAGCTTATTTTATCTGTATTTTGTATATCTATTTTCATACGAAATTAATTACTTCTGTGTATTTTTGTATAGTTTTATACAAATTTACGTTATTTTATGTGTATTTTGTATATTTATATTTATACAAATACACATTCTTTTATTGGTATTTTGTTTATTTATTTTGATACGAATTTACATTATTTTATGTGTATTTTGTATACATTTTCTTATACGTATTTACTTCATTTTATGTGTATTTTGTATATATATTTTTATACAAATCTACGTTATTTTATGTGTATTCGTATATATATTTTGAAACAAATTTACATTGTTTTATATGTATTTTGCATATCTATTTCAATACAGATTTACCTTATTGTATGTGTATTTTGTATATTTATTTTAATACAAATTAATTTTTTCATGTGTATTTTGGTATATATATTTAAAATAAAATGCGTTATTTAATGGGTATTTTGCATCTTTATTTTCATACAAATTTACATTGTTTTATTAATATTCTGTGTATTTATTTTGATATTCTATTTGTGTTTTGTATATATTTTTTTATACATATTTACATTATTTAATGTGTATTTTGTATATTTTAAAACAAATTTACGTTATTTTATGCGCATCTGTTAAAATATTTTGATACAAATTTACATTATTTTATGTATTTTGTATATATATTTCAATACAAATTTAGTTTATTTTATGTATATTTTGTATATCTATTTTCATTCGTATCAAAATAAATAAACAAAATAGCAATCAAATAATGTAAATTTGTATGAGAAAACATATACAAATACACATAAATTAACGCAAATTTCTAAAAAAATATATGTACAAAAATGCACATAAAATAAAGTAAATTTGCATAAAAATATATATACAAAACACACATTAAATAAAGTAAATGCGTACATAAAATAACCTAAATTTGTATAAAACTATATACAAAAATACACAAAAATATTTAAAATTTGTATTAAAAGAAATATACAAAATACACTCAAAATTAGGTAAATTTGTATTGAAATACATATACAAAATACACATAGAATAATGTAAATTTGAATGAAAATATATAAACAAATACACTTAAAATAACGTAAATTTGTATAAAATATATATGCAAGATACACATTAAATAATGTAAATGTGTATAAAAAAATATTTACAAAAAAGAAATAGAATAATGTAAAATCCTATCAATATAAATACACAGAATATCAATAAAATAATGTAAATTTGTATGAAAAGAAAGATGCAAAATTCCCATAAAATAGCGCATTTTTTATAAAAATACATATACCAAAATACACATAAAATATCTAAATTTGTATTGAAATAAATATACAAAATGCATATACAGTAAGGTAAATATGTATTGAAAGAGATATTCAAAAATACATATAAAACAAAGTAAATTTGTTTCAAAATATATATACGAATACACATAAAATAACGTAGATTTCTATAGAAATATATATACAAAATACACATGAAATTATGTAAATACGTATAAAAATATATATACAAAATACATATCTAATTAAATTCGTGTCAAAATAAATAAACAAAATATCATGAAAAGAATGTGTATTTGTATGAAAATAAATAAAAGATAATAAATTTGTATGAAATATATATGCAAGATACACATTAAATAATGTAAATATGTATAAAAAATATGTATACAAAAAACAAATAGAATAATGTGAAATCGTATCAAAATAAATACACCGAATATTAATAAAATAATGTAAATTTGTATGAAAATAAAGATGCAAAATTCCCAACAAATAGCACATTTCTTATAAAAATATATATACCAAAATACACATAAAATATTTAAATTTGTATTGAAGTAAATATACAAAATGCACATACAATAAGGTAAACTTGTATTGAAAGAGATATGCAAAAATACATATAAAACAATGTAAATTTGTTTCAAAATATATACGAATACACATAAAATAACGTATATTTCTATAAAAATATATATACAAAATACACATAAATTAAGTAAATACGTATAAAAATAGATATACAAAATGCACATAGAATAATGTAAAATAAACAGAATATAAATAAAATAATGTAAATTTGTATGAAAATAAAAATGCAAAATACCCATAAAATAAAGCATATTTTTATAAAAATACATATACAAAAATACACATAGCATAATTAAATTTGTATTAAAATTAATATACAAAATGCATATACAATAAGGTAAATTTGTATTGAAAAAATATGCAAAATAAACATAAAACAGTGTAAATTTATTTCAAAATCTATATACGAATACTCATAAATCAACGTAGATTTCTATAGAAATATATATACAAAATACACATCAAATGATGTAAACACGTATAAATATATATATATATATATATATATATATATATATATATATATATATATATATATATATATATATATATATATATATATATATATATATATATATATATATATATATATAAAATACACATTAAATAATGTAAATTCGCGTCAAAATAAATAAACAAAATATCAATAAAAGAATGTGTATTTGTATGAGAATAGATATACAATATACACATAAAATCACCTAAATTTGTATAAAACTATATACAAAAAAACACAAAAATAATTTTAATTTGTATGAAAATAAATATACAAAATACACATAAAATTAGGTAAATTTGTATTGAAATACATTTACAAAATACACATAAAATAATGTAAATTTGAATGAAAATATATAAACAAATACATTTAAAATAACGTAAATTTGTATAAAATATATATAAAAAATACACATTAAATAATGTAAATATGTATAAAAAAATATATACAAAACACAAATAGAATAATATAAAATCGTATCAAAATAAATACACAGAATATCAATAAAATAATCTAAATTTGTATGAAAATTAAGATGCAAAATACCCATAAAATAACGCATTTTTTATAAAAATATTTATACCAAGACACACATAAAATATTTGAATTTGTATTAAAATAAATATACAAAATGCACATACAATAAGGTAAATTTGTATTGAAATAGATATGCAAAATACTTATAAAACCATGTAAATTTTTTTCAAAATATATATACGAATACACATAAAATAACGTAGATTTCTATGAAAATAAATATACAAAATACACATAAAATGAAGTAAATACGTATAAAAAAAGGTATACAAAATACACATAAAATAATGTAAACTCGTATCAAAATAAATAAACAAAATACTAATAAAAGAATGTGTATTGTATAAATATAAATATACAAAATACAAATAAAATAACGTAAATTTATATAAAACTGTATGCAAAAATACACAAAAGTAATTAAATTTGTGTGAAAATAGATATACAAAATACATGTGTATTTTGTATATTTATTTTCATACAAATTGAAATTATTTTTGTTTATTTTTTTATATATTTTCAAACAAATTTTCGTTATTTTATGTGTATTTTGTATATTTATTTATTCTACAAATATACTTTCTTTTATCTGAATTTTGTTTATTGAATTTGAAACGAATTTACCTTATTTTGTATATCTATTTTCATACAAATTAAAATACTTCTGTGTATTTTTGTATATAGTTTTATATAAATTTACGTTATTTTGTGTATTTTGTATATTTATATTTATACAAATACACATTCTTTTATTGGTATTTTGTTTATTTATTTTGATACGAGTTTACATTATTTTATGTATTTTGTATACATTTTATACGTATTTACTTCATTTTATGTGTATTTTGTATATATTTTTATAGAAATCTACGTTATTTTATGTGTATTCGTATATATATTTTGAAACAAATTTACATTGTTTTATATGTATTTTGCATATCTATTTCAATACAAATTTACCTTATTGTATGTGTTTTTATATATTTATTTTAATTCAAATTTAATTTTTTTATGTGTATTTTGGTATATATATTTTTATAAATAAAAAAAAATGCGTTATTTTATGGGTATTTTGCCTCTTTATTTTCATACAAATATACATTATTTTATTAATATTCTGTGTATTTATTTTGATACGATTTTACATTATTCTATTGTTTTGTATATATTTTTTTATCCAAATTTACGTTATTTTAAGTGTATTTGTCTATGTCTTTTCATTCAAATTTACATTATTTTATGTGTATTTTGTATATGTGTTTCAATACAAATCTACCTAATTTTATGTGTATTTTGTATATTTATTTTCATACAAATTTAAAATATTTTTGTGTATTTTAGAATATAGTTTGATAGAAATTTAGGTTATTTTATATGTATTTTGTATATCTATTTTCATACAAATACACATTCTTTTATTGATATTTTGTTTATTTATTTTGACGCGAATTTACAGTATTTAATGTGTATTTTGTATATATTTTTATACGTATTTAAATAATTTCATGTGTATTTTGTATATATATTCCTATATAAATTAACGTTATTTTATGTGTATTCGTATATATATTTTGAAACAAATTTACACTGTTTTATGTGTATTTTGCTTTTTTTTTCAATACAAACTTACCTTATTGTATGTGCATTTTGTATATTAATTTTAACACATTTAATTATTCTATGTGTGTTTTTGTATATGTATTTAAAAAAAAAATGTTATATTTTATATGTATTTTGCCTCTTTATTTTCATACAAATTTAAATTATTTTATTGATATTCTGTGTACTTATTTTGATACGATTTTACATTATTCTATGTATAACAAAAATAAATACAGAATACACAAAAAAAGATATGCAAAATACATATAAACAATGTAAATTTGTTTCAAAATATATATACGAATACACATGAAATAAGGTAGATTTCTATAAAAATATTTATAGAAAATACACTTAAAATTAAGTAAAACGTATAAAAAATGTATACAAAATACACATAAAATAATGTAAACTAGTATTAAAATAAATAAACAAAATACCAATAAAAGAATGTGTATTTGTATAAATATATATATATATATATATATATATATATATATATATATATATATATATATATATATATATATATATATATATATATATATATATATATATATATATATATATATATATATATACAAAATACATATTAAATAATATAAATTTGTTTAAAACTATACAAAATACACATGAAATGATGTAAATTCGTATAGAAATATATATACAAAATACACATTAAATAATGTAAATTCGCGTCAAAATAAATAAACAAAATATAAATAAAAGAATGTGTATTTGTATGAAAATAGATATACAAAATACACATAAAATAACCTAAATTTGTATCAAACTATATACGAAAATACACAAAAATATTTTAAATTTGTATGGAAATAAATATACAAAATACACATAAAATTAGGTAAATTTGTATTGAAATACATACACAAAATACACATAAAATAATGTAAATTTGAATGAAAATACATAAACAAATACACTTAAAATAACGTAAATTTGTATAAAAAAAATATGTACAAAACACAAATAGAATAATGTAAAATCGTATCAAAATATTAATAAAATAATGTAAATTTGTATGAAAATAAAGAAGCAAAATACCCATAAAATAACGCATTTATTTTATTTATAAAAATATATAAACCAAAATACACTTCAAAAAATTAAATTTGTGTTAAAATAAATATACAAAAAACACATACAATAAGGTAAATTTGTATTGAAATAGATATGCAAAATACATATAAAACAATGTAAATTTTATGTGAATTTGTTTTCATTTCATACAAATTTACATTATTTTATGTGTATTTTGTGCATGTATTTAAATACAAATTTAACTAATTATTTGTGTATTTTGTATATCTATTTTCATACAAAATTGAAATTTATTTTTTTGTTTTTTTGTATATATTTTTATTCAAATTTTCGTAATCTTAAAAAAATATATATACCAAATACACAAAATATTTAAATTTGCATTGAAATAAATATACAAAATGCACATACAATAAGGTAAATTTGTATTGAAAGAGATATGCAAAAATACATATAAAACAATGTAAATTTGTTTCAAAATATATATACGAATACAAATAAAAAAACGTAGATTTCTATAAAAATATATATACAAAATACACTTAAAATTAGGTAAATACGTATAAAAAAATGTATACAAAATACACATAAAATAATGTAAATTCGAATTAAAATAAATAAACAAAATACCAATAAAAGAATGTGTATTTGGATAAATATAAATATACAAAATACACATACAAAATAAACATAAAATAAGGTAGATTTGTAAAAAAATATATGTACAAAATACACATAAAATAATGTAAATTTATATAAAAATATATATACAAATACACATAAAATACCATGAATTTGTATAAAAATATATATTCAAAATAAATATTAAATAATGGAAAATCGTATAAAAATATATATACAAAGTACATATAAAATAATGTAAATTCGTATCAATATAAATCAACAAAACACCAATAAAATAATATATATTTGAATGAAAATAAATTTACAAAATACACATAACATAACTAAAATTTGTATTAAAATATATACAAAAATACATAGAAATAATTTGAGTTTGTATAAAAATAGATATACAAAATACACATAAAACTAGGTAAATTTCTTTTGAAATGTATATACAAAATACCCATAAAATATTGTAAATTTGTGTCAAAATATATAAACAAATACACATAAAATAACGTAAATTTGTATGAAAAATATATACAAAATACACATAGAATAATGTCAATTCGTATCAAAATGAATGAGCAGAATATCAATAAAATAATGTAAATTTGTATGAAAATAAAGATGCAAAATACCCAAAAGATAAAGCAAATGTTTATAAAAATACAGATACAAAAATACACCTCGAATAATTAAATTTGTATTAAAATTAATATACAAAATGCGTATATAATAATGTAAATTTGTATTGAAAATATATGCAACCTCCCCGTGTACTCATACAAATTTATATTATTTTATTGGTATTTTGCTTATTTATTTTGATACGAATTACATGATTATATGTGTATTTTGTACATATTTTAAACATAAAATAACGTAAATTGTATGAAAATATATACAAAATACACATAGAATAATGTCAATTCGTATCAAAATGAATGAGCAGAATATCAAAAAAATAATGTAAATTTGTATGAAAATAAAGATGCAAAATACCTAAAAAATAAAGCATATGTTTATAAAAATACAGATACAAAAATACACATCGAATAATTAAATTTGTATTAAAATTAATATACAAAATGCTTATATAATAAGGTAAATTTGTATTGAAAAAATATGCAACATACACGTTTACTCATACAAATTTATATTATTTTATTGGTATTTTGTTTATTTATTTTGATACGAATTACATGATTATATGTGTATTTTGTACATATTTTTTTATACGTATTTACATTATTTAATGTGTATTTTGTTTATATATTTTCGTACAAATTTACGTTATTATATGTGTATTTGTATAAATATTTTGATACAAATTTACTTTATTTCATGTATTTTGTATATATATTTCAATTCAAATGTAGCTTATTTCGTGTGTATTTTGTATATATTTTCATACAAATTTAATTACTTCTGTGTATTTTTGTATATAGTTTTATATAAATTTACGTTATTTTATGTGTATTTTGTATATTTATATTCATACAAATACACATTCTTTTATTGGTATTTTGTTTATTTATTTTGATACGAATTTACATTATTCTATGTGTATTTTGTATACATTTTTTTATACGTATTTACTTCATTTTATGTGTATTTTGCATATATATTTTTTATAGAAATCTACGTTATTTTATGTGTATTCGTATATATATTTTGAAACAAATTTACATTGTTTTATATGTATTTTGCATATCTATTTCAATACAAATTTACCTTATTGTATGTGTTTTTTGTATATTTATTTTAATACAAATTTAATTTTTTGGTGTATTTTGGTATATATATTTTTTATAAATAAAAAAAAATACGCTATTTTATGGGTATTTTGCTTCTTTATTTTCATACAAATTTACATTATTTTATTAATATTCTGTGTATTTATTTTGATACGATTTTACATTATTCTATTTGTGTTTTGTACATATTTTTTTATACAAATTTACGTTATTTTAAGTGTATTTGTTTATGTATTTTCATTCAAATTTACATTATTTCATGTGTATTTTGTGTATGTATTTCAATACAAATTTACCTAATTTTATGTGTATTTTGTATATTTATTTTCATACAAATTTAAAATATTTTTGTGTATTTCTGTATATAGTTTGATACAAATTTAGGTTATTTTATGTGTATTTTGTGTATCTATTTTCATACAAATACACATTCTTTTACTGATATTTTGTTTATTTATTTTGACGCGAATTTACATTATTTAATGTGTATTTTGTATATATATTTTTATACGTATTTACATCATTTCATGTGTATTTTGTATAGTTTTAAACAAATTTATATTATTTAATGTGTATTTGGTATATATATATTTATACAAATACACATTCTTTTATTGGTATTTTGTTTATTTATTTTGATACTAATTTACATTATTTTATGTGTATTTTGTATACATTTTTTATACGTATTTACTTAATTTTATGTGTATTTTGTATATATATTTTTATAGAAATCTACCTTATTTCATGTGTATTCGTATATATATTTTAAAACAAATTTACATTGTTTATATGTATTTTGCATATCTATTTTTGTGTATTCTGTATTTATTTTTGTTATACATAGAATAATGTAAAATCGTATCAAAATAAGTACACAGAATATCAATAAAATAATTTAAATTTGTATGAAAATAAAGATGCAAAATACCCATAAGATAAAGCATATTTTTTTTTAAAAATACATATACAAAAATACACATAGAATAATTAAATTTGTATTAAAATTGATATACAAAATGCACACATACAATAAGGTAAATTTGTATTGAAAAAAAAAAACGCAAAATACAAAAAAAAAAAACTGTAAATTTGTTTCAAAATATATATACGAATACACATAAAATAACGTAGATTTCTATAGAAATATATATACAAAATACACATGAAATTATGTAAATACGTATAAAAATATATATATAAAATACATATTAAGTAATGTAAATTCGTGACAAAATAAATAAACAAAATATCATGAAAAGAATGTGTATTTGTATGAAAATAAATAATAGATAATAAATTTGTATGTAATATATATGCAAGATACATTTAAATAATGTAAATATGTATAAAAAAATATATATACAAAAAACAAATAGAATAATGTAAAATCGTATCAAATACACCGAATATTAATAAAATAATGTAAATTTGTATGAAAATAAAGATGCAAAATTCCCATCAAATAGCGAATTTCTTATAAAAATATATATACCAAAATACACTTAAAATATTTAAATTTGTATTGAAATAAATATACAAAATGCACATACAATAAGGTAAACTTCTATTGAAAGAAACATGCAAAAATACATATAAAACAATGTAAATTTGTTTCAAAATATATATACGAATACACATAAAATAACGTAGATTTCTATAAAAAATATATATACAAAATACACATAAAACTAAGTAAATACGTATAAAAAAATGTAAACAAAATACACATAAAATAATGTAAATTCGAAACAAAATAAATAAACAAAATACCAATAAAAGAATGTATATCTATTTATTTTAATACAAAATCTAATATTTTGTGTTTTTTCGTATATATATTTTTAAAAAAATGTGTTATCTTATGGGTATTTTGCATCTTAATTTTCATACAAATTTACATTATTTTATTAATATTTTCTGTATTTATTTTGATACGATTTTACATTATTTTATTTATGTTTTGTATATATTTTTTTTATACATATTTACATTATTTAATGTGTTTTTTGTATATATATTTGATACGTTATTTTAAGTTTTTTATGTGTATTTGTTTATATATTTTGACACAAATTTACAATATTTTATGGGTATTTTGTATATATACTTCAAAAGAAATTTACCTAGTTTTATATGTATTTTGAATATCTATTTTCATACAAACTCAAATTATTTTTATGTATTTTTCTATGTATTTCAATACAAATTTTAGTTATGTTATGTGTATTTTGTAAATCTATTTCATTCAAATATATATTATTTTATTGGTATTTTGTTGATTTATATTGATACGAATTTACATTATTTTATATGTACTTTGTATATATATTTTTATACGCATTTACATTATTTAATATTTATTTTGAATATATAATTTTATACAAATTCATGGTATTTTATGTGTATTTGTATATATATTTTCATATAAATTTACATTATTTTATGTGTATTTCGTACATATATTTCATTACAAATTTACCTTATTTTATGTTTATTTTGTATGTGTATTTTGTACATTTATATTTATACAAATACACATTCTTTTATTGGTATTTTGTTTATTTATGTTGTTTCGAGTTTACATTATTTTGTGTATTTTGTTTACATTTTTTTATACGTATTTACTTAATTTTATGTGTATTTTGTATATAAAATCGTATCAAAATAAATACACACAATGTAAATTTGTATGAAAATAAAGATGCAAAATTCCCAAAAATTATCGCATTTTTTATAAAAATATATATACCAAAATACACATAAAATATTTAAATTTGTATTGCAATAAATATACAAAATGCATATACAGTAAGGTAAATTTGTATTAAAAGAGATATTCAAAAATACATATAAAACAATGTAAATTTGTTTCAAAATATGTATACGAATACACATAAAATAAAGTAGATTTCTATAGAAATATATAATACAAAATACATATGAAATTATGTAAATACGTATAAAACTATATATACAAAATACATATCAAATAATGTAAATTCGTGTCAAAATAAATAAACAAAATATCATGTAAAGAATGTGTATTTGTATAAAAATAGATAATAGATAATAAATTTGTATAAAATATATATGCAAGATACTTATTAAATAATGTAAATGTGTATAAAAAAGTATATACAAAAAACAAATAGAATAATGTAAATTCGTATCAAAAATAGATACACCGAATATTAATAAAATAATGTAAATTTGTATGAAAATAAAGATGCAAAATTCCCATAAAATAGCGCATTTCTTATAAAAATATATATACCAAAATACCCATAAAATATTTAAATTTGTATTGAAATAAATATACAAAATGCACATACAATAAGGTAAATTTGTATTGAAAGAGATATGCAAAAATACATATAAAACAATGTAAATTTGTTTCAAAATATATATACGAATACAAATAAAAAAACGTAGATTTCTATAAAAATATATATACAAAATACACATCAAATTAATAAATACGTATAAAAAAATGTATACAAAATACACATAAAATAATGTAAATTCGATTTAAAATAAATAAACAAAATACCAATAAAAGAATGTGTATTTGGATAAATATAAATATACAAAATACATATACAAAATAAACATAAAATAAGGTAGATTTGTAATAAAATAGATGTACAAAATATACATAAAATAATGTAAATTTATATGAAAATATATATACAAATACACATAAAATACCATGAATTTGTATAAAAATATCTATTCAAAATAAATATTAAATAATGTAAAAGCTTATAAAAATATATATACAAAGTACATATAAAATAATGTAAATTCGTATCAATATAAATCAACAAAACACCAATAAAATAATATATATATGTGAATGAAAATAAATTTACAAAATACACATAACATAACTAAAATTTGTATTAAAATATATACAAAAATACATAGAAATAATTTGAGTTTGTATGAAAATAGATATTCAAAATACACATAAAACTAGGTAAATTTCTTTTGAAATGTATATACAAAATAGCCATAAAATATTGTAAATTTGTGTCAAAATATATAAACAAATACACATAAAATAACGTAAATTTGTATGAAAAATATATACAAAATACACATAGAATAATGTCAATTCGTATCAAAATGAATGAGCAGAATATCAATAAAATAATGTATATTTGTATGAAAATAAAGATGCAAAATACCCAAAAAATAAAGCATATGTTTATAAAATACAGATACAAAAATACACATCGAATAATTAAATTTGTATTAAAATTAATATACAAAATGCGTATATAATAAGGTAAATTTGTATTGAAAAAATATGCAACATACATGTTTACTCATACAAATTTATATTATTTTATTGGTATTTTGTTTATTTATTTTGATACGAATTTACGTTATTATATGTGTATTTTGTATATATTTATATACGTATTTGAATTATTTAATGTGTATTTTTTTATATTTCTATACAAATTTACGTTATTATATGTGTATTTATATAAATATTTTGATACAAATTTACTTTATTTTATGTATTTTGAATATATATTTCAATTCAAATTTAGCTTTGTGTGTATTTTGTATATATTTTCATACAAATTTAATTACTTCTGTGTATTTATGTATATAGTTTTATATAAATTAACGTTATTTTATGTGTATTTTGTATATTTATATTTATACAAATACACATTCTTTTATTGTTATTTTGTTTATTTATTTTGATACGAATTTACATTATTTTATGTGTATTTTGTATAGAGTTTTTTATAAGTATTTACTTAATTTTATGTGTCTTTTGTATATATATTTATAGAAATCTACGTTATTTTATGTATTCGTATACATATTTTGAAACAAATTTACATTGCTTTATATGTATTTTGCGTATCTATTTCAATACAAATTTACCTTATTGTATGTTTTTTTTATATATTTATTTTAATACAAATCTAATTTTTTGGTGTGTATTTTGGTATATATATTTTTATAAATAAAAAAAATGCGTTATTTTATGGGTATTTTGCCTCTTTATTTTCATACAAATTTACATTATTTTATTAATATTCTGTGTATTTATTTTGATACGATTTTACATTATTCTATTTGTGTTTTGTATATATTTTTTTTATCCAAATTTACGTTATTTTAAGTGTATTTGTTTATGTATTTTCATTCAAATTTACATTATTTTATGTGTATTTTGTATATGTATTTCCATACAAATTTACCTAATTTTATGTGTATTTTGTATATTTATTTTCATACAAATTTAAAATATTTTTGTGTATTTTTATATATAGTTTGATACAAATTTAGGTTATTTTATGTATTTTGAATATCTATTAAATATATATACAAAATACATATGAAATTATGTAAATACGTATAAAATATATATACAAAATACATATCAAATAATGTAAATTCGTGTCAAAATAAATAAACAAAATATCATGAAAAGAATGTGTATTTGTATGAAAATAGATAATAGATAATAAATTTGTATAAAATATATATGCAAGATACACATTAAATAATGTAAATATGTATAAAAAAGTATATACAAAAAACAAATAGAATAATGTAAAATCGTATCAAAATAAATACACCGAATATTAATAAAATAATGTAAATTTGTATGAAACTAAAGAAGCAAAATTCCCATAAAATAGCGCATGTCTTATCAAAATATATGTACCAAAATACACATCAAATTTAAAATTTGTATTGAAATAAATATACAAATTGCATATACAATAAGGTAAATTTGTATTAAAGGGGAAATGCAAAAATACATATAAAACAATGTAAATTTGTTTCAAAATATATATACGAATACAAATAAAAAAACGAAGATTTCTACAAAAATATATACAAAATACACATAAAATTAAGTAAATACGTATAAAAATGTATTCAAAATACACATAAAGTAATGTAAATCAATTAAAATAAATAAACAAAATACCAATAAAAGAATGTATTTGGATAAATATAAATATACAAAATACATACAAAATAAACATAAAATAAGGTAGATTTGTAATAAAATATATGTACAAAATACACATACAATAATGTAAATTTGTATGAAAATATATATACAAATACATAAATACCATGAATTTGTATAAAATTATATTCAAAATAAATAGTAAATAATGTAGCGTATAAAATACATATACAAAGTACATATAAAATGAAAATTAAGATGCAAAATACTTATAAAATTTTTTATAAAATTATTGATACCAAAATACACATAAAATATTTGAATTTGTATTAAAATAAATATACAAAATGGACATACAATAAGGTAAATTTGTATTGAAATAGATATGCAAAATACATATAAAATAATGTAAATTTGTTTCAAAATATATATACGAATACACATAAAATAACGTAGATTTCTATAAAAATACATATACAAAATACACATAAAATTAAGTAAATACGTTTAAAAAATGTATACAAAATACACATAAAATAATGTAAATTCGTATAAATGTAAATAAACAATATACCAATAAAAGAATGTGTATTTGTATAAATATAAATATACAAAATGCATATAAAATAACGTAAATTTATATAAAACTATATACATAAAATAACGCAAACTTCTATAAAAATATATACAAAATGAACATTAAATAATGAATTTGTATAAAATATATATACAAACACACATTAGATAATGTAAATGAGTACAAAAATATGTATACAAAATACACATGAAATAATGTAAATTGTATCAAATTAAATTAATAAATAAAAATAAATTAATGTAATTTTGTATGAAAATATATATACAAAATACACATAAGTTAACATAAATACAAATACAAATATACACATAAAATAATTTCAAATTGAATGAAATAAATATACAAAATAAACATAAAATAAGGTAAATTTGAATATATCAAAATACACATAAAATAATGTAAATTTATATGAAAATATATATACAAATACACATTAAATAACATGAATTTGTATAAAATTTGTATCAAAATATATAAATACACACAATAAAATAACGTAATTTTTATGAAAATGTATATACAAAATACATATAATATAATTTAAATACGTAGAAAATATATATACAAAATACACATAAAATAATGTAAATATGAATGAAAATATATAAACAAATACACATAAAATAATGTAAATTTATAAATATATATACAAAATGCACATTAAATAATGTAAATTTGTATAAAAATATATATATATACAAACACGTAGAATAATGTTAAATGTATCAAAATAAATAAACAGAATATCAATGAAATAATGTAAATTTTATAAAATAAAGATGCAAAATATCCATATAATATCGCATATTTATTAAAATATATATACAAAATACACATAAAATAATTAAATTTGTATAAAATAAATATACAAAATGCACATCCAGTAAGGTAAATTTGTATTTAAATAGTTATTCAAAATACATATTAATGGATGTATATTTGTTTCAAATTATATATAAGAATACACATAAAATTATGTAAATTTCTATAAAAATATACATACAAAATAAATAATTCTAATCAAAATACACATATAACTAGTTAAATTTGTATTTAAATAAATATACAAAATACACATAAAATAATGTAAATTTGTATAAAATGAAATACAAATACACAGTAATTAATTTGTATGAAAATATATATACAAAATAAACATAAAATAATGTAAATTTGAGTTGAAATATATACAAAATACAATAAAATAATGTAAATTTGTATCAAAATATATATGCAAAATACACATAAAATAACGTCATATTTTATAAAATACATATACAAAATACACATAGATTAATCAAATTTGTATTAAAATTAATATACAAAATACACATATAATAATGTAAATTTGTATCAAAATATATAAAATACACATAAATTAATGTAAATTTGTTTAAAATATATACAAATACACATAAAATAACGCAAATTTCTAAAAA
This sequence comes from Eriocheir sinensis, assembly GCF_024679095.1. Lineage (NCBI taxonomy): Eukaryota > Metazoa > Arthropoda > Malacostraca > Decapoda > Varunidae > Eriocheir > Eriocheir sinensis. The sequence continues at coordinate 49,364 of NW_026111756.1, read as the reverse complement.
ATATATATACAAAATACACATGAAATAATGTAAATACGTATAAAATATATATACAAATACACATTAAATAATGTAAATTCGTATCAAAATAAATAAACAAAATATCATGAAAATAATGTAATTTGTATGAAAATATATATACAAAATACACATAAAATAACCTGAATTTGTATAAAATATATACAAAAATACACAAAATAATTTAAAATTGAATGAAAATAAATATACAAAAACATATAATAAGTAAATTTGTATTGAAATATATATACAAAATACACATAAATTTGTAATGAAAATATATAAACATATACTTAAAATAACGTAAATTTGTATCAAATATATATACAAATAAAATTAAATAATGTAAATTTGTATAAAAAATATACAAATACAAATTATAATATATAAATCGTATTAAAATATATATAAATAAAAAATGTAAATTTATGAAATTAAAATGTAAATAAAAAATTGTATGTATATATTTTATACAAAATTATTTATGTGTATTTATATAAATTATATTTATTTAATAATATATAAATACATATAATAATATATATATTTTATACAAATTAAAATATTTAATGTAAATTTTGTATATATTTATACAAATATATATAATATAATATATTTTATACAAATTTACATTATTTAATGTATTTTGTATATATATTTACATACAAATTTATGTTATTTTATGTGTATTTGTATATATATTTTTATACAAATTTACATTATTTTATGTATTTTGTATATATATATACAAATTTACCTAATTTTATGTGTATTTTGTATATATATTTATATACAAATTTAAATTATTTTATGTGTATTTTGTATATATTTTATACAAATTTAATTATTTTATGTGTATTTGTATATATATTTTATACAAATATACATTATTTTTTGTATTTTGTATATTTATTTTGTTACAAATTTACATTATTTTATTTGTATTTTGTATATATATTTTATACAAATTTAAATTATTTTATGTATTTTTATATACAGTTTCATAAAATTTACGTTATTTTATTGTGATTATTCGTATATATGTTGATACATATAATATACAAATTCAAGTAAATTTATGTGTAGTTGAATATATATTTTCAAACAAATATATATTATTCTATGTGTATTTTACATATCATTTATTACAAATTTACCTTATTTTATGTTTATTTTGTATATTTATTTAATTCAATTTTAATTTTTTATGTATATTTGTATTTGTATTTAGGTTATTTTATGTATTTTCTATATATATTTTTATCCAAAACTACATTATTTTATTAGTATTTTCTTAATTTAATTCGATACGAATTTAGATTATTTCATAGGAATTTTGTATACATTTTTTTATACTCGTTTACATTATGTATTGTGTGTTTTGTTTATATTTTTTAATGCAAATTTATTTTATGTGCATTTTTGTACATATATTTTTTTAGAAATTGGCGTTATTTTATGTGTATTTTGTATATGTTTTCTCATGAAAATTTACTTTATTTTATTGGTATTTTGTTTATTTATTTTGATACGAATTATATGATTATATGTGTATTTTGTACATATTTTTTTATACGTATTTACATTATTTAATGTGTATATTGTTTATATAATTTATATAAAATTTACGTAATTATATGTGTATTTGTATAAAATATTTTGATACAAATTTACTTTATTTTATGTATTTTGTATATATATTTCAATTCAAATTAAGCTTATTTTGTGTGTATTTTGTATATCTATTTTCATACAAATTTAATTACTTCTGTGTATTTTTGTATATAGTTTTATATAAATTTACGTTATTTGATGTGCATTTTGTATATTTATATTTATACAAACACATTCTTTTATTGGTATTTTGCTTATTTATATTTATACGAATTTACATTATTTATGTGTATTTTGTATACATTTTTTTATACGTATTTACTTAATATTATGTGTATTTTGTAAATGTATTTTTATAGAAATCTACGTTTTTTTGTGTGTGTATTCGTATATATATTTTTAAACAAATTTACATTATTTTATATGTATTTTGCATATGTATTTCAATACAAATTTACCTTATTGTATGTGCATTTTGTATATTTATTTTAATACAAATTCAAATATCTTATGTGTATTTTGGTATCTATAATTTTATAAAAAATGCGTTATTTTATAGGTATTTTGCATCTTAATTTTCATAAAAATGTATATTATTTTATTAATATTCTGTGTATACATTTTGATACGATTTTACATTATTCTATTTGTGTTTTGTATATATTTCTTTATATATATTTACATTCTTTAATGTGTATTTTGTATTTATATTTCATACAAATTTACGTTATTTTATGTGTATTTCTTTATATATTTTCATTCAAATATACATTATTTTATGTGTATTTTGTAAATGTATTTCACTACAAATTTCCTTATTTTTATGTGTATTTTGTATATTTCTTTTCATACAAATTTAAATTTTTGTGTATTTTTGTATATAGTTTTATACAAATTTAGGTTATTTTATGTACGCATTTACATTATTTAATGTGTGTTTGTATATATATATATTTTTATGCAAATTTACTTTATATAATGTGCATTTTTGTACATATATTTTTTTAGAAATTTGCGTTATTTTATATGTATTTGTATATCTTTTCTCATACAAATTTACATTATTTTATTGCTATTTTGTTTATTTAGTTTGATACGAATTACATGATTATATGTGTATTTTGTCCTTTTTTTTATACGTATTTACATTACTTAATGTGTATTTTGTTTATATATTTTTAAACAAATTTACGTTATTATATGTATTTATATAAATATTTTGATAGAAATTTACATTATTTTATGTATTCTCTATATACATTTCAATTCAAATTTAGCTTATTTTATCTGTATTTTGTATATCTATTTTCATACGAATTTAATAACTTCTGTGTATTTTTGTATATAGTTTTATACATATTTACGTTATTTTATGTGTATTTTGTATATTTATATTTATATATATACATATTCTTTTATTGGTATTTTGTTAATTTACTTTGATCCGAATTTATATTATTTTGTGTATTTTGTATACATTTTCTTATACGTATTTACTTCATTTTATGTGTATTTTGTATTCATTTTTTTATACGTATTTACTTCATTTTATGTGTATTTTGTATATATTTTTATAGAAATCTACGTTATTTTATGTGTATTCGTATATATATTTTGAAACAAATTTACATTGTTTTATATGTATTTTGCATATCTATTTCAATACAAATTTACCTTATTGTATGTGCATTTTCTATATTTATTTTAATACAAATTTTAATATTTTATGTGTATTTTGGTATATATATATATATATATATAAAAATTCGTTATTTTTAGGGTATTTTGCATCTTTATTTTCAGACAAATTTACATTATTTTATTAATTCTCTGTGTATTTATTTTTGTACTATTTTAGATTATTGTATTTGTATTTTGTATATATTTTTTTATACATATTTACATTATTTAATGTGTATTTTGTATATATATTTGCTACAAATTTACGTTATTTTAAGTGTATATGTTTATATATTTTCATTCAAATTTACATTATTTTATGTGTATTTTGTATATGTATTTCAATACAAATTTACCTAATTTTATGTGTTTTTTGTATATTTATTTTCATACAAATTTAAATTATTTTTGTGTATTTTTTATATAGTTTTATACAAATTTAGGTTATTTTATGTGTATTTTGTATATCTATTTTCATACAAATACACATTCTTTTATTGATATTTTGTTTATTTATTTTGAAGCGAATTTACATTATTTAATGTGCATTTTGTATATATATTTTTATACGTATTTACATCATTTCATGTGTATTTTGTATATATATTTCTATAGAAATGTACGTTATTTTATGTGTATTCGTATATAGATTTTGAAACAAATTTACACTTTTATGTGTATTTTGCATATTTTTTCAATACAAATTTACCTTATTGTATATGCATTTTGTATATTAATTTTAATACAAATTTAATTATTCTATGTGTATTTTTGTATATGAATGTTTATAAAAATATGATTTATTTTATGGGTATTTTGCATCTTTATTTTCATACAAATTTACATTATTTTATTGATATTCTGCTCATTCATTTTGATACGATTTGACATTATTCAATGTGTATTTTCTATATTTTTCAGACAAATTTACGTTATTTTATGAGTATTTGTTTATATATTTTGACACAAATTTACAATATTTTAAGGGTATTTTGTATATATATTTCAAAAGAAATTTACCTATTTTTATGTGTATTTTCTATATCTATTTTCATACAAACTAGAATTATTTTTATGTATTTTTGTATTTATTTTGATACAAATTTTAGTTATGTTATGTGTATTTTGTAAGCTTATTTTCATTAAAATATATATTATTTTATTGGTATTTTGTTGATTTATATTGATACGAATTTACATTATTTTATATGTACTTTGTATATATATATTTTTATACGCATTTTCATTATTTAATATTTATTTTGAATATATATTTTTATACAAATTCATGGTATTTTATGTGTATTTGTATATATATTTTCATATAAATTTACATTATTTTATGTATATTTTGTACATATATTTCATTACAAATTTACCTTATTTTATGTTTATTTTGTATGTGTATTTTGTATATTTATATTTATACAAATACACATTCTTTTATTGGTATTTTGTCTATTTATTTTGAATCGAATTTACATTATTTTATGTGTATTTTTTATACATTTTTTTATGCCTATTTACTTAATTTATATGTGTATTTTGTATATATATTTTTATAGAAATCTACGTTATTTTATGTGTATTCGTATATATATTTTGAAACAAATTTACATTGTTTTATATGTATTTTGCATATCGATTTTAATACAAATTTACCTTATTGTATGTGCATTTTGTATATTTATTTTAATACAAACTCAAATATTTTATGTGTATTTTGTTATATATATATTTATAAAAAATGCGTTATTTTATGGGTATTTTGCATCTTAATTTTCATACAAATTTACATTATTTTATTAATATTCTGTGTATTTATTTTTAAACGATTTTACATTATTGTATATGTGTTTTGTATATATTTTTTAATACATATTTATATTATTTAATGTTTATTTTGTATTTATATTTTATACAAATTTACATCATTTTAATTGTATTTGTTTATATATTTTCATTCAAATTTACATTATTTTAAGTGTATTTTGTATATGTATTTAAATAAATATTTACCTAATTTTATGTGTATTTTGTATATATATTTTCATACAAATTTGAATTATTTTTGTGTATTTATGTATATAGATTTATACAAATTTACGTTATTTTATGTGTATTTTGTATATCTATTTTCATACAAATACACATTCTTTTATTGATATTATGTTTATTTATTTTGAAGAGAATTTACATTATCAAATGTGTATTTTGTATATATATTTTAAACGTATCTACATCATTTCAGGTGTATTTTGTACATATATTTCTATAGAAATATACGTTATTTTATGTGTATATATTATATATACAAATTTACATTAATTTATTGGTATTTTGTTGATTTATTTTGATACGAATTACATGATTATATGTGTATTTTGTACATATTTTTTATACGTATTTTCATTATTTAATGTGTATTTTGTTTATATATTTTTATACAAATCTACGTTATTATATATGTATTTGTATAAATATTTTGATACAAATTTACATTATTTTATGTATTTTGTATATATATTTCAATTCAAATTTAGCTTATTTTGTGTGTATTTTGTATATCTATTTTCATACAAATTTTATTACTTTTGTGTATTTTTGTATATAGTTTTATATAAATTTACGTTATTTTATGTGTATTTTGTATATTTATATTTATACAAATAACATTCTTTTATTGGAATTTTGTTGATTTATTTTGATACGAATTTACCTTATTTTATGTGTATTTTGTATATATTTTTTTATATGAATTGCCTTCATTTTATGTGTATTTTGTATATATATTTTTATAGAAATCTACGTCATTTTATGTGTATTCGTATATATATTTTGAAACAAATTTATATTCTTTTATATGTATTTTGCATATCTATTTCAATACAAATTTACCTTATTGTATGTTCATTTTGTATATTTATTTTAATACAAATTCAAATATTTTATGTGTATTTTGGTAATATATCTTAATAAAAAAATGCGTTATTTTATGGGTATTTTGCATCTTAATTTTCATACAAATTTACATTATTTTATTAACATTCTGTGTATTTATTTTGATACGATTTTACATTATTCTATTTGTGTTTTGTATATATTTTTTTATACATATTTACATTACTTAATGAGTATTTTTTATATATATTTTATAGAAATCTACGTTAATTTAAGTGTATTTGTTTATATATTTTCATTCAAATTTACATTATTTTATGTGTATTTTGTATATGTATTTCAATACAAATTTACCTAATTTTGTGTGTATTTTGTATATTTATTTTCATACAAATTTAAATTATTTTTGTGTATTTTTGTATATAGTTTTATACAAATTTACGTTATTTTATGTGTATTTTGTATATGTATTTTCTTACAAATACACATTATTTTATTGATATTTTCTTTATTTATTTTGACACGAATTTACTTTATTTAATGTGTATTTTGTATATATATTTTTATATGTATTTACATCATTTCATGTGTATTTTGTATATATATTTCTATAGAAATATACGCTATTTTATGTGTATTCGTATATATATTTTGAAGCAAATCTACATTACTTTATGCGTATTTTGTATATATATTTCATTACAAATTTGCCTTATTTTATGTTTATTTTATATCTATTTTCATTCAAATTCAAATTATTTTATATGTATATATTTATTTGTATTTACGTTCTTTTATGTGTATTTTCTATTTATATTTTCATTCAAAATTACATTATTTTATCGGTATTTTGTTCATTTATTTCGATACGAATTTATATTATTTCATGTGTATTTTCTATACATATTTTTATACGCATTTACATTATTTAATATGTGTTTTGCATATATATTTTTTATACAATTTTACTTCATTTTGTGTACATTTGTGTTGTTGTTTTTATACAAATTTACATTATTTTAAGTGTATTTTGTACTTTTTTATTATAAATTTGCCTTATTTTATGTGTATTTCGTTTATTTAATTTCATACAAATTTAATGTATTTGATGTGCGTTTTTGTTCATATATTTTTATAGAAATTTGCGTTATTTTATGTGTATTTTGTATATATTTTTTCATATAAATTTACATTTTTTTATTATTATATTGTTTATGTATTTTGATACGAATTTACATTATTATATGTGTATTTTGTATATATTTTGTATACGTGTTTTCAGAATTTAATGTGTATTTTGTTTATATATTTTAAAACAAATTTACGTTATTTTATGCGTATTTTTTTAATTATTTTGATACAAATATACATTATTTTATGTCTATTTATATATATTTCATTACAAATTTAGTTTATTTTATATATATTTTGTATATCTATTTTCATACAAATTTAATTTACTTTTGTGTATTTTTGTATATAGTTTTATACAAATATACGTTATTTTATGTGTATTTTGTATATTTATTTTCATACAAATTCACATTCTTCTATTGGTATTTTATTTATTTATTTTGGTACGAATTTACATTATTTTATGTGTATTTTGTATATATATTTTTATACGTATTTACATTATTTAATGTGTATTTTGTTTATATATTTTTATGCAAATTTACGTTATTATATGTGTATTTGTATAAATATTTTGATACAAATTTGCATTATTTAATGTATTTTGTATATATATTTCAATTCAAATCTAGCTTGTTTTGTGTGTATTTTGTGTATCTATTTTCATATAAATTTTATTACTTTTGGGTATTTTTGTAAAGTTTTATATAAATTTACGTTATTTTATGTGTATTTTGAATATTTATATCCATACAAATACACATTCTTTTATTGGTATTTTGTTGATTTATTTTGATATGAATTTACTTTATTTTATGTGTATTTTGTATACATTTTTTATATGTATTTCCTTCATTTTATGTGTATTTTGTAGATATATTTTTATAGAAATCTACGTTATTTTATGTATATTCGTATATATATTTTGAAACAAATTTATATTGTTTTATATGTATTTTGCATATCTATTTCAATGTAAATCTACTTTATTGTATGTTCATTTTGTATATTTATTTTAATACAAATTCAAATATTTTATGTGTATTTTAGTAATATATTTTAATAGAAAAATGAGTTGTTTTATGTTTATTTTGCATCTTAATTTTCATACAAATTTACATTATTTTATTAATATCCTATGTATTTATTTTGATACGATTTTACATTATTCTATTTGTGTTTTGGATATATATTTTTTACATATATTTACATTATTCAACGTGTATTTTGCATCTACATTTTCATACAAATTTACATTATTTGATTGATATTCTGTGTATTTATTTTGATACGATTTTACATTGTTTTATGTGTATTTTGTATATATTTTATTTTTCATATTTACATTATTTAATGTGCATTTTCTATATATTTATTTTTATACAAAAATACGTTACTTTATGTCTATTTGTTTATATATTTTCATACAAATTTACATTATTTTATATGTATTTTGTATATGTATTTCAATACAAATTTCCCTAATTTGATGTGGATTTTGTATATCTGTTTTTATACAAATTGAAATTATTTTTGTGTTTTTTTGTATGTATTTTAATACAAATTTTAGGTTTTTTATATATTATTTTGTATATTGATTTTCCTACATATATACATTCTTGTATTGAAATTTAGTTTATTGAATCTGATACGAATTTACTTTATTTTAGGTGTATTTTGTACATATATTTTTTCACGTATTTACATCATTTTATGTGTATTTTTTATATATATTTTCATAGAAATTTACGTTATAATATGTTCTGTCGTATATATATTTTAATACAAATTTACATTATTTTATGTGTATTTTGCATATCTATTTCAATACAAATTTACCTTATTGTATGTGCATTTTGTACATTTTTTTATACAAATTTAATTATTTTATGTGTATTTTTGTATATATATTTTTATACAAATATACGTTATTTTATGGGTATTTTGCATCTTTATTTTCATAGAAATTTACATTATTTTATTGATATTCTGTTCATTTATTTTGATACAATTTTATATTATTCTATGTGTATTTTGTATCTATAATATAATGTAAATTTGTATCAAAAAATTTTAACAGATGCGCATAAAATAACGTAAATTTGTTTTAAAATATACAAGATACACATTAAATAATGTAAATATGTATAAAAAAAATATATACAAAACACAAATAGAATAATGTAAAATCGTATCAAAATAAATACATAGAATATTAATAAAACATTGTAAATTTGTATGAAAATAAAGATGCAAAATACCCATTAAATAACGCATTTTTTATAAAAATATATACCAAAATACACATAAAATATTTAAATTTATTACAATAAATATACAAAATGCACATACTATAAGGTAAATTTGTATTGAGATAGATATGCAAAATACATATAAAACAATGTAAATTTGTTTCAAAATATATATACGAATACACATAAAATAACGTAGATTTCTATAAAAATATATACAAAATACACATAAAATGAAGTAAATACGTTTAAAATAATGTATACAAAATACACATAAAATAATGTAAAATCGTATGAAAATAAATAAACAAAATACCAATAAAAGAATGTGTATTTGTATAAATATAAATATACAAAATACACATAAAATAACGTAAATTTGTATAAAACTATATACAAAAATACACAAAAGTAATTAAATTTGTATGAAAATAGATATACAAAATACAGATAAAATAAGCTAAATATACGAAAATACACATAAAATAATTGAATTTGTATTAAAATATATATACAAAATACACATATAATTAAGTAAAAACGTATAAAAAAAGTATACAAAATACACATAAAATAATGTAAATTCGTATCAAAATAAATAAACAAAATACCAATACAAGAATGTGTATTTGTATAAATATAAATATACAAAATACACATTAAATAACGTGAATTTGTATAAAACTATACACAAAAATACACAAAAGTAATTAGATTTGTATGAAAATGGATATACAAAATACACATAAAATAAGCTAAACTTGAATTGAAATAAAATAATGTAAATTTGTATCAAAATATTTATAAAAATACACATATAATAAAGTGGATTTGTATAAAAATATATAAACAAAATACTCATTAAATAATGTAAATACGTATAAAAAAAATTGTACAAAATACACATATAATAATGTAGTCCGTATCAAAATAAATAAACACAATACCAATAAAATAATGTAAATTTGTATGAAAAAACATACACAAAATACACCAAAATAATGCAAATTTCTATAACAATATATCTACAAAACGCACATTAAATAAAGTAAATTTGCATAAAAATATATACACAAAACACACATTAAATAATCTACATGTAAATAAATACACAGAATATCAATGAAATAATGTAAATTTTTATAAGAATAAAGATGCAAAATTCCCATAAAATATCGCTTTTTTTATAATAATATATATACCAAAATACACATAAAATATTTAAATTTGCATTGAAATAAATATACAAAATGCACATCCAGTAAGGTAAATCTGTATTGAAATAGATATTCAAAAATACATATAAAACAATGTAAATTTGTTTCAAAATATATACGAAAACACATAAAATTATGTAAATACGTATAAAAAAATGTATACAAAATACACATAAAATAAAGTAAATTCTAATCAAAATAAATACACAAAATACCAATAAAAGAATGTGTATTTGTATAAATATAAATATACAAAATACACATAAAATAACGTAAATTTCTATAAAACTATATACAAAAATACACAAAAGTAATTAAATTTGTATGAAAATAGATATACAAAATAAACATAAAATAAGCTAAATTTGAGTTGAAATATATATACAGAATACATAAAATAATGTAAATTTGTATCAAAATATATACAAATACACACATAATAACGTAAATTTTTAAAATATATAAGCAAAATTCTCATGAAATACTTTAAATACGTATAAAAAATATGTACAAAATACACATATAATAATGTAATTCGTATCAAAATATATAAACAAAATACCAATAAATTAATGTAAATTTGTATGAGAAACTATATACAAAATACATATAAAATAACGCAAATTTCTAAAAAAATAAATGTACAAAAATGCACGTAAAATAAGGTAAATTTGCATAAAAATATATATACAAAGCACACATTAAATAATGTAAATACGTATAAAAATATGTATACAAAATACCTATGAAATAATCTAAATTAGTATCGAATTAAATTAACAAAATACCAATAAAATAATGTAATTATGGATGAAAATATATATTGAAAATACACATAAGATAACCTAAACACAAATACAAATATACACATAAAATAATTTAAAATTGAATGAAATAAATATACAAAATAAACATAAAATAAGTTAAATTTGTAATGAAATATATGTACAAAATACACATAAAATAATGTAAATTTGTATGAAAATATAAATCCAAATACACATAAAATAACATGAATTTGTTTAAAATTTGTATCAAAATATATACGAATACACACAATTAAATAACGTAAATTTTTAAGAAAATATATATACAAAATAAACATGAAAAAATGTAAATACGTAGAAAAATATATATACAAAATACTCATAAAATAATGTAAATTCGGATCAAAATATATCAACAAAATTCCAATAAAAGAATGTATATTTGTAGAAAATATATTAACAAAATACAAATAAAATAACTAAAATTTGTATAAAAATATATACAAAAATACACAAAAATAGTTTAAATTTGTTTGAAAATAGATATGCAAAATACAAATAAACTTAGGCAAATTTGTATTGAAATAACTTATAAAATAATGTAAATTTGTATGAAAATATATAAACAAATACTGTTAAATAACGTAAATTTGGATAAAATATATATACAAAATATACATTAAACATTTTATATATGTATAAAAATATATATACAAAATACTCATATAATAATGTTAAATCGTATCAAATTAAATAAACAGAATATCAATAAGATAATGTAAATTTGTATGAAAATAAAGATGCAAAATACCCATATAATAACGCATATTTGTATAAAAATATATATACAAAAATACATATATAATAGTTAAATTTGTATTAAAATATATATACAAAATGCACACACAATAAATATTTTGTGTATTTTGTATATCCATTTTCATACAAATCTAATTACTTTTGTGTATTTTTGTGTATAGTTTTATACAAATTCACGTTATTTAATGTGTATTTTGTATATTTATATTTATACAAATACACATTCTTGTATTGGTATTTTGTTTATTTATTTTGATACGAATTTACATTATTTTATGTGTATATTGTATACTTTTTTTTATACGTTTTTACTTAATTATATGCGTATTTTGCATATATATTTTAATACAAATTCAATTATTTTATGTGTATTTTCGTATATATATTTTTGTAAAAAAATGCGTTAATTTATGGGTATTTTGCATTTTAATTTTTATACAAATTTACATTATTTTATTAATTTTCTGTGTATTTATTTTGATACGATTTTACATTATTCTATTTGTGTTTTGTATATATATTTTGATATTTATTTACAGTATTTAATGAGTAATTTGTATATATATTTTACAAACTTACATTATTTTAAGTGTATTTGTTTATATATTTTCATTCAAATTTACATTATTTTAAGTGCATATTGTATATGTATTTAAATACAAATCCATCTAATTTTATGTGTATTTTGTATATTTATTTGCATACAAATTTTAATTATTTTTTGAGTATTTTTGTATATAGTTTTATACAAATTTAGGTTATTTCATGTGTATTTTGTATGTCTATTTTCATACAAACACACATTCTTTTATTGATATTTTGTTTATTTATTTTGACGCGAATTTACATCATTTAATGTGTATTTTGTATATATATTTTTATACGTATTTACATCATTTCATGTGTATTTTGTAAATATATTTCTATAGAAATCTACGTTATTTTATGAGTATTCGTATATATATTTTGAAATAAATTTACACTGTTTTATGTGTATTTTGCATATTTTTTCAACACAAATTTACCTTATTGTATGTGCATTTTGTATATTAATTTTAATACAAATTTAATTATTCTATGTGTATTTTTGTATATGTATTTTTATTAAAATATGCTTCATTTTATGGGTGTTTTACTTCTTTATTTTCATACAAATTTACAATGTTTTATTAATATTCTGTGTATTTATTTTGATACGATTTTACATTTTTTTATACATATTTACATTATTTAATGTGTATCTTGTATATTTTAAAACAAATTTACGTTATTTTATGCGATTTTACATTATTCTATTTGTTTTTTGTATATATTTTTTTATACATATTTACATTATTTAATGTGTATCTTGCATATATATTTTATACAAATTTACGTTATTTTAAATGTATTTGTTTATATATTTTCATTCAAATTTACATTATTTTATGTGTATTTTGTATATGTATTTCAATACAAATTTACCAAATTTTATGTATATTTTGTATATTTCTTTTCATACAAATTTAAATTATTTTTGTGTATTTTTGTATTTAGTTTTATACAAATTTATGTTATTTTATGTACGCATTTACATTCTTTAATGTGTGTTTTGTATATATATTTTTATGCAAATTTACTTTATTTTATGTGCATTTTTGTACATATATTTTTATCGAGATTTGCGTTATTTTATGTGTATTTGTATATGTTTTCTCATACAAATTTACATTATTTTATTGCTATTTTGTTTATTTATTTTGATACGAATTACATGATTATATATGTATTTTGTACATATTTTTTATACGTATTTACATTACTTAATATGTATTTTGTTTATATATTTTTAAACAAATCTACGTTATTATATGTATTTGTATAAATATTTTGATACAAATTTACATTATTTTATGTATTTTGTATATACATTTCAATTCAAACTTAGCTTATTTTATCTGTATTTTGTATATCTATTTTCAAACAAATTTAATCACTTCTGTCTATTTTTGTATATAGTTTTAAACAAATTTACGTTATTTTATGTGTATTTTGTATATTTATATTTATACATATACACATTCTTTTATTGGTATTTTGTTTATTTATTTTGATACGATTTTACATTATTTTATGTGTATTTTGTATACATTTTTTTAAACGTAATTACTTCATTTTATGTGTATTTTGTATATATTTTTATAGAAATCTACGTTATTTTATGTGTATTCGAATATATATTTTGAAACAAATTTACATTGTTTTATATGTATTTTGCATATCTATTTCAATACAAACCTACCTTATTGTATGTTCATTTTTTATATTTTATGGGTATTTTGCATCTTTATTTTCATACAAATTTACATTATTTTATTAATATTCTGTGTATTTATTTTGATATGATTTTACATTATACTATTTTTGTTCGGTATATATTTTTTTTATACATATTTACATTATTTAATGTGTATTTTGTATATATATATATATATATATATATATATATATATATATATATATATATATATATATATATATATATATATATATATATATATATATATATATATATATATATATATATATATATATATTTGATACAAATTTACGTTATGTTAAGGGTATATGTTTATATATTTTCATTCAAATTTACATTATTTTATGTGTATTTTGTATATGTATTTCAATACAAATTTTCCTAATTTTATGTGTATTTTGTATATTTATTTTGATAGAAATTTAAATTATTTTGGTGTATTTTGGTATATAGTTTTATACAAATTTTGGTTATTTTATGTGTATTTTGTATATCTATTTTTCATACAAATACACATTCTTTTATTGAAATTTTGTTTATTTATTTGACGCGAATTTACATTATTTAATGTGTATTTTGTATATATATTTTTATACGTATTTACATCATTTCATTTGTATTTTGTATATATATTTCTATAGAAATCTAAATTATTTTATGTGTATTCGTATATAGATTTTGAAACAAATTTACACTTTTATGTGTATGTTGCATATTTTTTCAATACATATTTACCTTATTGTATATGCATTTTGTATATTAATTTTAATACAAATTTAATTATTCTATGTGTATTTTCGTATATGTATTTTTATAAAAATATGCTTTATTTTATGGGTATTTTGCATCTTTATTTTCATACAAATTTACATTATTTATTTGATATTATGCTCATTCATTTTGATACGATTTGATTATATTCTATGTGTATTTTGTATATATTTTTCATACAAATCTACGTTATTTTATGTGTATTTGTTTATATATTTTGACACAAATTTACAATATTTTATGGGTATTTTGTATATATATTTCAAAAGAAATTTACCTAGTTTTATGTGTATTTTGTATATCTTTTTTCATACAAACTCAAATTATTTCTATATATTTTTGTATATATTTTAATACAAATTTTAGTTATGTTGTGTGTATTTTGTAAATTTATTTTCATTCAAATATAAATTATTTTATTGGTATTTTGTTGATTTATATTGATACGAATTTACATTATTTTATATGTACTTTGTATATATATATATTTTTATACGCATTTACATTATTTAATAATTATTTTGAATATATATTTTTATACTAATTTATGGTATTTTATGTGTATTTGTATATATATTTTCATATATATTTTCATTATTTTATGTGTATTTTGTATATATATTTCATTACAAATTTACCTTATTTTATGTTTATTTTGTGTGTGTATTTTGTATATTTATATTTATACAAATACACATTCTTTTATTGGTATTTTGTTAATTTATTTTGATTCGAATTTACATTATTTTATGTGTATTTTGTATACATTTTTTTATACGTATTTACTTAATTTTATGTATATTTTGTATATAAATATTTTTATAGAAATCTACGTTATTTGATATGTATTCGTATATATATTTTGAAACAAATTTACATTGTTTTATATGTATTTTTGCATATCTCTTTCAGTACAAATCTACCTTATTGTATGTGCATTTTGTATATTTATTTCAATACAAATTGAAATATTTTATGTGTATTTTTATATATATATTTTTATAAAAAAATGCGCTATTTAAGGGAATTTTTCTTCTTTATTTTAATACAAATTTACATTATTTTATTGATATTCTGTGTATTTATTTTAATACGATTTTACATTTTTCTATTTGTTTTTTGTATATATATATTTTTATACACATTTACATTATTTAATTTGTATTTTGTATATATATTTTATACAAATTTACGTTATTTTAAGTGTATTTGTTTATGTATTTTTATTCAAATTTACATTATTTTATGTGTATTTTGTATATGTATCTCAATACAAATTTACCTAATTTTATGTGTATTTTGTATACATTTTTTTATACGTATTTACTTAATTTTATGTATATTTTGTATATAAATATTTTTATAGAAATCTACGTTATTTGATATGTATTCGTATATATATTTTGAAACAAATTTACATTGTTTTATATGTATTTTTGCATATCTCTTTCAATACAAATCTACCTTATTGTATGTGCATTTTGTATATTTATTTCAATACAAATTGAAATATTTTATGTGTATTTTTGTATATATATTTTTATAAAAAATGCGCTATTTAAGGGAATTTTTCATCTTTATTTTAATACAAATTTACATTATTTTATTGATATTCTGTGTATTTATTTTAATACGATTTTACATTTTTCTATTTGTTTTTTGTATATATATATTTTTTTATACACATTTACATTATTTAATTTGTATTTTGTATATATATTTTATACAAATTTACGTTATTTTAAGTGTATTTGTTTATGTATTTTTATTCAAATTTACATTATTTTATGTGTATTTTGTATATGTATCTCAATACAAATTTACCTAATTCTATGTGTATTTTGTATATTTATTTTCATACAAATTTAAATTATTTTTGTGTATTTTTGTATATAGTTTTATACAATTTTAAGTTATTTTATGTGTATTTTGTATATCTATTTTCATACTAATACATATTCTTTTATTGATATTTTGTTTTTTATTTTAACGCGAATTTACATTATTTAATGTGTATTTTGTATATATATATTTTATACGTATTTACATCATTTCATGTGTATTTTGTATATATATTTCTATAGAAATCTAGGTTATTTTATGTGTATTCGTATATAAATTTTGAAACAAATTTACACTGTTTTATGTGGGTTTTGCATATTTTTTCAATACAAACTTACCTTATTGTATCTGCATTTTGTATATTAATTTTAATACAAATTTAATTATTCTATGTGTATTTTTGTATATGTATTTTTATAAAAATATGGTTTATTTTATGGTTATTTTTCATCTTTATTTTCATACAAATTTATATTATTTTATTGATATTCTATATATTTATTTTGATGCGATTTTACATTATCCTATGTGTTTGTATATATATTTTATAAAAATGTACGTTATTTTATGTGTATTTGTTTTCATTTCATACAAATTTACATTATTTTATGAGTATTTTGTACATATATTTAAATACAAATTTAACTAATTATATGTGTATTTTGTAAATCTATTTTCATACAAATTGAAATTCTTTTTTTTTTTTTGTATATATTTTTATACAAATTTTCGTTATTTTATGTGTATTTTCTATATTTATTTTCCTACACATATACGTTCTTTCATCGGAATTTTGTGTATTTGTTTTGATATGAATTTACATTATTTTAGGTGTATTTGGTATATATATTTTTATACTTTTTTACATCATTTTATATGTATTTTGTACGTATATTTTCATAGAAATTTACTCTATTTTATGTGTATTCGTATATATATTTTGATACAAATTTACGTTATTTATGTGTATTTTGCATATCTATTTCAATACAAATTTACTTTATTGTATGTGCATTTTGAATATTTATTTTAATACAAATTAAATTATTTTATATGTATTTTTGTATATATATTTTTATGCAAATATGAGTTATTATATGGGTATTTTGTGCCTTTATTTTCATACAAATTTACATTATTTTATTGATATTCTGTTTATTTATTTTTATACGATTTAACCTTATTCTATGTGTATTTTGTATATATTTTTTTATACATATTTACATTATTTAATGTTTATTTTGTATATATATTATCCAAATTTACGTTATTTTATGTGTATTTGTTTATATATTTTTATATAAATTTACATTATTTTATGTGTATTTTGTTTTTGTATTTCAATAAAAATTTGCCTAATTTTATGTGTATTTTGCATATATATTTTCAAACAAATTTAAATTATTTTTTGTGTATTTTTGTATATATTTTTATACAAATTTTAGTTATTTTATTTGTATTTTGTATATATATCTTCCTACAAATATACATTCTTTAACTGGAATTTAGTTTATTTATTTTGATACGAATTTACATTATTTTATTTGTATTTTGTACATATTTTTTTATACGTATTTACATTATTTAATGTGTATTTTGTTTATATATTTTTATACAAATCTACGTTATTATATATGTATTTGTATAAATATTTTGATACAAATTTACATTATTTTATGTATTTTGTATATATATTTCAATTCAAATTTAGCTTATTTTGTGTGTATTTTGTATATCTATTTTCATACAAATTTTATTACTTTTGTGTATTTTTGTATATAGTTTTATATAAATTTACGTTATTTTATGTGTATTTTGTATATTTATATTTATACAAATAACATTCTTTTATTGGAATTTTGTTGATTTATTTTGATACGAATTTACCTTATTTTATGTGTATTTTGTATATATTTTTTTATATGAATTGCCTTCATTTTATGTGTATTTTGTATATATATTTTTATGGAAATCTACGTCATTTTATGTGTATTCGTATATATATTTTGAAACAAATTTATATTCTTTTATATGTATTTTGCATATCTATTTCAATACAAATTTACCTTATTGTATGTTCATTTTGTATATTTATTTTAATACAAATTCAAATATTTTATGTGTATTTTGGTAATATATCTTAATAAAAAAATGCGTTATTTTATGGGTATTTTGCATCTTAATTTTCATACAAATTTACATTATTTTATTAACATTCTGTGTATTTATTTTGATACGATTTTACATTATTCTATTTGTGTTTTGTATATATTTTTTTATACATATTTACATTACTTAATGAGTTTTTTTATATATATTTTATAGAAATCTACGTTAATTTAAGTGTATTTGTTTATATATTTTCATTCAAATTTACATTATTTTATGTGTATTTTGTATATGTATTTCAATACAAATTTACCTAATTTTGTGTGTATTTTGTATATTTATTTTCATACAAATTTAAATTATTTTTGTGTATTTTTGTATATAGTTTTATACAAATTTACGTTATTTTATGTGTATTTTGTATATGTATTTTCTTACAAATACACATTATTTTATTGATATTTTCTTTATTTATTTTGACACGAATTTACTTTATTTAATGTGTATTTTGTATATATATTTTTATATGTATTTACATCATTTCATGTGTATTTTGTATATATATTTCTATAGAAATATACGCTATTTTATGTGTATTCGTATATATATTTTGAAGCAAATCTACATTACTTTATGCGTATTTTGTATATATATTTCATTACAAATTTGCCTTATTTTATGTTTATTTTATATCTATTTTCATTCAAATTCAAATTATTTTATATGTATATATTTATTTGTATTTACGTTCTTTTATGTGTATTTTCTATTTATATTTTCATTCAAAATTACATTATTTTATCGGTATTTTGTTCATTTATTTCGATACGAATTTAGATTATTTCATGTGTATTTTCTATACATATTTTCATACGCATTTACATTATTTAATATGTGTTTTGCATATATTTTTTATACAATTTTACTTCATTTTGTGTACATTTGTGTTGTTGTTTTTATACAAATTTACATTATTTTAAGTGTATTTTGTACTTTTTTATTATAAATTTGCCTTATTTTATGTGTATTTCGTTTATTTAATTTCATACAAATTTAATGTATTTGATGTGCGTTTTTGTTCATATATTTTTATAGAAATTTGCGTTATTTTATGTGTATTTTGTATATATTTTTTCATATAAATTTACATTTTTTTATTATTATATTGTTTATGTATTTTGATACGAATTTACATTATTATATGTGTATTTTGTATATATTTTGTATACGTGTTTTCAGAATTTAATGTGTATTTTGTTTATATATTTTAAAACAAATTTACGTTATTTTATGCGTATTTTTTTTAATTATTTTGATACAAATATACATTATTTTATGTCTTTTTTATATATATTTCATTACAAATTTAGTTTATTTTATATATATTTTGTATATCTATTTTCATACAAATTTAATTTACTTTTGTGTATTTTTGTATATAGTTTTATACAAATATACGTTATTTTATGTGTATTTTGTATATTTATTTTCATACAAATTCACATTCTTCTATTGGTATTTTATTTATTTATTTTGGTACGAATTTACATTATTTTATGTGTATTTTGTATATATATTTTTATACGTATTTACATTATTTAATGTGTATTTTGTTTATATATTTTTATGCAAATTTACGTTATTATATGTGTATTTGTATAAATATTTTGATACAAATTTGCATTATTTAATGTATTTTGTATATATATTTCAATTCAAATCTAGCTTGTTTTGTGTGTATTTTGTATCTATTTTCATATAAATTTTATTACTTTTGGGTATTTTTGTAAAGTTTTATATAAATTTACGTTATTTTATGTGTATTTTGAATATTTATATCCATACAAATACACATTCTTTTATTGGTATTTTGTTGATTTATTTTGATATGAATTTACTTTATTTTATGTGTATTTTGTATACATTTTTATATGTATTTCCTTCATTTTATGTGTATTTTGTAGATATATTTTTATAGAAATCTACGTTATTTTATGTATATTCGTATATATATTTTGAAACAAATTTATATTGTTTTATATGTATTTTGCATATCTATTTCAATGTAAATCTACTTTATTGTATGTTCATTTTGTATATTTATTTTAATACAAATTCAAATATTTTATGTGTATTTTAGTAATATATTTTAATAGAAATATGAGTTGTTTTATGTTTATTTTGCATCTTAATTTTCATACAAATTTACATTATTTTATTAATATCCTATGTATTTATTTTGATACGATTTTACATTATTCTATTTGTGTTTTGGATATATATTTTTTACATATATTTACATTATTCAACGTGTATTTTGCATCTACATTTTCATACAAATTTACATTATTTGATTGATATTCTGTGTATTTATTTTGATACGATTTTACATTGTTTTATGTGTATTTTGTATATATTTTATTTTTCATATTTACATTATTTAATGTGCATTTTCTATATATTTATTTTTATACAAAAATACGTTACTTTATGTCTATTTGTTTATATATTTTCATACAAATTTACATTATTTTATATGTATTTTGTATATGTATTTCAATACAAATTTCCCTAATTTGATGTGGATTTTGTATATCTGTTTTTATACAAATTGAAATTATTTTTGTTTTTTTGTATGTATTTTAATACAAATTTTAGGTTTTTTATATATTATTTTGTATATTGATTTTCCTACATATATACATTCTTGTATTGAAATTTAGTTTATTGAATCTGATACGAATTTACTTTATTTTAGGTGTATTTTGTACATATATTTTTTCACGTATTTACATCATTTTATGTGTATTTTTTATATATATTTTCATAGAAATTTACGTTATAATATGTTCTGTCGTATATATATTTTAATACAAATTTACATTATTTTATGTGTATTTTGCATATCTATTTCAATACAAATTTACCTTATTGTATGTGCATTTTGTACATTTTTTTATACAAATTTAATTATTTTATGTGTATTTTTGTATATATATTTTTATACAAATATACGTTATTTCATGGGTATTTTGCATCTTTATTTTCATAGAAATTTACATTATTTTATTGATATTCTGTTCATTTATTTTGATACAATTTTATATTATTCTATGTGTATTTTGTATCTATAATATAATGTAAATTTGTATCAAAAAATTTTAACAGATGCGCATAAAATAACGTAAATTTGTTTTAAAATATACAAGATACACATTAAATAATGTAAATATGTATAAAAAAATATATACAAAACACAAATAGAATAATGTAAAATCGTATCAAAATAAATACATAGAATATTAATAAAACATTGTAAATTTGTATGAAAATAAAGATGCAAAATACCCATTAAATAACGCATTTTTATAAAAATATATATACCAAAATACACATAAAATATTTAAATTTGTATTACAATAAATATACAAAATGCACATACTATAAGGTAAATTTGTATTGAGATAGATATGCAAAATACATATAAAACAATGTAAATTTGTTTCAAAATATATATACGAATACACATAAAATAACGTAGATTTCTATAAAAATATATACAAAATACACATAAAATGAAGTAAATACGTTTAAAATAATGTATACAAAATACACATAAAATAATGTAAAATCGTATGAAAATAAATAAACAAAATACCAATAAAAGAATGTGTATTTGTATAAATATAAATATACAAAATACACATAAAATAACGTAAATTTGTATAAAACTATATACAAAAATACACAAAAGTAATTAAATTTGTATGAAAATAGATATACAAAATACAGATAAAATAAGCTAAATATACGAAAATACATAAAATAATTGAATTTGTATTAAAATATATATACAAAATACACATATAATTAAGTAAAAACGTATAAAAAAAGTATACAAAATATACATAAAATAATGTAAATTCGTATCAAAATAAATAAACAAAATACCAATACAAGAATGTGTATTTGTATAAATATAAATATACAAAATACACATTAAATAACGTGAATTTGTATAAAACTATACACAAAAATACACAAAAGTAATTAGATTTGTATGAAAATGGATATACAAAATACACATAAAATAAGCTAAACTTGAATTGAAATAAAATAATGTAAATTTGTATCAAAATATTTATAAAAATACACATATAATAAAGTGGATTTGTATAAAAATATATAAACAAAATACTCATTAAATAATGTAAATACGTATAAAAAAAATTGTACAAAATACACATATAATAATGTAGTCCGTATCAAAATAAATAAACAATACCAATAAAATAATGTAAATTTGTATGAAAAAACATATACAGAATACACCAAAATAATGCAAATTACTATAAAAATATATATACAAAAATGCACATTAAATAAAGTAAATTTGCATAAAAATATATACACAAAACACACATTAAATAATCTACATGTAAATAAATACACAGAATATCAATGAAATAATGTAAATTTTTATAAGAATAAAGATGCAAAATTCCCATAAAATATCGCTTTTTTTATAATAATATATATACCAAAATACACATAAAATATTTAAATTTGCATTGAAATAAATATACAAAATGCACATCCAGTAAGGTAAATCTGTATTGAAATAGATATTCAAAAATACATATAAAACAATGTAAATTTGTTTCAAAATATATATACGAAAACACATAAAATTATGTAAATACGTATAAAAAAATGTATACAAAATACACATAAAATAAAGTAAATTCTAATCAAAATAAATACACAAAATACCAATAAAAGAATGTGTATTTGTATAAATATAAATATACAAAATACATAAAATAATGTAAATTTGTATCAAAATTGAAATACACAAAATACACAAAAGTAATTAAATTTGTATGAAAATAGATATACAAAATAAACATAAAATAAGCTAAATTTGAGTTGAAATATATATACAAAATACATAAAATAATGTAAATTTGTATCAAAATATATATACAAATACACACATAATAACGTCAATTTTTTAAAAAACATATAAGCAAAATTCTCATGAAATGCTTTAAATACGTATAAAAAATATGTACAAAATACACATATAATAATGTAATTCGTATCAAAATATATAAACATAATACCAATAAATTAATGTAAATTTGTATGAGAAACTATATACAAAATACATATAAAATAACGCAAATTTCTAAAAAAATAAATGTACAAAAATGCACGTAAAATAAAGTAAATTTGCATAAAAATATATATACAAAGCACACATTAAATAATGTAAATACGTATAAAAATATGTATACAAAATACCTATGAAATAATCTAAATTAGTATCGAATTAAATTAACAAAATACCAATAAAATAATGTAATTATGGATGAAAATATATATTGAAAATACACATAAGATAACCTAAACACAAATACAAATATACACATAAAATAATTTAAAATTGAATGAAATAAATATACAAAATAAACATAAAATAAGTTAAATTTGTAATGAAATATATGTACAAAATACACATAAAATAA
The DNA here is from genome assembly GCF_024679095.1 of Eriocheir sinensis. Lineage (NCBI taxonomy): Eukaryota > Metazoa > Arthropoda > Malacostraca > Decapoda > Varunidae > Eriocheir > Eriocheir sinensis. The sequence goes on along the minus strand of NW_026111756.1, from coordinate 24,410 downwards.
TGTAAATTTGTATGAAAATATAAATCCAAATACACATAAAATAACATGAATTTGTTTAAAATTTGTATCAAAATATATACGAATACACACAATTAAATAACGTAAATTTTTAAGAAAATATATATACAAAATAAACATGAAAAAATGTAAATACGTAGAAAAATATATATACAAAATACTCATAAAATAATGTAAATTCGGATCAAAATATATCAACAAAATTCCAATAAAAGAATGTATATTTGTAGAAAATATATTAACAAAATACAAATAAAATAACTAAAATTTGTATAAAAATATATACAAAAATACACAAAAATAGTTTAAATTTGTTTGAAAATAGATATGCAAAATACAAATAAACTTAGGCAAATTTGTATTGAAATAAAATAATGTAAATTTGTATGAAAATATATAAACAAATACTGTTAAATAACGTAAATTTGGATAAAATATATATACAAAATATACATTAAACATTTTATATATGTATAAAAATATATATACAAAATACTCATATAATAATGTTAAATCGTATCAAATTAAATAAACAGAATATCAATAAGATAATGTAAATTTGTATGAAAATAAAGATGCAAAATACCCATATAATAACGCATATTTGTATAAAAATATATATACAAAAATACATATATAATAGTTAAATTTGTATTAAAATATATATACAAAATGCACACACAATAAATATTTTGTGTATTTTGTATATCCATTTTCATACAAATCTAATTACTTTTGTGTATTTTTGTGTATAGTTTTATACAAATTCACGTTATTTAATGTGTATTTTGTATATTTATATTTATACAAATACACATTCTTGTATTGGTATTTTGTTTATTTATTTTGATACGAATTTACATTATTTTATGTGTATATTGTATACTTTTTTTTATACGTTTTTACTTAATTATATGCGTATTTTGCATATATATTTTAATACAAATTCAATTATTTTATGTGTATTTTCGTATATATATTTTTGTAAAAAAATGCGTTAATTTATGGGTATTTTGCATTTTAATTTTTATACAAATTTACATTATTTTATTAATTTTCTGTGTATTTATTTTGATACGATTTTACATTATTCTATTTGTGTTTTGTATATATATTTTGATATTTATTTACAGTATTTAATGAGTAATTTGTATATATATTTTATACAAACTTACATTATTTTAAGTGTATTTGTTTATATATTTTCATTCAAATTTACATTATTTTAAGTGCATATTGTATATGTATTTAAATACAAATCCATCTAATTTTATGTGTATTTTGTATATTTATTTGCATACAAATTTTAATTATTTTTTGTGTATTTTTGTATATAGTTTTATACAAATTTAGGTTATTTCATGTGTATTTTGTATGTCTATTTTCATACAAACACACATTCTTTTATTGATATTTTGTTTATTTATTTTGACGCGAATTTACATCATTTAATGTGTATTTTGTATATATATTTTTATACGTATTTACATCATTTCATGTGTATTTTGTAAATATATTTCTATAGAAATCTACGTTATTTTATGAGTATTCGTATATATATTTTGAAATAAATTTACACTGTTTTATGTGTATTTTGCATATTTTTCAACACAAATTTACCTTATTGTATGTGCATTTTGTATATTAATTTTAATACAAATTTAATTATTCTATGTGTATTTTGTATATGTATTTTTATTAAAATATGCTTCATTTTATGGGTGTTTTACTTCTTTATTTTCATACAAATTTACAATGTTTTATTAATATTCTGTGTATTTATTTTGATACGATTTTACATTTTTTTTATACATATTTACATTATTTAATGTGTATCTTGTATATTTTAAAACAAATTTACGTTATTTTATGCGATTTTACATTATTCTATTTGTTTTTGTATATATTTTTTATACATATTTACATTATTTAATGTGTATCTTGCATATATATTTTATACAAATTTACGTTATTTTAAATGTATTTGTTTATATATTTTCATTCAAATTTACATTATTTTATGTGTATTTTGTATATGTATTTCAATACAAATTTACCAAATTTTATGTATATTTTGTATATTTCTTTTCATACAAATTTAAATTATTTTGTGTATTTTGTATTTAGTTTTATACAAATTTATGTTATTTTATGTACGCATTTACATTCTTTAATGTGTGTTTTGTATATATATTTTTATGCAAATTTACTTTATTTTATGTGCATTTTTGTACATATATTTTTATCGAGATTTGCGTTATTTTATGTGTATTTGTATATGTTTTCTCATACAAATTTACATTATTTTATTGCTATTTTGTTTATTTATTTTGATACGAATTACATGATTATATATGTATTTTGTACATATTTTTATACGTATTTACATTACTTAATATGTATTTTGTTTATATTTTTAAAAAAATCTACGTTATTATATGTATTTGTATAAATATTTTGATACAAATTTACATTATTTTATGTATTTTGTATATACATTTCAATTCAAACTTAGCTTATTTTATCTGTATTTTGTATATCTATTTTCAAACAAATTTAATCACTTCTGTCTATTTTTGTATATAGTTTTAAACAAATTTACGTTATTTTATGTGTATTTTGTATATTTATATTTATACATATACACATTCTTTTATTGGTATTTTGTTTATTTATTTTGATACGATTTTACATTATTTTATGTGTATTTTGTATACATTTTTTTAAACGTAATTACTTCATTTTATGTGTATTTTGTATATATTGTTATAGAAATGTACTTTATTTTATGTGTATTCGAATATATATTTTGAAACAAATTTACATTGTTTTATATGTATTTTGCATATCTATTTCAATACAAACCTACCTTATTGTATGTTCATTTTTATATTTTATGGGTATTTTGCATCTTTATTTTCATACAAATTTACATTATTTTATTAATATTCTGTGTATTTATTTTGATATGATTTTACATTATACTATTTTTGTTCGGTATATATTTTTTTATACATATTTACATTATTTAATGTGTATTTTGTATATATATATATATATATATATATATATATATATATATATATATATATATATATATATATATATATATATATATATATATATATATATATATATATATATATATATATATATATATATATATATATTTGATACAAATTTACGTTATGTTAAGGGTATATGTTTATATATTTTCATTCAAATTTACATTATTTTATGTGTATTTTGTATATGTATTTCAATACAAATTTTCCTAATTTTATGTGTATTTTGTATATTTATTTTGATAGAAATTTAAATTATTTTGGTGTATTTTGGTATATAGTTTTATACAAATTTTGGTTATTTTATGTGTATTTTGTATATCTATTTTTCATACAAATACACATTCTTTTATTGAAATTTTGTTTATTTATTTGACGCGAATTTACATTATTTAATGTGTATTTTGTATATATATTTTTTATACGTATTTACATCATTTCATTTGTATTTTGTATATATATTTCTATAGAAATCTAAATTATTTTATGTGTATTCGTATATAGATTTTGAAACAAATTTACACTTTTATGTGTATGTTGCATATTTTTTCAATACATATTTACCTTATTGTATATGCATTTTGTATATTAATTTTAATACAAATTTAATTATTCTATGTGTATTTTCGTATATGTATTTTTTATAAAAATATGCTTTATTTTATGGGTATTTTGCATCTTTATTTTCATACAAATTTACATTATTTATTTGATATTATGCTCATTCATTTTGATACGATTTGATTATATTCTATGTGTATTTTGTATATATTTTTCATACAAATCTACGTTATTTTATGTGTATTTGTTTATATATTTTGACACAAATTTACAATATTTTATGGGTATTTTGTATATATATTTCAAAAGAAATTTACCTATTTTTATGTGTATTTTGTATATTTTTTCATACAAACTCAAATTATTTCTATATATTTTTGTATATATTTTAATACAAATTTAGTTATGTTGTGTGTATTTTGTAAATTTATTTTCATTCAAATATAAATTATTTTATTGGTATTTTGTTGATTTATATTGATACGAATTTACATTATTTTATATGTACTTTGTATATATATATTTTTATACGCATTTACATTATTTAATAATTATTTTGAATATATATTTTTATACTAATTTATGGTATTTTATGTGTATTTGTATATATATTTTCATATATATTTTCATTATTTTATGTGTATTTTGTATATATATTTCATTACAAATTTACATTATTTTATGTTTATTTTGTGTGTGTATTTTGTATATTTATATTTATACAAATACATCTTTTATTGGTATTTTGTTAATTTATTTTGATTCGAATTTACATTATTTTATGTGTATTTTGTATACATTTTTTATACGTATTTACTTAATTTTATGTATATTTTGTATATAAATATTTTTATAGAAATCTACGTTATTTGATATGTATTCGTATATATATTTTGAAACAAATTTACATTGTTTTATATGTATTTTTGCATATCTCTTTCAGTACAAATCTACCTTATTGTATGTGCATTTTGTATATTTATTTCAATACAAATTGAAATATTTTATGTGTATTTTTGTATATATATTTTTATAAAAAATGCGCTATTTAAGGGAATTTTTCATCTTTATTTTAATACAAATTTACATTATTTTATTGATATTCTGTGTATTTATTTTAATACGATTTTACATTTTTCTTTTTGATTTTTGTAAATATATATTTTTATACACATTTACATTATTTAATTTGTATTTTGTATATATATTTTATACAAATTTACGTTATTTTAAGTGTATTTGTTTATGTATTTTAATTCAAATTTACATTATTTTATGTGTATTTTGTATATGTATCTCAATACAAATTTACCTAATTTTATGTGTATATTGTATACATTTTTTTTATACATATTTACTTAATTTTATGTATATTTTGTATATAAATATTTTTATAGAAATCTACGTTATTTGATATGTATTCGTATATATATTTTGAAACAAATTTACATTGTTTTATATGTATTTTTGCATATCTCTTTCAATACAAATCTACCTTATTGTATGTGCATTTTGTATATTTATTTCAATACAAATTGAAATATTTTATGTGTATTTTTGTATATATATTTTTATAAAAAATGCGCTATTGAAGGGAATTTTTCATCTTTATTTTAATACAAATTTACATTATTTTATTGATATTCTGTGTATTTATTTTAATACGATTTTACATTTTTCTATTTGTTTTTTGTATATATATATTTTTTATACACATTTACATTATTTAATTTGTATTTTGTATATATATTTTATACAAATTTACGTTATTTTAAGTGTATTTGTTTATGTATTTTTATTCAAATTTACATTATTTTATGTGTATTTTGTATATGTATCTCAATACAAATTTACCTAATTCTATGTGTATTTTGTATATTTATTTTCATACAAATTTAAATTATTTTTGTCTTTTGTATATAGTTTTATACAATTTTAAGTTATTTTATGTGTATTTTGTATATCTATTTTCATACTAATACATATTCTTTTATTGATATTTTGTTTTTTATTTTAACGCGAATTTACATTATTTAATGTGTATTTTGTATATATATATTTTATACGTATTTACATCATTTCATGTGTATTTTGTATATATATTTCTATAGAAATCTAGGTTATTTTATGTGTATTCGTATATAAATTTTGAAACAAATTTACAAAACTTATTTTATGTGCATTTTGTATATTAATTTTAATACAAATTTAATTATTCTATGTGTATTTTGTATATGTATTTTATAAAAATATGGTTTATTTTATGGTTATTTTCAACTTTATTTTCATACAAATTTATATTATTTTATTGATATTCTATATATTTATTTTGATGCGATTTTACATTATCCTATGTGTTTGAATATATATTTTATAAAAATGTGTATTTGTTTTCATTTCATACAAATTTACATTATTTTATGAGTATTTTGTACATATATTTAAATACAAATTTAACTAATTATATATGTATTTTGTAAATCTATTTTCATACAAATTAAAATTATTTTTGTTTTTTTATGTATATTTTTATAAATTTTCGTTATTTTATGTGTATTTTCTATATTTATTTTCCTACACATATACGTTCATTCATCGGAATTTTGTGTATATGTTTTGATAAGAATTTAAATTATTTTAGTAGAATTTCGTATATATATTTTAATACTTTATACATCATTTTATATGTATTTAGTACGAATATTTTAATAGAAATTTACTCTATTTTATGTGTATTCGTATATATTTTGATACAAATTTACGTTATTTATGTGTATTTTGCATATCTATTTCAATACAAATTTACTTTATTGTATGTGCATTTTGAATATTTATTTTAATACAAATTAAATTATTTTATATGTATTTTTGTATATATATTTTTATGCAAATATGAGTTATTATATGGGTATTTTGTGCCTTTATTTTCATACAAATTTACATTATTTTATTGATATTCTGTTTATTTATTTTGATACGATTTAACCTTATTCTATGTGTATTTTGTATATATTTTTTTATACATATTTACATTATTTAATGTTTATTTTGTATATATATTATCCAAATTTACGTTATTTTATGTGTATTTGTTTATATATTTTTATATAAATTTACATTATTTTATGTGTATTTTGTTTTTGTATTTCAATAAAAATTTGCCTAATTTTATGTGTATTTTGCATATATATTTTCAAACAAATTTAAATTATTTTTTGTGTATTTTTTTATATATTTTTATACAAATTTTAGTTATTTTATTTGTATTTTGTATATATATCTTCTTACAAATATACATTCTTTAACTGGAATTTAGTTTATTTATTTTGATACGAATTTACATTATTTTATTTGTATTTTGTATATATTATTGTATACGTATTTACATTATTAATGTGTATTTTGTATATATATTTATATACAAATTTATGTTATTTTATATGTATTTGTATATATATTTTGATATAAATTTACATTATTTTATGTGTATTTAAATTTCCTTATTTTATGTGTATTTTGTATATTTATTTGTGTATTTATTTTATTGGTATTTTGTTCATTTATTTTGATACGAATTGTATGATTATATGTGTATTTTGTACATATTTTTTATACGTATTTACATTATTTAATATGTATTTTCTTTATATATTTTTATACAAATTTACGTTATTATATGTTTATTTGTATAAATATTTTGATACAAATTTACATTATTTTATGTATTTTGTATATATATTTCAATTCAAATTTAGCTTATTTTGTGTGTATTTTGTATATCTATTTTCATACAAATTTAATTACTTCTGTGTATTTTTGTATATAGTTTTATATAAATTTACGTTATTTTATGTGTATTTTGTATATTTATATTTGTACACTTTTATTGGTATTTTGTTTATTTATTTTGATACGAATTTACATTATTTTATGTGTATTTTGTATACATTTTTTTATACGTATTTACTTCATTTTATGTGTATTTTGTATATATATTTTTATAGAAATCTACGTTATTTTATGTGTATTCGTATATATATTTTGAAACAAATTTACATTGTTTTATATGTATTTTCCATATCTATTTCAATACAAATTTACCTTATTGTATGTGCAAATTGTATATATATTTTAATACAGATTTAAATATTTTATGTGTATTTTGGTATATATATTTGAAAATATTTTTATTTTTATTTTATGGGTATTTTGCATCCTTATTTTCATACAAATTTACTTTGTTTTATTAATATTCTGTGTATTTATTTTGATACGATTTTACATTATTCTATTTGTGTTTTGTATATATTTTTTATACATATTTGCATTATTTAATGTGTATTTTGTATATATATTTTATAGAAATTTACGTTATTTTTCTTTATATTTGTTTATATATTTTCATTCAAATTTACATTATTTTTTGTGTATTTTGTATATGTATTTCAATACAAATCTACCTAATTTTATGTGTATTTTGAATATTTATTTCCATACGAATTTAAATTATTTTTGTGTATTTTTGTATATTGTTTTATACAAATTTACGATATTTTATGTGTATTTTGTATATGTATTTTCATACAAATACACATTCTTTTATTGATATTTTCATTATTTATTTTGACACGAATTTACATTATTTAATGTGTATTTTGTATATATATTTTTTATGTATTTACATCATTTCATGTGTATTTTGTATATATATTTCTATAGAAATCTACGTTATTTTATGAGTATTCGTATATATATTTTGAAACAAATCTACATTATTTTATGTGTATTTTGTATATATATTTCATTACAAATTTGCCTTATTTTATGTTTGTTTTTATATCTATTTTCATTCAAATTTAAATTATTTTATGTGTATTTTGTACATTTATTTTATATTTTCAAAATTTATTTATTTTATCGGTATTTTGCATATTTATTTCGATACAAATTTACATTATTTTATTGTATTTTGTATTTATTTTATACGCATTTAAATTATTTAATGTGTATTTTGCATACATATTTTTACAAATTTACGTTATTTTATGTGCATTCGTATATATATTTTGATAGAAATTTAAATTATTTTTTGTGTATTTTGTATATGTATTTCAATACAAATTTACTTAATTTCATGTGTATTTTGTATATCTATTTTCATACAAATTTAAATTTTTTTTTTGTATTTTTTTATATTTTTTTATACAAATTTTAGTTATTTATGTGTAATTTGTATATTTATTTTCTTACAAATTTACATTATTTTATTGATATTTTGTTTATTTATTTTGATAGGAAATTACATTATTTTATGTGTGTATTTTATAAATATTTTTATACGTATTTTCATTATTTAATGTGTATTTTTTATATATTTTTTCTACAAATTTACGTTATTTTATGTGTATTTGTATATATATTTTGATTCAAATTTACATTATTTTATGCTTATTTTTTATATATATTTCATTACAAATTTACATTATTTTATGTTTATTTTGAATATATATTCTCATACAAATTTTAATTATTTTATGTGTATTTTTGTATATATACTTTTTATAGAAAATTACGTCATTTTATGTGTATTTTGTAAATTTATTTTCATACAAATTTACATTCTTCTATTGTATTTTATTTATTTATTTTGATACAATTTACATTATTTTATGTGTATTTTGTATATATTTTTTATACGTATTTACATTATTTAATGTGTATTTTTATATATTTTTACAAATTTACGTTATTATGTGTATTTGTATATATTTTTGATACAAATTTACATTATTTAATGTATTTTGTATATATATTTCAATTCAAATCTAGCTTGTTTTATGTGTATTTTGTATATCTATTTTCATATAAATTTTATTACTTTTGGGTATTTTGTAAATTTTTATACAAATTTACGTTATTTTATGTGTATTTTGAATATCTATTTTCAAACAAATACACATTCTTTTATTGGAATTTTTTTAATTTTATTTTGATACGAATTTACTTTATTTTATGTTTATTTTGTATATATATTTTTCTACGTATTTACATGATTTTATGTGTATTTTGTATATATATTTTGAAACAAATTTATATTGTTTTATATGTATTTTGTATATCTATTTCAATGTAAATCTACTTTATTGTATGTTCATTTTGTTTATTTATTTTAATACAAATTCAAATATATTATGTGTATTTATGTAATATATTTTAATAAAAAATAAGTTATTATATGTGTAATTTTAATCTTAATTTTAATACAAATATACATTATTTTATTAACATTCTGTTTATTTATTTTGATACGATTTTACATTATTCTATTTGTCTTTTGTATATATATTTTTACATATATTTACATTATTCAACGTGTATTTTGCATCTATATTTTCATACAAATTTACATTATTTGATTGATATTCTGTGTATTTATTTTGATACGATTTACATTGTTTATGTGTATTTTGTATATATTTTATTTTTCATATTTACATTATTTAATGTGTATTTTCTATATATATTTTATACAAAAATACGTTACTTTATGTCTATTTGTTTATATATTTTCATACAAATTTACATTATTTTATGTATTTTGTATATGTATTTCAATACAAATTTCCCTAATTTGATGTGTATTTTGTATATCTGTTTTTATACAAATTGAATTATTTTGTGTATTTTTGTATGTATTTTTATACAAATTTAGGTTATTTTATATTATTTTGTATATTTATTTACCTACAAATATACATTCTTTTATTGGAATTTTGTTTATTCATTCTGATTTGAATTTACATTAATTTATGTGTATTTTGTATATATATTTATATACGTATTTACATCATTTTATGTGTATTTTGTATATATATTCATAGAAATTTACGTTATTTTATGGTTATTCGTATATATATTTTAATACAAATTTTCACTATTTTATATGTAATTTACATATCTCTTTCAGTACAAATTTACCTTAGTGTATGTGCATTTTGTATATTGATTTTACTACAGATTTAATTATTTTATGTGTATTTTTGTATATATATTTTAATACAAATATACGTTATTTTATGGGTATTTTGCATCTTTATTTTTATAGAAATTTACATTATTTTATTGATCTTCTGTTCATTTATTTTGATACGATTTTATATTATTTTATGTGTATTTTGCATATATTTCTTTTATACATTTTCCCTTAATTTAATGTGTATTTTGTATATATATTTTTATAGAAATCTACGTTATTTTAAGTGTATATGTTTATATATTTTCATTCAAATTTACATTATTTTATGTGTATTTTGTATATGTATTTCAATAAAAATTTACCTAATTTTATGTGTATTTTGTATATTTATTTTCATACAAATTAAAAATATTTTTTGTGTATTATTGGATATATATTTATACAAATACGTTATTTTATGTGTATTTTGTATATTTAGTTTCATACAAATTTACATTATTTTTTTAATATTTTATTTATTTTTTTGGATACGAATTTACACTATTTAATGTGTGTTTTGTATATATTTTTTATACATATTTACATCATTTAATGTGTATTTTGTATATATTTCTATAGAAATATACGTTATTTTATGTATCTGTTATATTTTTGATACAAATTTACATTATATTATAGACAAAATACACATAGAATAATATAAAATTGTATCAAAATAAATGAACAAAATATCAATAAAATAATGTAAATTTCTATGAAAATAAAGATACAAAATACTACCATTAAAATAACGTATATTTGTATAAAATATATATAAAAAAAATACACATAAAATAATTAAATTTGTATAAAAAATATACAAAATGCACATACAATAAAAGGTAAATTTGTATTGAAATAGATATGCAAAATACACATAAACAATGTAAATTTGTATTAAAAATATATATACGACAGAAACATACATTATAACGTAAATTTCTATGTAAAATATATATATAAAATACACATAAAATGATGTAAATACGTGAAAAAATATACAGTACAAAATACACCTAAAATAAAGTAAATTGTATCAAATTAAATAAATAAATTTCAATACAAGAATGTGTATATGTATAAAAATCAATATACAAAATAATATATAAAAACTCTAAAATTTGTATTAAAATACATACAAAAACACAAAATAATTTCAATTTGTATAAAACAGATATACAAAATCACACATCAAATTAGCTAAATTTATTGAAATACATATACAAAATACATAAAATAATGTAAATTTTATGAAAATATATAAACAAATAGACATAAAAACGTATTTTTGTATAAAATAAATATATAGAAAATGCACATTAAATAATGTAAATATGAAAAATAAAATATATACAAAATACACATAAAACAATGTAAAATCGTATCAAATAAATACACAGAATATCAATCAAATAATGTAAATTTGTAAAATGTAGATGCAAAATACACGATTGAATAATGTAAATATATGTAAAAAATATATATACAAAACACAAATAGAATAATGTAAAATCGTATCAAAATAAATACATAGATATCAATAAATAATGTAAATTTGTATGAAAATTAAGATGCAAATAAACATAAAACAACTTCATTTTCTTATTAAAATATATTACTAAAATACACATAAAATATGTGAATTTGTATTAAAATAAATATACAAAATGAACATACAAGTAAAAGTAGATTTACATTGAAATAGATATGCAAAATACATATAAAACAATATAAATTTGTTTCAAAATATATATACGAATATACATAAAAATAGATTTCTATAAAAATATATCTACAAAATACACATAAAATGAAGGAAATACATATAAAAATGTATACAAAATACACATAAAATAAAGTAAATTCATATCAAAATAAATCAACAAAATAATAAAAGAATGTGTATTTGTGGATATAAATATTCAAAATACACATAAAATAACGTAAATTTATATAAAACTTCTACAAAAATACCAAAAGTAATAAAATTTATATGAAAATAGATACAAAATACACACAAAACAAGCTAGATTTGAATTGAAATATATATACAAAATACATTAAATAATGCAATTTAGAATCAAAATATTTATGGTAAATACACATATAATAATGTAAATTTGCATAAAATATATAAACAAAATACACATTAAATAATGTAAATACGTATAAAAATATATATACAAAATACACATAAAATAATGTAAATTCACCAAAATAAATAAATAAATACCAATAGAAGAATGTGAATTTGTATGAAAATAAATATACAAAATACACATAAAATAACTATATTTGTATAAAACTATATACAAAATACACAAAAATGAAATTAAATTTAATGAAATAGATATACAAAATATATATAAAATAAACTAAATTTGTAATGAAATATATAAAAAAGACATAAAATAATGTATATTTGTATCAAAATAATTAAAAAAAATACGCATAAAATAACGTAAATTTGTTTTAAAATATATAAACAAAATAAACATTAAATTCTGAAAACACGTATACAAAATATATACAAAATACACATATAATAATGTAAATTCGTATCAAAATACATAAACAATATAATAATAAGTCAATAAAATGTAAATTTATATGAAAAATATATACAAAATACACATAAAATAACGCAAATTTCTATAAAATATATGAACAAAAACGCACATCAAATACATTAAATTTGTGAAATTAAATAAACGAAATACACATAAAATAAGGCAGAATTTATAATAATAAAGTACAAAATACAGTTAAAATAATGTAAATTTGTATAAAACAACAACTACAAATGTACACAAAATGAAGTAAAAAATTGTATAAAAAATATATATGTAAAATACACATTAAATAATGTAATGCGTATAAAATATGTATAGAAAATACACATAAATAATCTAAATTGTATCGAAATAAATGAACAAAATACCGATAAAATAATGTACTTTTGAATGAAAATATAAATAAAATACACATAAAAGAACGTAAATACAAATAAATATATATATTATAAAAATAATTTGAAATTTGAATGAAAATAGATATAAAATAAACATAAATTAAAGATTGAAATTTGTAATGAAATATATATACAAAATACGCATAAAAATAGTAATGAATTTGCTTCAAATATATATACGAATACACATAAAATAACATAAATTTCTATGAAATACAAAACTACACGGCAAATGATGTAAATACATAAAATATATATACAAAATGCATTAATCAAGAGTAAATTCGTGTCAAAATGAAGAAAATATCAATAAAATAATGTGTGTTGTGAAAATACATGTAAAATACATAAAATAACAATTTGTATAATTATAAACATAAAATAAAGGAAAATTTAGTAGAAATATATATACAAAATACGAAATTTAATGACCTATATAATCCAAAATACACATAAAAGTAATGTAGATTTGCTTCAAATAATATATACGAATACACATAAATAGCGTATATTTCTATAGAAATATATATACAAAATACACATGAAATGATGTAAATACATATAAAATATATATACAAAATACACATTAAATAAAAAATGCAAATTCGTGTCAAAATAAATAAAGAAAATATCAATAAAATAATGTGTATTTGTAAGAAAATACATATACAAAATACACATAAAATAACGTAAATTTGTATAGAAAAACTATATACAAAAATACACAAAATAATTTAAATTTGTATGAAAATAAATATACAAAATACACACAAAAATTAGGTAAAATTTGTATTGAAATACATATACAAAATACTACATAAAATAATGTAAATTTGGTGAAAATATAAATACACTTAAAATATTAACGTAGATTTATAAAATATATATAAAAAAATACTCATTAAGTAATGTAATATGTGTAAAAATATATATACAAAACACAAATAGAATAATGTAAAATCGTATCAAAATAAATACACAGAATGTTAATAAAATAATGTAAATTGTATAAAAATTAAGATGCAAAATACCCATAAAAATAATTTTTTATTAAGATATATTACCAAAATACATAAAATATTTGAATATGTATTAAAAATAAATATACAAAATGAAATAAATACAATAAGGTAAATTTGTATTGAAATATATTTACATAATACATATATAAAATTTTAAAATTTGTTTCATAATATTTATACTAATACATATACACAAAATGACGTAGATTATAAAATATATATACAAAATACACATAAAATGAAAGCAATTCATATAAAAAAATATATACAAAATACAATATAAAATAATGGTAAATTGTATCGTAAAAAAATAAATCAAAAAATTCTCAATAAAAGAATGTAAAGTTATTTTGTATAAATATAAATATAAAAAATACACATAAAATAACGTAAATTTATATAAAACTATATACAAAAATACACAAAAATAATAAAATTTGAATGAAAATAGATATACTAAATACACATAAAATAAGCTAAATTTGAATTGAAATATATATACAAAATACATAAAATAATGTAAATTTGTATCAAAATATTTATACAAATACATATATAATAACGTAGATTTGTATAAAATATATAAACAAAATACTAAATAATGTAAATACGTATAAAAAATATGTACAAAATACAAATAAAATAATCATGTATCTGTATCAAAATAAATAAAACTAAATTCCAGTTAAGAAGAATGTATATTTGTAGGAAGATATATATACAAAATACAAATAAAATAACTAAAATTTGTATAAAATATATACAAAATACACAAAAAAATGGTTTAAAATTTTGTTTGATAAATATATTAAAATACACATAAAATTTTTGTAAGGCAATTTTTATTGAAATACAAAAAACAAAAATATACATAAAATAATGTAAATTTATATAAAAATATATAAACAAAGTGACCTACATAAAATAACATGTAAATTTGGATAATATATATACAAAATAAACATTAAATAATGTAAATATGTATAAAAAATATATACAAAATATTACCACATAGAATAAGGTTAAATCGTATAAAATAAATAAATAGATATCAATATAATGTAAATATTTGTATAAAATAAAGGCACAAAATACCTATATAATAACTCATATTTGCACTAAAAATAACCATATACAAAAATACACTTATAAAATATAGATTTAATTTGTATTAAAATAAATATTCAAAATTGCACATACAACAAGTAAATTTGTATTGAAATAGATATACCAAATACACATAAATAACGTAAATTTTGTATCAAAATATATATACGAATACAAATAAAATAGATGAAATTTCTATGAAAATATACGTTACAAAATACATATAAAATGATGTAAAAGTATAAAATATATATATGAAATAATATATTTAAAATAATGTAAATTATATCAACAAAACAAATACACAGCCTTATGGATGAAAGAACATATTGTAGGAAAATAAATATAGAAAAATACACATAAATAACGAAATTTGTATAATGTATACAAAAAAAAACAAGAATTTCCAATTTGTATGAAAATAGATTTACAAAATAATACATATAATTAGTTAAATTTGTATTTAAATATATGTACAAAATACTTTATAAAATAATGTAAAATTTGTATGAAATGAAAACAAATACATATAAAACCACTGTACATTTTTATAAAATATATATACAAACACATAGGATAAATGTAAAATCGCATCCAAAATAAATATATAGAATATCAATAAAATAATATAAATTTGTATGAAAATAAAGATGAAAAATAACCATAAATATAAACCATATTTTATAAAAATACCTATAGCACAAAAAATACACATAGAATAATTAAATTTGTATTCCAAAATTAATATACAAAATGCAGATACAATAAGGTAAAGTTTGTATTGAAAAAAATATGCAAAACTTACATAAAACAGTGTGTAAATTTGTTTCCAAAATTTATATACGAATACACACATAAAATAACGTAGCAATTTCTATAGAAATATATATACAAATACACATGAAATGATGTAAATGCATGTAAAAAATATATATAATATATATATATATATATACAAATACATTAAATAATGTAAATTCGCGTTAAAATAAATAAACAAAATATCAATTAAAAAGAATATGTATTAGTGATATAGATATACAATACACATAATAGCAACGATTATATAAAACTATATGCAAAAAAATACACAAAACATAATTTAAATTTGTATGAAAATAAACATAAAATACACATAAATTAGGTAAATTTGTAGTGAGATACTGTATACAAAATACACATAAAATAATGTCAGAAATATTTGAAATAAAATGCATGAAACAAATAGCATAAACCATATTGCAAATTTGTATAAAAATATATATGTACAAAATACAAATTAAATAATGTAAATATATATAAAGAAATATATATATACAAAAACAAATAGAAAAATGTAAAAATCATTATTAAAATAAATACACAGAATTATCAATAAAATGGTATAAATATGTATTATAGAAAAAATAAAAGATGAAAAATTCCAGCAAAATAAATGCATTTTTATAAAAATATATATACCAAAATACTTACATGAAGATATTTCAATTTGTATTAAATAGATATACAAAATACACATACCAATAGATATAGTAGATTTATTATTGAAAGAGATATGCAAAAATACATATAAAACAATGTAAATTTGTTTCCAAATGTTATATACGAATACATATTAACCAAATAAACGTAGATTTTCTATAAAATATTTATATACAAAATATACAAAACATAAGTAAATACATTATAAAAAATGTATACAATAATACAATTACAATTAGGTAAATATTATTGAATACGCTTACACAGAATAATTACATAAAGAATAAGCCGTAAATTTGAATAAAAATACATGAAAACAAATACACCTAAAATAACGTAAATTTGTATAAAATATATATACAAAATACAAATGGTTATAAAGTAATGTAAATTTGTATAAAAATATATATAAAAATACAAATAGAAAAATGCTAAAATCGTATTAAGAAATAAATACACAAAATATCAATAAAATAATGTAAATTTATCAGTATTAAATAAAGAATAAATGTCCCTTAAATGGCGCGTTTTTTATGTAAATATATATTGCACCATACAAAAACATGTACAAAACACATAAAATATAATCATATAATTGTATTGAAATAAATATACAAAATAATTACATACAATAAAGTAATTGTACTGAGAAAGATATGCACAAATACACTTATAAAAATAATGTAAATTTGTTCAAAATATATATACGTAATACATATGCAAATAGCAATGATTTGCTGTAAATATTTGCCTAAAATATAACATTAATAACACATTAATGTAACCGTAGTATAAAAATGTATACAAAATACACATAAAATAATGTCCAAATTCGTATCGAAATAAATTAACAAAATACCAATAAAATAATGTAATTTGTGTAAAGTTATATAAAGATACAAAATACACAAAATAAACATAAAATAAAATTAAATTTGTAATGATATATATATACAAAATACACATAAAATATTGAAATTATATGAAAATATATATACAAATACATAAATACCATAAATTAAGGTAACTTGTAATGAATGATATATTCAAAATACATTGATAGAATAATATGCTTATGCGTATGAAAATATATATACAAATACATATAAAAATAACATGAAATTCGTATCAAAATAGTATCAAAATATATAATGAATACATTAATAAAATAATTTATGTTGAATGACAAATAAATTGGACAAAATACACACAACATAACTAGGATAATTTGTGTTAAAATATGCAACAAAATAAATATACAGAAATAGTGAGTTTGATCAAAAGATGTCTAAAATACATAAAATAGGTAAATTTGTTTGAAATATATATACAAAATGTATCAACCATAAATGTTAAACCAAATTTATATGTCCAAAATATATATACAAATACATAAATAACATGGTTATGAAAAATATATGCGAAATTACATATAATATAATCAAATCGTATGCAAAACCCACATAAGCAAAATCAAATAAATGTAATGTAAATTTGTATCAAAAATTATATATAATGATACAAAATACATAATGTAATAAAATAAAATATGCATTTTTTATGAAAATACATACGAAAATACACATAGAAAATAACTTAAAGTTATATTAAATTAATATACCAAAATGCATATACAATAAGAGTAAATATGTATTGAAAAATAATGCAAAATACAATGGGACAAAAGTTAGTAAATTTGTATCCAAAGTACATGATAAGCGCAAAATGTATGTATATAAAATAATTTAAATTTGGAATAAATATACATACACAAATACAAATAAAATAACGTAAATACACGTATAAAATATATATACAAAATAATAAATTAAATAATGTAATGTATTCGCGTCAAATAAATATATACAAAATTTCAAATAAAATATTATTATTTTATTATGAAAATAATTACACAGTACAATCATAAAATAACCAAAATTTATAAAATATATTCACACAAAATACACATGTTAATAAAATAATTTAAATTTCTATCAAAAATAAATTAAACAAAATACATATAAAATTAGGAATGTGTATTTGACATTGAAATACATATACATAAAATACATGCATACAAAATAAACATAAAGGTAAATTGTAAAGAAATATATATAAAATATTGTAAATAAATAAAATATATATAAATATATATATAAATACACAGTAAAATACCATAAATTAAAATATATATATATATATATATATATATATATATATATATATATATATAAAAAGTAAAAACAAAAATCCAATCGTATCAAAATGAAATGAGCATACATCATTAAAATAATAATAAATTTGTATGAAAAGATGAAAATACCTATACATAAAGATACCCTTAAAATATATATAGAAGAATTAAATTTGTATTAAAAAATATACAAAATGCATATACAATAAGGGGTAAATATATTGATATATATATATATATATATATATATATATATATATATATATATATATATATATATATATATATATATATATATATATATATATATATATATATATATATATACAAATATACACATTTAAATAATGTAAAATATGTATAAAAAAATATATATACCGAACAAAAATAGTATAATGTTAAAATCATATCAAAATAAATACACAGAATATTAATAAAATAATAACCAAATTTGTGTATGAAAATAAAGATGCAAAATACCCATAAAATATAAAAAATGCTGTTAAATAAGGTACCATTAAGGTAGGTTTTGTGTAGTAGATATGCAAAATACACTTATAAAACAATGTAAATTTGTTTTCAAAATATATATTCGAATACACATAAAATGTAACGTAGATTTCTATGAAAATATATACAAAATACATATAAAATGAAGTAATTACGTTATAAAAATGTGTATACAAATAATACACACTAAAATAATGTAAAATCGTATCAAAATAAATAAACAATTAATACCAGTAAAGAATGTGTAATAGTATAAATATAAATATATAAAATAATACATAAAATAACGTAAATTTGTTTTAAAACTATAAGCACAAAATAGACAGATTGATTAGTAATTAACGGTTTGAAAAATAGATAATACCCAAAATGCAGATAAAAGATAATCTAAGTTTGAATTGAAAATGTATATACAAAAGTACATAAAATAATATGAGATTCCAGCTAATCCGAAATATTTATGCAACATACATGTAATAACGTAGTTGTTTGAAAATATATGTAAAAGTAAGTATGCATATAAGTAATGTAATACATTATAAAAATAAATTCAAAATACATATATAATCATTATGATTCATCAAAATAAATTAAACAAAATAACAGTAAAATAATGTAAATTGTATTGTGAAAACATATACAAATACACATAAAATGTGGTAAAATCTTGTATAAAAATATATATAAAATACATAAAATAATGTAGAATTTGCATGAAAATATATATACAAATACATTTAAAATAATGTAAATGCATGGAAATATATAAATTTATAAAACTAAATAAAATACACAAAATAATTTAATTTGTATGAAAAATATACAAAATATACATAAAATTTATTGAGAATTTGAAATACATATACAAGATACATAAATCATTAAATAATGTAAATATGTATAAAATAACGTAAATTTAGCGCAAAAATATGATATACAAAATATATACAAAAACAAATAGAATAATGTAAAATTGCATAAAATAACGTAAATGGAGAGTTTTAAATATATACAAGATACACATTAAATAAATAAATATGTAAAATGTATAAATATTTTGGTATTAGCCAGCAATAATAATTTGTATGAAAATAAAAGTAAAACACCCATAAAATGGAAGACATATTTTAATAAAAATACACTATATACAATGGTTAATATGAATAATTAAATTTGTATTAAAATTAATATACAAAATGCACTGTGATAAGGTAAATTTATGTTGAAAAATATGCTGGAAATACACATACAAAACAGTGTACAATTTATATTCAAAATATATATACGAAATACTCATAAAATAACGTAGATTTCTATAGAAATATATTTACAAATACACATGAAATGATGTAAATACGTATAAAATATATATACAAAATACACATTAAATGATGTAGCAATTCGTGTCAAAATAAATAAACAAAACCATTTATAAAAGAATGTGTGTTTGTATGAAAATAGACATACAAAATACACATAGAAATAACCTAAATTTGTATAAAACTATATACAAAAATACACAAAAATAATTAAAATTTGTAGTGCAAAATAAATATGTCAGCCATACACATAAAATTAGATGGATTTATATTTAAATACATATAGGTTAATATGCACTTAAAATAATGTAAATTTGAATGTCGAAAATATATAAACAAATACACTTAAAAATTAATGTAAGTTTGTATACAAATATATATACAAATTACTCATTAAATACTGTAAATAAATATCAAAATATATATACAAAACACAAATAGAATAATGTAAAATCGTATCAAAATAAATACACAGAAAATTAATAAAATAATGTAAATTTCTATAAAAAATTAAAATGCAAAATACCATAAATTAACGCATTTTTACAAAAATATATATACGAAAATACACATAAAATAATTGAATTTGTATTAAAATATATAAATAAAATACGCATATAATTAAGTAAAAACGTATAAAAAAAGTATACAATATACACATAAAATAATGTAAATTGTATCAAAATAAAAAACAAAATAAGAATACAAGAATGTGTATTTGTATAAATATAAATATACAAAATACACATTAAATAACGTGAATTTGTATAAAACTATACACAAAAATACACAAAAGTAATTAGATTTGTATGAAATGGGTTCTAAAAAATACACAAAATATTTATTGTGTGTGCATTTGTGTATATATATTTTAATACAAATTTAATCTATATATATGTATTTTTGTATATATATTTTATACAAATATGCGTTATTATATGGGTATTTTGCATCTTTTATTTTCATACAAATTTACATTATCTTATTGATATTCTATTTATTTAATTTGGCATACGATTTAACATTGGTTTTAGCGAGTATTTTGTATATATATTTTTTATATATATAAAATATTTAATGTATATTTTGTATATATATTTTATCCAAATTTACGTTATTTAACAGTATTTGTTTATATATTTTCATACAAATTTACATTATTTAAATATAAGTGTTTATGTATATGTATTTCAATAAATTTGCCTAAAGTTTATTTGTTATTTTGCATATCTATTTTCAAACAAATTTAAAAACAATTTTGTGTTTTTGTATATATTTTATACAAATTTTAGTTATGTTTTATTGTATTTGTGCTAATATATTTTCTCACAAATATAACATTTCTTTTATTGGAATTGTTAAGGATATATTTTGATCTGAATTTACATTATTTTATGATGAAGTATTTTGTATATATATTTTCTACGTATTTACATTTTTCATGTTTTATTTTAACATATATATTTTCTTAAGAAATTTGACATTATTTAATTGTGTAATAATTTTCTCATACTTATATTTTTTGATACAAAATTTCACAACAAATTCATGTTATTTTATGTGGGCATTTGGATTTATTATTTTCATACAAATTTACATTTATATTTTATGTGTGATTTTGTACATATATTTCATTAAGCAAATTTAACTTATTTTATGTTTATTTTGTATATTTATTTCATTCAATTTTAAATTATTTTATGTGTATTTGTATTTGTGTTTAGGGTATCTTATATTATTTTCAATATAGTTATTTTCATCCATAATTTACATTATTTTATTGAGTATTTTTGTTAATTTAATTCGATACTAATTTAGATTATTTCATAGGTATTTTGTATACATATTTTTATACGTATTTACATTATTTAATGTGTGCTTTTGTATATATATTTTTATGCAAATTTACTTTTATTTTACGTGCATTTTTGTAATATTTATTTTTTTTAGAAATTTTGCGTTATTTTATGCCTTGTTATTTTGTATATAGTTTTCTCATACAAATTTACATTAATTTATTGGTATTTTGTTTATATATTTTGAATATTTAATGATATATACATTATTATATTGTTAAGTATTTCATGAGAATTTTATACATATTTTGTGTGCGTAAATTGTATACGTATTTGATACAAAGTATTTCTATGTTTAATTACTGACTTATATATTTTTAAAAATTACGTTATATATTAAAAGTGTATTTATATATATTTTGATACAAATTTGTTATTAACATATGTCATTTTGAATATATTATTAAGTCAACTACAGATTTAGCTTATATTTTATGTTGCATTTTTGTATTATCTATTTCTGATACAAATTTAATTATTTTTGTGTATTTTAAACATATATAGTTTTATAGAAATTTACGTTATTTTATGGGTATTTTGCATATTTATATTTCATACAAATACACATTCTTTCATTGATATTCTGTGTATTTATTTTGATGTAGATTATTTACTTTATGTTTATGTGTATTTTTTATACATTTTTTTTATTTAACGTGCATTTTGTATATATTTTATAGAAATTTGCATTATTCAATTATTATTCTATATATTTGAAACAAATTGCCATATTATTTTATAAGTATTGTTCTTGAATATTTATTTTGATGTCGGACCAAATCTTTCATTGATGCATTTTGTATATTTATTTCGATTGTGCAATTTTTTTGTACCTTACGGTATTACATTATTTAATAGTATTTTGTTTATGCTATTATTATACAAATCCACTTTATTATGTGAATTTTTTATAAGACTTATTTTGATACAAATTTACATTATTTCATTGATATTTGTGTATTCAAGTTTACATGCAGATTATTTTATGTGTATTTTGTGTATATCATTTTCATAAAAATCTAATTACTTTAATGCAGTATTTTTGTGTATATATATTTTATGAACAAATTCAGTAATATTTAATGTATATTTTGTATATGTTATATTTATACAAATTTACACATTTATTATTATTGGTATTTTGTTTATTTATTTTGATACAATAAGACTTACATTATTTTATATGTGTTTTAATACTTTTTTATACGTTTTTACTTAATTATATGTATTATTTTTGTATATTTGTGAAATTAATTATTTTATGTGTATTTCTATTATATTTAACTTATT